>NC_137135.1:15733131-16333131 GCF_949319135.1 Squalius cephalus
TATATATATATGTCATTATATAATATATGATTAAGTCATTTGAGTTCCAATATTATTCCACTGGCAAATATGGATAATCCAAGGCTATGTGTGCATTAAATAATTTTAATGCACAGATGAAAGCAGTGCATTGATATAGAATGGTAATTAAACTGACTGGAACTACCTGTGCATTAATAAAGCAATAAGCCCCGCAAAGCCGTGATTTACAGTGAATTTAGAACAGCTAAGGAGCGTTCCGCGTCGTGCCCTAAAACCCCATTAGCTGTTCTAAATTCACTGTAAATCACGGCTTTGCGGGGCTTATTGCTTTTATAAAACGGTTACTCCATAAAAATATTCATTTTACTATTTATTTTATTCATAAAATAAACACCAGCAACAAAAAATATAATGTTATAACACATTTATTCCTCCGCCAAGCAATGTAGTTCCAAAGAGGTTGCCAAGCAACACATGCGGTAACAAAGAATCACAAATGGCAGTTGCGCAGTAATACTAATGTAATGCAGTCACAGGTGTATGTTTGTTGAGTAATTTACAAGGGCTTTGAAATTAAAAGTCCTTGTAAATTACAATTACAAATTACTTGTAAACACCAAATTGCTCAACCAATCAGAATCAAGGACCGGAACTATCCGTTTTATAAATGGCTTTAATGCACACTTTCCAGCCAATCCGAATTGAGTATTCAGATAGACCATGGTATAATTTTAATATTACATATATGTAATACAAATAAATGGATAATGCATTTGATCTTCAGGAGCTATGGATTCTGTTGACAAGAATGAATAAAAACTGCATTTTTTCTCTCTATCACTCTTGAAGTGCAACATCATTTCAGCAAGATGTCTGCTGTTGATGTGTGACCAGCTGATGATCGTTCTCCACATACTGTAAAAGGTGTGAGTATGGGCCATTTGTTTACGTGGACGCAACTGTTAAGATACTAAAATAGCTCAGTCTGAACAGAATAAAGCGTTTAATGTTGTCTTCAGACATTACATGGAGTCAGGAAACATGCTGACTTCACTTGCCAGCATTTTCTTTTCCAAGGTTTTTCAAAGTATTTTTTTGGATTGAAAAAACTAACTGATCCCTGAAATGCAAATTTCTTATTGTATTCAAGGAAACGTTAATGAGATTTGGCATAAGAAGGCCAGTAATCACTGATGCAAGATGCAGTTAAAATTGAGTGTGCAGAATATACTTCACAATGAACATCTAGTACATGTATTAAGTCAATCAGTCTAATATGGATTCCCCAACAAGGTATTTCACAACATCGGGACTCTGAAAGTGTCATTCTGAAATTGAAACCAATGTTCCAACGTGACAATCTTCATAAATTTATTGCAACAGCCTTTGGTGCATAAGCAAGTGTGCTCTTTGATTTGTCTCCTCTCAGTGCCCTGTCCATTCACACGGAGGCCCCCATTAAATCACCTTCCAGTCATAAAGCACGGTGAGAGATGTCTGCAGTGTGCATAGACTCTAACACCAGCACATGCAACATGCTGTCTCACTGATCAAGGCAAACAAAAACATGAAAAAACGTCACGCATGCTTCAGGATCAGAAAACAATGTGTGAATTCTATCGATTTCTGTCCTCGGACAACTGCAGCTGAAGGCACAATGTTGTTGACCTCCATACATTGGGGCATAATCAATGAAATGATATGACTGATGAAATGGACTCTTCTCTTGACTGATAACTCCAACAGACAACAAACTCCTCTAGCCTGACAGCTGTCAGACACCTTCCAGACGCTCAGGGCTGTCAAATCCCCCCAGTGACCTTTCACACTCTTATGGAAGGTGGGCTTGTTGGCTTAAGTAACAATCTTGAAGTCCCACTCTAAATCCTGTCTCGAACGTCACTGAACATTTGGTTTTCGTTGCATTTGTTTTCTTTTTTTGCTCTAAGAATTAGCACAACCTCGATCAAGCGTCTAAGAGCATAATATTTTGTATTGTGTTTTCAAAGAGGCATGGTTGGAATCAAACTTTTGCTTTGACCTCAAACATTCAAACAGCATGTGTTTGGTCGATAGCCGGCCAGTCAGCACACAGTTCAATAGACTGATGGGGCCTTGGGGTCATTTCTGATTTGATTGAGAAGTTGTAATAGTCCTTCGAGGGCTTGTCAATTCAGATTTATTAGTTTGCCTTGTAAAAAGTTTATCTTAATATCTATAAGATTTATGTGTTAGATGCGAATCATTTATATGGCAGTTGACTCTTAAACGTATCTTGAGTAAGAGTCAACTGGTGATCTTTGGGATGTCACTCTGAATTAAATGACTCAATCTATTAAGTAGCTCGAGTTATGATAAATAATATTGAGGTTACTTGAATCTGTCAAAATCCCCAAATCATAGAGAAAGCTTGTGAGTGACTGTAAAACTGCACTTGACATGAGCAGCCAATCAATGAGTCTGATTACAGGGTAATTACCCTAACTGTTTTCATAGATTTGAATGCTCTACTCATATATCTTTATCACTATACGCTGGGACCAGGCTTACAGTAGGCAGTTCAACTTCTTTTTATCTATCATATTTATTTCATTATTTTACTTATTAGGGTCAAAGACAAGTGCCTCAAATATAAAGTCAAAAGACTCTCTAGTACAGTTAAATAATAATAATAAATAATAATATTTTTGCTAATATTTACAGTGGACCAAGGCCAATTATATAATTCAATGTAATGATGGCTAATGAGATGTAGCCTACATTTGTTAAATCAAACAAGCACTCTAAATTCACCAAAAATGTAAACATTAAAGGGTTAGTTCACCCAAAAATGAAAATTCTGTCAGTAATTACTCACCCTCGTGTTGTTCCAACCCCGTAAGACCTTCGTTCATCTTCAGAACACAAATTAAGATATTTTTGATTAAATCTGAGAGTTGTCTCACTCCTCCATAGGCTTCTAAGGGACTGAAACTTGCTGGCCCAGAAAATGTATTAAAGACATCGTTAATATAATCCAAGTGACTCCAGTGGCTCAATCTTAAGTTTATAAAGCGACGAGAATACTTTTTGTGCGCAAAAACAAACAAAAATAACGACTTGCGTTACTTACGTGGTGACGTGCAACACAGACGCGCTACGCTTAAAAACTACGTGAAAAGACCCGAGGCCCAGAGAGAAGGAAATGAAAAGTGGAATAAAGTCGTTATTTTTGTTTGTTTTTGCGCACAAAAAGTATTCTCGCCGCTTTATAAACTTAAGATTGAGCCACTGGAGTCACTTGGACTATATTAACGATGTCTTTAATACATTTTCTGGGCCAGCAAGTTTCAGTCCCTTAGAAGCCTATGGAGGAGTGATCCAGCTCTCAGATTTAATCAAAAATATCTTAATTTGTGTTCCGAAGATGAACGAAGGTCTTACGGGGTTGGAACAGCATGAGGGTGAGCAATTACTGACAGAATTTTCATTTTTGGGTGAACTAACCCTTTAAGGCTTGGTTTCACAGACAGGTCCTAGATTAAGCCAGGATTAAGCTTTAGTTCAATTAGGGCATTTTGCTTTAGAAAAGAAAAAAGAAAAAGAAAAAAAACATTAGTGTGCATCTTGAGACAAAACAATGTCAGTGCAAGTGGCTTTCAGGTAAAACAGCTCAAACATACATTTTAGAGTAGGCTTAGGCATAAGCCTTGTTTGTGGAACCGGCCATAAATGTCTACTATGATTAACAAAGCTGTCTTTAGAATTTGGAGCTGATACAAAAGACCAACCAAGCACGGTTATTGGCTTATGCTTATGTTTTTGGGCACCATAAAGCCCCAAAATGTTATGTTGTGTTTACTGTATTGTGTATGCAAACTGTATATTAAAGGATGCAAACAAATACATCCTTTGGTGGGTTGTGTGGTCGCTATATATTATATGCACAAAGCTGACATGGACTTTAGACATGAACTAGCATCATAAATGAGTCATAGACACCGCAATGTAGGCAGCAAAAGCAGCTTCAGTTGCAGTTAGTGACATGCATCCTTCTTCAGCCACCAACCAGAGTGTTAAACCCAACTGCACCTTCAAATAATTCAAGTTTCTGCGGTTTTATTTAATCCAGCAATGATTGGGAAGCACAGGGAGCTCAGCACACTCAGCACACTGCCCTCGGTCGGTTAGAGATCATTACTGCATGCGGGGAGGGAGAGCAGTATAGCAGCGCTCTCTGGCTCCTCTCCTCTCATTCTCTAGAAGATGGCGGACTGCGCTTCACTGTTAGATGAGGAGCTCTCTTCATTTGTCTTCAATTACTTGACTGAAAACTCCGGAAGCCAGGTAAGCCACGCACAATTTCTGGTAGAACGGAATCGTGGCTGTTATTCCCCGGGTGTATTTTTGCATGTTACTGTCTGTGGCGCGATACACTTCCATCATTTCATCGATGCTGTCACAGCGTCTCAGCCGGCGTCTGAGTCCCTGACGTCTGCGCTTCACGTGGAGTTCACAGGAAATAATGCATGCATACGAAAAGTGTCTTCTAGACGAATAATGTACAAATAATCGCTCTTTTTAAGTCTACTTTCGAGGATTAGCGATTAGAGCAAGGTTAATGACTTCACAAGTGTAATGAAACAAGTTCAAGTGTGTTCGACAGTTTGCCAAAAAATCACACCAATTTCCCGGTCTCTGTGTGTGTGTAAGTGTGTGACACGTGGGAGCTCTTAACTTGACTAAGTTTCTTGATGGGATCTTGAAGTTTCAATAACGAAAGCGCATTGATTCCATACGAGTTCATTGTGAGAGATGAAAAGTAAACACAGATCAGGAGAACTGTTGTTTTTTATGTTTTTTTTTTTTTTGTCTTTTTTTTGTTTAATGCATCACGTGTAATTTTTAGTCGGTACAGATACTAATATTGATGCAGTTATTACAGGATAAAAATGAATAATTGCACAGTATTCATAACTGGCCTGTTTTGCTTGAGCTAAACTGTAAGCTATTAAACAAACGCAGTATGCCAGTATAAAGTTGACAAACTTATCCGCGGTAGGTTACAACATGTTTACAAACAGCTGTGATATAGGAATATATTTGTACAATATAGTGTAGAGATCGGAACTCTTTGCTCATTTGACTTCTGTATTGTTTTCGTAAGCGTTTGCGTAACTGTTACAAAACAAGAGCTCGTTGCCATTTAGTAGTCAAACGATCCGGTCATCATGTGCTAGTAGCCTATGTGCTGTCGATATTAATAAATTAACGCTGTGCATTTTGCACTTCCGTGCTTGTCATGTCAAACAGGCTGTTGTCGCACTGCAAAATGTTTATTTATAGATACAATACACGCAGAAAAGCGAGTTACAATATAACGCTTAGAATGCTTACTTTGAAACATACGGACACTTTTACGTTACATCACTGAAATTATACGCATAGTGATGTTTAGACATGGATAAGGCATGGAACACAGCCATTAATTCATCTTAAATTCTGAAAGCGACACGTGCTGCAAAAGTATGCTATGATTTTTGTATCGCGACTTAAATCGAATTTAATTGTGCATGTTTACAAATCGCGCGTTACGTAGCCTATACTGTGTGTCAGGTGTCACCGACTCGTTTTCGGACTCCTTTAAACATTTGAACGCTGTGAGAAAGCGCTCGGTGTTTTTTGTCCTTTGTCCTTGTGTCAGCGGGAATAGTGTAAGCGCTGTAAATGTGCTCATTTCGGGTTATTGGTGTGAGCGCGCAGTCTGGACAGTGTAATAGTACTCCATCCTCGTGACTGGAGTTATAGAACACAGTTACTGCAGTCATGTGCTCGCTCGCCGCCTTTAGACGTAGTAGAATGAGAAAGGGGCGGAACCACTGACGCGCGTCCACGACAGCCACACACTCCCTCCTCCGGGCGTGCACGTGACTGACTGACTGACTGCTGCCGCTGCGCAAAGTGGACCTGTTCAGATCACGACTAATAATTCACCATCCACACTCTAGGAGGATCCGAAGAGCATAAGCTTCGCACCTTTTTTGATTTATAAACACTATTTGTATTCCTGCAGATAAGTGATGCATGCAGGATGCAAATTGGATTTACGCTTTATTTTTAATCTTCAAAATTCTCTGTCCAGTAGCCCACAATTTATTCCATGTTTTGATCTATGTGGAAAAAATGTAAAAGACCTGCTCCCACTCTTTCATATAAAAAAAAAAAAAAAAAATCAATAGAGTATTATTTAAGTCGACTTAAATTATATGCAATGTATCATAACTGAATATCTATCCAAGAGAGCCATAATAATGACCAGTTTACCTCCTGTTGTCGTGCATATTACATGGCTGCTTAAAATATTGATTTGAAAATATTTATTATGATTAAGATGAGTAATATGAATTGAGTGAAGCGGGGTTGTCAGAGACATCATTTAAATATGCTCACATATAATAATAGCTCCCAATTTGTTTTTTTGATAGTTTTTGATAGCTATTCCATGAGAGCCACTTATTAATTCGCAATAATGACCAGTTTACCTCATGTTGTCATGCATATTACATGGCTGCTTAAAATATTGCTTTGAAAATATTTATTATGATTAGGATGAGTAATATGAATCGAGTGAAGCGGGGTTGCCAGAGACAGCATTCAAATATGCACACATAGGAATAATAGCTCCAAATTTGTATTTTAATAGTACTTAGGATTTATCCAAAATTGATGCAAACAATTGTGCATTGTCCAAAATGAAACTTGATGATGCTGATGCTGATAATCTCAAAATGGCCCAATATCATCCGATTTATCGGCCTGACAGATATGTAGTTCTATAGAACTATATTCTGTATTAATTCAAATTATTCTATTAATGCTATGGGAAAAAATACCTTCAGTCCAGTTTGTTTTTCCGCCTCGCTGCATCTTTTTATTCTGCTGTTGACATTTACACATTCACTGCGAACAATCTGAACATTTGAAGGTTTTGAAACACATTATACTGCACCAGTTCTCATGCAGGCGAGCTTGCAGTTGTCGTGATGTGCGGCACTGCAGTACTATGTGTTCAGCTTCCGTGATATGGGCTGAGTCACCTAACTTGACAGAGTCAGGCAAATGTATTTACACCATGAAATGACTTCCCACATCCAACAGCTTGTGTCAGTCAGCTGTGCCTCCTCTCATTTCCACTCATAATTTTATGCTCATTCGAAATCATAAATATGCAGGGTTGACATGGTCTTTACAGCGAGTTCAGACAATTGGCTCTGTGTCTGCTTGTTTACTGAAACATTTTCTCTATCATTTGCCTTGTCGCTGTGAAGTTGAGCCATAAAATCAAATCAGCGGCAATGAAATGATGTTTTAGATGTTCTGGTTGGAGTTTGCTGGTTCGAATTCACTTGACATCAGATTTGAAGAAACTGCACATTTTTAGTCTATTCATTTGAAATCCACCGAGAGAGAGAGAGAGAGTAAAATGAGATACCATAAAACATCACAGGAATATAATTTGATTTGGTTTTTACAGAAAGGCTTTAGCTCTGAATGTGGCTCGATAAATTGGCTGCAGCCTCAAGATCGTCAGTTTATGTTTTGCTCTTTTCACTCCAATTACTTTATAGCGCTGTCTGTTGCCTTGCTCAGGGCACACTTGTATTTATTAGAAGGGCTGTTTCCTCTCCTGAAGCCCCAGAGGTCCTTCATCTGGCTCCTCCATCTCTCTTTGGGGACGTGAGGAAGTCTGGGAATGCTCTGTAACAGATCAATGTCAATTTTGGACTGAAAGGGGATAGACTGTGGAAAGAAGGGGTTTTGATATCAATGATGTACCCGTACTAATCCATCATCAGCTAAGAGCTCAACTAGCATCAAATGTTAAAAACCCTTTCATTGAGTTGTCTGGTAATATGGGACCATGGATAGGATGTATGCTATTTAGAATGCTATTTTTCTGTAACTATAGTCCTCAGTCTGCTGTAACATAAACTCTCTTTTATAGATTACCTGGAGGACAATCTATAGATGTACATTCACTTTAGTGTGTTCTGTAAATGATGCCTGTGTTCATTACGTTAGCAATTATTCTGCTGTAATATCGTTCCAAACCTGCATGACTGCATTTCTCCTGTGTAACACACAAGGAGAAATTTTGAACAATGTGCCGGTCACTTATTTCCATGAATGGGTCCTGGAGTTTTCGTTACACATCATTGACCCAGTTCCTGGCCTTTTAGATGTGATGGTTGAGTAACTGCCTGAGATTAGATGTTTTTGTTGTGTCATACTCATAATGTAGTTACATGTTGGAATGTTAAAACGTCAGTTCTAGAAGAGAATGCTGTGCAACAGGGCTTTATATTAAGATAAACTGTGATTTGCAGTGTTGCGTGAATAAGCATTTGGCAACAGCGTTTGAAGAGTCTCACAGCAATTAAAAGATAGCCGTGTTTGTTACTACAAAAAATCTTTCCTTCAGTCATAAGAGAGCAAAGGCCCATTCACACCATGCGCAACAACTATAAAGATAGCCACAACTGTTTTAGTGTACTTCACACCAAGGGAAAATATTATTCTGTTTATTATAAGCATGCATTGCTGCAGTTAAACTTATTTGCTCATCTCATAAAATCGGATGGATTCTGATTGGTTGTTAATGTTTTTAGCATTTGTCAGGTGGCTGTTCCTTTGTGTTTTCATTATAACTGGTGGTGTGGACTTCTCAATTCTCATAGAATCCCTGGAATAGAGAAATTTACACAGGTTCGAAACAACTTATGAATGATCATATTTTTCATTTTTAGATTAACTATCCTTGTTGTAATGGAAGTGGCCATTTCGTTTTATGCTGTCCACTGTTATCACCTTGGATATGTGTTGGTTAATAGCTCTCATTTTTTAGAGACAGATTAAAGCTTTCACTAGATTTTCATAAGGTATCCTGGAGAAATGCTTCATGCTAGCATTATCATTTTGCTGTTGTTTTATATCAAGGCATTAAGATGTAGCATGTTGCACACACGTATTAAAGCTCATGTGTCCTAAATTGACTTCAGCAGAAAAAAGAAGTGGATGCAACCTTTGTATTCTGGGACATAGTTATCTTAATCTCTGAAGCACTCACATCATGGCACAGTATAGTGTGAAATGGTTGTTTGGTCTCAATTAAAAGTGGTGTAAATCAATCTAGTATGCATGATTTTAGTAGGGCAACTGCAGGAACCATTTGCATGGTTGCTTGCAGGTTGGCCTGTATATTTGCAAGCTAAACAAAGTTGCAGGTGTGTTATTCGATTATCACATCATCCCCCATAAAAATAAAAGTGCAGAAAGCTCTTGGTGTTAGATTCAGCCTCTCCTCTGGCGAGTACATTTGAGGATTATATAACGCACACAGTGTACTTAAGATCGAATGTACCTGACTATAACATTTTGGATGTTCATTATTCTGTGGTTCTGGTCTTTAGATCTTGTAGATGAAACACACATCCTAACTGGGAGTGATTTGGCTCAGTATTGTTCAGCCTTTTGACGATATTTGATATTTTTATGTATCCTCTGAAAATTCTCTGAAATGGGTTAAAAGTTTTTAATGTATTTATTTATTTTTTTATTTTTTTATTAGGAGGATCAAATTAATCAGATTTTTGAATTGATCAATCCTACCAGCTCAAGTCTAATGATATGGTCTTATCAGGGAAACTTACCGGCCAAATAAAAAGGTCATTCAAATCAGTGTGATATTCACAAATTTACTTTTATATTGCCAGTAAAAAAAATCAAATATACGATAGCCTATTTGATCGCTGAGCCCTATTCCAAATATATTTGGATTATATATTTATAATTAGTAATTATACTTCCGAACTAATTTCTAAAATTTCAGATTATGCAATAAGTGAGTTGCTTGTTCATATTCAGCCACACTGTTGTTCTGAAACTGAGTGTTAAGGAAATTTCCACATGCTTTGAGAAGGGAGCGTACCAGGCTTACCATAGCAACATGACATCAGGGGAGGGCAAGCTCAGACTGGCAGGGACTTACAGTGGGCAAATGGGAACATGTGAACTAAAGCATCATAAAATGCAAGTCTATGGCGTAACAGCAGGGACACAGACCGTACAAACATAGACCTGCTAAAGGTGTGCCCTAGCTTCCAGCCTATACATTTTAAATATGGCATATACTCTGTTTCTTTATGTAGTTTTTGACTTATTATTGTTTGACTTACTTTGGTGGACACTAATTGGTGTTCCTGTTAATTAAAATATGATAATAAATAAGATCTGTTATTAAGCAGCACCTAGTGACACAAGTAAACAAAAGAATAAGCTGGATTATAGTAACCCAGGAGAAATCTAGTGCTCTATCTTTAGATCTGTGCTCCAGCTATATATTTTAAAGGCTATTTTCAGTTTAGATGCTTGTATTGTGGATTTAAACATAGTCCATACTAGGGATGCACGATATATCTGCCACCATATCAGCATCGGCTGATATATGTTCATTTTAATGTTATCATTATCGGCCCGATAAGAAAATTTGGCTGATATTTTAAAGCCGATAAATAATGGATTATTTCCTTCAGCTGAGACACTTCAGATGTGCACTGTTCGACATGATGGTTTTAAATTGCTTGAAATATGATTTTGCAAGTCTATAGGCTACATACAATTATATAGGCTCCATACAATTATAGGCTACATAGGCTACATACGATTATAATGAGGACATCATTGTAATTGTTTGCCTGGGACATGGTGAGACTAATCTGAGACTGTAATCAGGCTCTCAAAAATTATATAAAATTTGGATTTAGATTTATCTGCCAAAATATCGGTTATTGGCTTTTCAAATAATAAGAATTATCGTATAGGCTGAAATTTTCATATCAGTGCATCTTTAGTCCATACTGTATGACTTGTGTTATACATGTAAATCTTATGACTGAATCCATATGACAGTTTTGTATTAGGGACAGACCGAATTGTGATATAATTACTTTGAATCAAGCATCTGAAATGTAAATGCGAAAACGTACTCGGTTACCTAATGTAACCTCGGTTCTCTCTAGAAGAGGGAACGAGTATTGCGTAAGTTAGCTTACGCTACGGTAAAGTTCTCTTTTCTCGAGATCTGAAGCCAAAAATTATCCTTAATTTTGTATTCATTGTCAACGCAGTGCGGCAGCCGGCAGACCATGGCAGGCTACATATGCGTGCTCATTGGCTGTCCAGCGGCAACTGCTGCAGCCTATCAGTGAGCCCTGTGTGACGTTGCGCCCTCCACGCCCCTCTAACCGCCAGGATGGGTGTGGCTAGCGTGTATATAAGCAAGGGTTCACAGGCTGATAGACTGGTTTTCATAGTCTGAAGCGCAAAAGCTCGTGGCGCGACATGGCAGGTTACGCAATACTCGTTCCCTCTTCTATAGAGAACCGAGGTTACATTAGGTAACCGAGTACGTTCTCTTACGAGAGGTTCTCTCGTATTGCGTAAGTTAGCTTACGCTACGGGAACCCCTTGTCAACGCCGTGCGCGCCGAGCATCCGGTGCATGTGTCCCAGGGAGACCGGGGAAACAACATGCTGGGACAGGTGACCGGTCAGAGAAACGGGCCAACACATGTAAAAGCACTTCATATAAAATAGAGCGGTACAGCCGGTCTATGTATAATGTAAGCAATGCGGCCAGCAGCGCGGGCCCGCACAGTGCATAAGCACATAGTAGGGGAAAAAAAAAGCGGTCTCGCCGGTCTATGTGTTAGAGAGAATAATCCCCAGTGCGACTAATTGGAGGACAGGCGGCCAGCTGCGCGGGCCAGCACTGGTACACAAGCGCGTAATGGGGACACAGAGACAGAGCGGCTCAGCCGGTCTGTGTATAGAAACACTCTTCCCTTGGTGTCATTTACCAGAAATATTAACAGTACATGAACGTAGTCTGCACATGAGCGACTGGGCAGAACATACATAACTTATACTGATAACAGTTTAGCCTGCAAGGCGGGAACTTCCAGGTTATAAAACCTCACGAATGTCGATGGGGAGGCCCAGCCCGCTGCCATGCAAATATCGTGAATAGAAATCCCGCTTGACCAGGCCCACGACGAGGCCATGCCTCTAGTGGAGTGGGCTCTGATATCCATAGGGCACTGCAGGTGTTTGGAGGCGTAAGCTGCTGCGATTGCGTCCACTATCCACCTGGACAGGCTCTGTTTCGAGGCGCCGAGACCCTTGGTGTGCCCACCAAACGAAACAAAGAGCTGCTCGGAACGCCTGAGGGCTCCTCTTCATCCATCTGGCTCCTCTGAGGAAACTCGTTCCTTCCTATTGTACGGCCGCGCGTCATCTCCACGAACGCTGCAATGGCCGCAACATACACTTTGAGCGTGGAGGGGGACCTGCCCTTGTCCAACAGCTCTTGTAGGAAGGAGAGCACCCGTGGAACCCCACATGTACGTGGATCCAGGCTCTTAGTAGCGCACCATTTAGAGAACACAGACCATTTAGACGCGTAGAGCCTTCTCGTAGAGGGAGCTCTAGACTGCGTGATCGTGTTTGCGACCCCTTCTGGCAGGTCAACGGGTATCCGTTGATTATCCACGCATGCAGAGACCAGCACTCTGGATGGGGATGCCAGATTGATCCACCGGCTTGAGAGAGGAGATCCTCACCGGGATCGGCCATGGGGCTAAGTGCGACAGCCTCACTAGCTCTGGGTACCAGATTTGGTTCTCCCATCGCGGGGCTACAAGAAGCACTGGGTGGTGCGTTTCCCTGATTCTCTTGATGACCTGTGGTAACAGGGAGATCGGAGGGAAGGCGTACAGCGGGAGGCTGGGCCAGGTTTGGGCCAGCGCGTCCTCGCTCTTTGAGAAGATCGTCGGGCAGTGAGCGTTGTCTTTTGACGCAAAGAGGTCGACTTCCGCCCTGCCGAACAGGCGCCAGAGCGACTGGACTGTCTGGGGGTGCAGAGACCATTCTCCCAGGGGAATGATGTCTCTGGACAGTCTGTCTGGGCCAACGTTCAGGTGGCCTGGCACGTGCGTGGCTCTCAGCGAGCGCAGCGAGTGATGAGCCCACACGAGAAGGCGTTCTGTCAGTTTGCAGAGGTTCCTGGATCTGACACCGCCCTGTCGGTTCACATAGGATACCACGGACATGTTGTCCGAGCGGACTAGCACATGGTGATCCCGTATGAGAGGGAGGAAGCTCTTGAGCGCGTTCTCGACCGCTATCATCTCCAAACAGTTTATGTGGAGGCATTTTTCCTGGTCTGACCACAGGCCAAAGACCGGTTTGCCCTCGAAAAGAGCGCCCCAACCTAAGTTGGATGCATCCGTCGAGATAACTTTGCGGTGCGAGACGGCTCCCATAGTCACTCCCCGCTGGTACCAGTCGGCCGCTAACCAGGGCTTCAGTGCTGAAACGCAGCTCTGAGTCACTCTGATTCGAATGCTGCCGTAAGCCCAGGCTCTGTGAGGCACTCGGGCATTCAACCAGCATTGCAGCGGGCGCATACGCAGTAGACCCAGCTGAAGCACTGCTGCAGCTGAGGCCATACAACCCAGCATCCTCTGCAATGTCTTTAGAGGTGCGGTGCTGCCCGGCTGGAAAGACGCGTCATTGCCACAGAGTCCAGATCCAAACCCAGAAAAGAGGTTGACTGACTGGGCAGTAATGAGCTCTTGGTCCAGTTGACCGTGAGGCCCAGGCTTTCCAGGTGGCTGAGAAGCACTGTTCTGTGAGCGATGAGCTCTTCCTCTGACTGTGCTAGAATTAGCCAATCGTCCAAATAGTTCAAAATTCGCATTCCCTGGCCTCTCAGGGGAGCGAGAGCCGTGTCCATGCACTTCGTGAATGTACGGGGTGCTAAAGACAGGCCGAACGGCAGGACGGTGTACTGATATACCTGACCGTCGAAGGCGAATCTCAATAATGGCCTGTGACGGGGTATTATCTGGATCTGAAAGTAAGCATCTTTCAGATCGAGAGAGATAAACCCGTCCCTCAGGCGAATCTGCGCGAGGATCTGCCTGGTTGTGAGCATTTTGAACGGTCTTCTCATAAGAGCCTTGTTCAAATATCTCAGATCCAAAATCGGTCTGAGAGCTCCGTCCTTCTAGGGAACGAGGAAATAACGGCTGTAAAAGCCTGACTCGCTCAGAGAAGGGGGTACCGGTTCTATAGCCCCTTTGCACAGAAGTGTCGCTATTTCTGCTTGAAGTAGATGTGCTACTTCCCCATTCACTCTCATCTCGGTTCGCGCTCGAAAGCGCGGGGGGCGGCGAGCAAACTGCAGAGTATAGCCCTTTTTACTGTGCTCAGCACCCATTCTGACGCGCCTGGAATAGCTTCTCACGCTTTCGTGTGTGCGGTTAGGGGCAGAATGGCCTCCGGGCTCTGATTGCTGCGTATCGCGGGCTCGAGAGCTCGATACGGAGGCGCGGGCGCACTGTAAAAACAGTGTTTTTGGTGCAGGCGAGCGGTTTGTACAACGTGCTCGTGGCTGCGGAATACACATCTGCAGTCACCTTTTTAAGGGGACTAACAGAGCGAAATGCTTGAAGGCTTGTATTTAGACGCTCAGCAAACACTCGAGCACCATCATGTGAGCGGGAGGGTGCGAGAGGCGGGTTCGCTTTCTGTATGTAAGAAAAGCTGGCCGCGAGCTCGGAGAAGCGAACAGCATACATTTTTTATCTGCCGCGAGAGCCGGGATAGAACACGGGTCTCTGACACGAAAGCCTAAGATTCTGCCACTGAGCCACAGGGGAGAACACGTTAGCTTTCAGTTAGCGCAAGCATATAAGAGAGCGTCATCATGTTTCGTGTCGGCGTTTGTTTGCAGGCGTGTGTGTATTATAACAGGCTCGTTTACTGCAATATAATATTTCCAGCCGCCTGAACTTAAGAGGGGACTGAGAAATGTGTGAGAATTGGAGGTTGGTCCGGCCTCAGCGGGACTAAAACACTCTTTCCTCTTTTCGCCGGTGAGTGAGGCGCACGCGCTGAACATTGCTCGTGACCGTCCGCTCTGTCATCCCTTGTGAACAGCGCAATCTGCGCGGCTCAACAAGGGAGAGAGCGGGATGAGCGACGCGCGCGAACGGCGAGTAGCCAGAGAGCGTCATCATGTCTTGTGATGCCATTTGTTTGCAGGCGTGCGTGTATTACAACAGGCTCGTATACTGCGATATTAACAATTCCAGTCGCCTGAACTTAAGAGGGGACTGAGAAATGTGTGAGAAATGGAGGTTGGTCCGGCCACGGCGGGACAAAACACTCTCTGTTCTCCCTTCGCCGGTGAGTGACGCGCGCGGACGGGGCACGAGGACGGAGTAGCTTTCTTGTAACGTAAAGAGAGCTCAGAGACCGCAGTCTGCGCGGCTCGAACAGAGGGAGAGAGAGCGAGGAAGCTCGCTCCGAGACCGTCCGCTTCTGGCATCCCTTGTGAACGGCGCATTTGCGAGGCTCGAACAGAGGGAGAGAGAGCGGGAAGTCGTGCGAGGCATTTGAAACAACGCCTCGTAGAAATTGCTCTTTTAGAAGAGGAGAGAGAGTGTGTGTCGTAGGGGCGTACACACACAGCAGAAAAGGATATGTCGCCGGATGGCGTAGCAGGCACGGATGGCTGAAGGCGGCGAAGGCGGCCGGCTTCTTCAGACGCTTCCTAGGCTTGCTGGTCGCTAGATTCGACGGCGGCGGCTCTCTCAAGATCCAGCGATGCGAAGAGCTTCGCTGAAGACAAGAAAATCAGTTTATCAGCCTGTGAACCCTTGCTTATATACACGCTAGCCACACCCATCCTGACGGTTAGAGGGGCGTGGAGGGCGCGAAGCGCGCTCACAGGGCGTGACGTCACACAGGGCTCACTGATAGGCTGCAGCAGTTGCCGCTGGACAGCCAATGAGCACGCTTATGTAGCCTGCCATGGTCTGCCAGCTGCCGCACTGCGTTGACAATGAATACAAAATTAAGGATAATTTTTTATCTTCAGATCTCGAGAAAAGAGAACTTTCCCGTAGCGTAAGCTAACTTACGCAATACGAGAAAACCTCTCGTAAGAGAACTGCAGTTTAAACTGTTTTGATATTGGCAGTCAAATTTTAATTACAAGTCTGGGTCAAGTGTTGTCAGTGATTGCACATCAGGAATCACCCCAGAATCGTATGGACTGAATTGACCCATTTCCTGGTCTGTTAAGTGTTACTGTGATGCTTGAGTAACTGTCTGAGATTTTGCTGCGTCATACTGTAGTTACTTGTTTTATGGAATGTTACAGCAGTTTTTTTCTAGAAGAGAATCTTGCACAACAGGACTGTAGGCCTAATACAAACCCATCATGAATTGCAGAATTGCTGTTGTGTGCGTGAATAAGTATTTGACATAACAGCCGTTGGAAAATCTTCTAGCAATTAAAAAAAAAAACTATTACTACTAAGATCTTTTATTCATCTGTCAGAGATGTCTGAGGAGACTTTGGCTCCTATGCCAACAACGAAAATACACAGTGTTCCTGTACAGAATGTTATTGCTCGGGACAGTAACCACACCAAAAGAGACTATGCATCGATTCTCTGTCTCTCTTGTAATTCAGTGAGCACCTGACTCTCTTACCCTCTCGAAAACTCCATCAGAAAACCAGTTTCACCAGTATCTCCAAACGTGCACTCTGTGACTATGACCCAATTCAACAATGAACCTTTGATTTGGCAAGCTTTGCCAACATTTGACTGCTGTTCTGGAGATTGTCAGTCTTGGGCAATTTTAACTGACTGTGTTAGTAGTTTGCTCTTGGACTGAATGACCTTTATACACTGTCCAATTCATTCACCTTTCCATTCTTGTTCTGTAAACTGAATTGAATCTTGAACTGGCTCTAAATCTTCTTCTGATGCCACAGTAATTGTTAGCACTCCACCCTGTTGTTTCACTGTATTAAAAGAACCTGTACCAAGCCTCTTCCACATTCCAGTTTGTTGTGAACGTGTCAAACGTGGGTACAAAGTCTGTTTTGAAACACTAGAATTCCTTTTGCTAGTGAGGACCTGCAAATGATTGGGTTGTAGACACTCCCAAATAGGTGTCGGAAATGTCTAAATAAGGAAGGAGTGTTATGATGTAATCTGGGAAATACATGTGAAAGCATATTCTTAACAAGTATTTTTGTATTAAAATCCAGTTATATAAATATAAAAAAATTCTTAAAACAAGACAAATTTACTAGAGAAACAACTGTACATAAGGTATTACAACATTTCAGGGAATTTATATTTAATACAAGTGTATTACTGTCCTAATAAACTGACATTTTTTTCCATTTATATTAAGTATAAACAAGTTCAAAAATCTGCCTGTGCCTGTCTTAATATGTGAAGCAGTGTTGCTTCTCAGGTAAAGTTAACTTGTTATAAGAATTTTTAGACATTTATACTGGAAAACAAATCAATACTTTGGTATTGTGTTACTAAATGATTACCACATTTATATGTATTTATATGGTACGCTGAGATACTTGGTATTACTATGGTACTATATGTCTAAAATATTGCACTAATGTGGTACTTAGATTAGTGATGTGATGGATGATTTTTAGAGGCCTACCAGATGATTTCCTGAAATGTTGACTTGCAGTATGGATCTCTGATATGAATTATAAATTCACTCACTATGCTATATCCACATTTACATGCCCAGTAATACTGTGATTGTCTAAGCAACAATGCAGTGTCCATCTGTGGCTTAGGTAGCCCTTCTCAAACAGAGTGTGCTAAACTGTATAAGACAAGCTCTGGATACAGTAGTTGTTTATTGCCACAGGGCAAATTTCAGCAATCACTAAAGAAAATTCCAGAGTCAGTTTTATTCTATGTCAAACACTTGAATTTGTCCCACTATACAGAATGTTTCTCCCTCTTCCATTAGCCCTTTCATGTACTTTTGCAGAACTCTATGTGCTTTTCAGAGTCTCCCCTGATGCAGCACAGCTGTGTGTGACCCTATTTCTAGACTCTATGCCTGGACGAAAGCAGGAGTAATCTCAATGGGTTACATTAGCATTTTCATTACAGTCATTTGAATATTTGCCTTGCATTTATGATACCACTGCACCAGATTTATCTGTAGGATTTGGTTAGAAGACGTCTAGCAGGATCTAGCCTCTACAGGAGATCAAACCTCATGTCATTTTAGGCCCTAGATGTGAAATATCAGGTGTAAACCAGACCTAGATCTATAAATATGAAGTTTACATGTCATATTTTCACATCATGGATGAAGTAGAGTCTCAGTTCTTCTCAGTGAGACCCTCATGAGGAAGAAAAAAATATGCTGGAGGTTCATTGAGGAAGTTAACCTGCCCATGATGGGTTATTGATTTCTTTGAATGTATTTCCCTCAGGTTATTTCACCCAAAGAAAACAGTTCACCAGACAGTCTTTTTGTGACAGGTCTCTAGTAATGTGTTTTCTTTTTCTCTTATGTACTTTCAGTCTTCAGGCTAAGCTGTGTTGAAAACTTTCTGTGGATTTCATGTTGTAAACTTTGTGTTGCAGATTCACGCTTTTATCATAATCAAACTACATTACATCTCAGATTGTAATGGAAAACTGTGCTTTTCACTCAAATTCCCAGCTTAAAAGTGGAAATCCGAGTTTTTAAAAGCCCACAGACTCTGGCAGCCAGCATGATGGCGTACAAAAGGCCAGTCACATGACACAGGACAGTTGCCAACTGGTGGTAGCTCATGTAATACTGCCTACTTAGAAGTCGGGTCATGGATAGGTTGTAGTGATGGTCTTTCATGTGAAGTGTATGGCTTTGTTTTGCTAGTGTCACAACAGAATTGTCTTGCTCTTGGAGTGACCGGAATGTTTTTGGGGGCGTCTCTTATGAAAGAGTCGTCACGATGGGTGAGGCACACTAGAGTGTTTCTTTCTTCAAGCCTGGACAAAACTCCAATAAAGCCGGGATTGTTGGGGACCTGCAGTTGTTTCCGTTCTTGCCTTCACAGAGTTGCCCACACATCAACACTGGTTGTCTTTACAGACTTAAATACAATACTAAAATAATTCTAATGAGTTTCTGTTTAAAAATATACAAGTATAAAAGTGTAGGTCTAATTGCATAGGCAGGAAGTGTCTGTGTGCAAATTAATGCTAAAAACGCCACTCTGTTTTCCCATTGCAGAGCTCTTGACATGTATAAGTGCATCCTACAATTCCTGACGCCCACTAATTCACAATGACAGAAAGCCTAAAGATGTAAACACCCACTCGCTTCCACAAATACATCAAACCACGAATACTTTGGTCTTAAGGTGACACAGAGCTTTCCCGATTTAAGCGGCACCTTTCGGTGGAGCATCCGTGGTGCTGGAGGGGCTGTTTTGCTTTCATTACAGTGTATAACACACACATTAATATGTAAAGCCTTATGCAGGGGTTTGGTATCAGACACTGCTTTTCTTGCATTAAGAGCACATAGGGAGCAGAGAATATAGAGTTCACTGATATCAGTGGAAGGTGCCTGAGGGAGCCATTAGTAGAATGGCTTGACTGTTAGTGCCAGAGAAGATGCGCCCTAGAGGTCCACCTCAGTTGGGCCCAACCGGAATGTGGGTTATACACAGAGGATGACTAGTCTGTGAGGTGGGACCTATGGCTGGGTGTGGTATTCTGCTGATGAGTGGGGTGATATAGTAAAGAGGTCTTGGAGATGAATTACTCACAGGCCATAGGGCTTTCACAACACGGCACTGCTTTGTAATCGCTCTTATCTCTTATATGGACATGGGAAAGAGTTCATATTGTTACTACATGTTCAAACTCAAGCTGTGAGCTGTAAACGGTGTAGAATAGATGCTATGTAAGACCTTTAAATGAAGAAACATGGACATGAAAATTCCATTTTCTTTGGTCATTCAGACGTTGACGCTCGCTGGTGCTCTAATTACCGCAGCTTGAGCAGACCACAGCAGATTTAGGCTTGTGTGGAATAAAACACCCACTGGATGTCCAATCAGGTGAACATGAGGACAGTCTGTTCTTAGACGGAAGGGATGCACCTCACAGCCATCTTGTATTATTTACTGCGAGCTTTAGGGGCCTCTGCAGCTTTCGTTGCAAAGCCTGATCCAGTTTTAACCTGCCTGTCAGAGATTTGCTGCAGTGCTCTTCAAAATGGCAGAATTTTATACAGTTCAATGGCTATAAGAAGTGGGAGATGGACATTTCCCTTTCTCTCCAGGGTCAGGCCAAATTATCATCATTTTTCAAATGCGAGCTTGGGATAAAAAGGGACGTCACAGAATGAGGGGGGCAGATCCATCAAAAAGAACAGGTGTTTCATAGCCCTTAGACTTTTGTCTGGCAGATTATATTTACATGTGTTATGGCTCCTTATAGCAGGATGTAATCTGGCGTGATTGAATTTGAAGGCGCGGATTGAGACAACAGATCAGGGAATTGGTTGTTTGTGGAAACTCAAAAGACCGTCCCCTTTGATCAGACAGCTGTGAAGTTCAAAGTACCCCTGCTCGTACGAAAGAGCACATGTGCTTTTGCACATGATTAGATAGCAGATGCATCGATAGAACATAAAGCTTATCATCAACATCTGATTTTCAAGCCCATTGACACAACATTTCTTAGATTTCACCTTGTTCCTTGAGGCTCTGGAGTTGTTGCTTTGAGAAACAAATGTTCTTTGTCTCTATTTGACTCAATCCAGCACTTATTCCTAATATGGTACTGTGTGAACTCCAAAGTCGTATGCACAGCGACCACACAGATCAGTGACATTGCTGTTTCAACAACACTGTTTGACTGTATAAACAAGTTTTCGGCACTGATCTCTTCCCCTCAGGCATTTCCCTCTACTTTTAACACAAACTTAATAGACAGTTTGCTTTTGCAGACAGAAGTGTATTTTTTTTACTAGATTAATGATTGCGCTTAACCTTTAGCCTGTAGTAATGGTCTAAACGGATTTTTAAAAAACTATTTGAGAGTCATTTTGCACCTGTTCAGAGAGGATAACGGCACTGAAGAGGCCAGGTTAGGCAAAGACTAGTGTAATACCTAGCGCTTCTATCCCTGTGAACTGCCAGAGCTTAACCACTAAGCACTGGTTATCTCATATTTGGTTAATCTTCCTTTACAACATCTATTTTGATTGATTCTTCTTGACCCTTTGCCCACTTTGCAAAGTAAGCCAAATAAGCATGCTTAAAGTCCATCCACTTTGTTTTTATACATTAATTGCATTGCACTGCATTCTATGCTGCGTTCACTTTGCTCCTCTGAAAATCCTCCTCGGTGGAAGTGTCGTCTGAGGTAAAGATGGGTTAGGCAGCCCTCCTCCCCTTCCCTTCCCCCAGGCGTCCGTGGTGCTGTTAGCCTTAGGGAACGCATCTCTCCGCATTTCTCTTTAATGAAAAGCACCCAAATGTCATCCGAAGCCACTGAAAATAAACGAATGCTGGTCGATCGCCATAGAGAATGGCACAACGGCCTCCTGAAACAGGCAGATTGTCAACCGTCGTGCTTCATTTCATCCGTTATCACTTAGATACAGACACTGCAAGCTGTGGCCAGGAATCATTGTGGCTGGGCCTGGGATCTTAGGGTTGTAACTCAAGTCGCAAGTGTGTAAATTATGTGTGAATTTGTTTACAAGTTGACCACAAAACCCCTGACCATTGAGGGTCTTAGGGCGAGCAGGCGTAGGGCTGTATTGTGGGCAGGTGGTGATTTACCAGGTTGAGATGATGAGTGCAGTACTAGCAGAGGTGAGTAATGACTTAGCGGCTCGTTGAAGATGTGTCACAGATTCATTCCTCAAGTTGTGTTTGGCTCCCAAGGACATCTCTGGTGATTGTGCTGGCAGAAGCCCAGCTAGACGTCGGCAAGTAGATGGGGGGCTTGTGTTTGAGGGCTTGTCATTTGAGCACACTTTCAATTTAAACTGTGTGCAGTTTCAAGCTCAAATGACACAACAGCACATTGTGATTCATGTTTGCGCCCAGCTAGCATTTAAACAAAGTAAAGTAGTGAAAAGATTCAACAATGTTGTTTATAGAAAACTATGAGAAGTTCCCATAACAATGTGTCTTTATATCATATATGAATTGTGGTCAGTAATTACAGCTCCAGATAAAAAAAAAAAAATACCGGTTTAAAACATGCTAGGATCTTCTAAAATGGCAGTTACTGGTTGTGAAGGATTAACTATGAGTCTGCCATAGTGTGTGAGTGACAGGATTCATTGTGGACAGGTGGTGTGAGTGTGGGCAAAGTCATAGCTTCTGTTGCGTGTCAGCGGACTAGACCTTGACAGGCATAAATAGCATGCGCTCAGGAGGAAAAAAAACAGCATCTTTTATGACTTTGTGGCATTCATTGAACATGGCAGCCGCTGGATTTATTGCACACAAAGTATTTAACACTGTTTTTTGACTTTAACTTTTAAATGATATTGCCAAATATTTGATGTACTAAAAGAATAGTTAATGGAACCGTGAAGAAATCTGAACCGGTTCCTATCCCTACTTTTGTGTCTTTTGTTACAGTCTGTGTTATCTGCATCATAAGCCTCAAAGCCATCCTTGTATTGTTAGAAAAAAACTGCTGACTTCAGAATTATTGCTTCAGACTTTGAAGATATGGATACGATAGTGGCCAAAGGTCCCTAAGATAACATGAACAAGGGTTAGAAAGTGAAAGCAAATGAATACTCTGTGCAAACAGTGCTGATTTTTGCATTTTTATTAAAGGATGTGAACCTCCTTAGATGACTGTTGACAGGGCCATCACTTAACTGAGGGAATTACAGCTTGGGAAATGATGAAGTAATGAAAATCACCAGTGGCTTTTTAAGGGAAGGGGTTGTATGGCTGCAAGGGGATAGCAGCAGGCCTCAGATGTCTGGAAGCGCACTTTGTTTAATTAAATGCGTCTGTAATGAAATGACCATTCAGCATTACAAATGTGATGGGTGTTCAAACCAACACAGAGGATATCTTGAGTAATTTGATCATAGCTTAATGTTTTATGCAGTTCATATTTCTACATTTCAGTCATTTATGGTTACGGTAATTACAGAGTCATTTGGTGCATTACCAGCTGGTCTAATGCATATTCTGGCCTTAAGTTCTGTTTTCTTCTGTTAAGGGCTATCCATGCACTCTCCATCCATTTCACTGTCCAATTAACATAATTTTTCGGTTGTAACAATGTGTTAATATTCATTAAGTGACTTCCAATGGAGTAATTGATAATCATGGTTGAGGACGAGATTAAAGAATGGCATCAACAAGGGATTTGTTTTGGCTTATATCCAGAGAAACTGGAAGAGTGGAAGAGGAGATGACGTGTTTGTGAGATACTCATAAAAGGAATCTGGCTGTACAAGTGCAATAGGTCTTTGGAGAAGAGGAATACTTTCTCAAGGCCTCTTGCCAGACTGTAGAAGTACAGGTAATGCAGATCTGGCTGCCGCATGACGGAGCACATAGCGTCCTTGCACTGGGTTTGCCCTCGTTGCTTTGCAAGCATCAGCAGAATTTCGGTAGGTGATGTCCCACTTTGGGCTAGGTGCCCAAAAGGAAATCTGGAGTCACCTCAGGCGACAGCTGTCTGTTAGACACAAGTGCCGCAGATAGCAGCTCACAGACAGCTGCTGTGGTGCAGAAGAGTGAATAGGATTGGAGAAATAAGGAAAAGCGAGAGAGCAAGAGCAGTGAGCTGTGAAAGAACAAACGTGATGCACCTTGTAATGGTGCCGGGATATAGTGAAAGGCTGAGAAGTGGGGGAAAAAATTGTCTATTGAAAGCATCCAGCTTTTGCTTTGGCCTACTTGCTTCGTTGTTTGCTGATGCTTTGATTTCTGTTTCCTTTTAACATTTGCTCTTTTTGCAATTCCCTCTGCCCCTCACTCCCTTGTACTTCTACCTCACGCAGCTCTCACTTCAGTCACGTGAACTGTACGTGGGGCGGCTAAGGACACAAGCGCCTTTAGCCTTTTTTATTCTCTCACAGTGACACCAAAGCAGCTGAATCGAGGGGCCTGGTAAGATGCAAAGGCAGGAACTGATCACTAAAGAAATTAATCAGTCATTCTACAAATCAGTTGGTCAGATGGCAGTTGAAGCACTTGTACCCCTGTAGTCACTTCCTCCATCTGTGACAGAAAAGCTGCAGAGAAATTGCAGCCGAAAAGTAGCTGTCCCAATTCAGGGGCTGCATCCTTTGAAGGCCGCTTCCCTCGAAGTGCGCGGCCGACATGGCCTTTAGAGGTCGCACCGAGACTCATTTAAAGGGGAAAGTATAGCCGATTGCGTCACCGTGGCACGAAGAAGGCAATTCGAAGGTCCTTCGAAGTCTCCTTTAAAATGCGGCACGCAAATGCGTCCTTCTTTTCCCGTGAATGCAGGATACATCAGAAGGATCCTTCGCAGCCTTGCCTACCCCAGAATTCATTAGAACAATTTATTTTGTATCAAATGTACAAATTAATTGACATGACAAAAATAAATGTACAGAATAATTTCTTTATTACATTTACAAGTTATAACTTGCATTACAAAAATAAACAATGCACGGAAATTATTTTTTGTTTCATTTACAAATTATAACTTACAAAAACAATTCTGTATACGATTGTTTAATTTACACATTTTAATTCACATAACCAAAAGTTTATTTCTCTACCAATCTGTCAAGAAAAGAAAACAATCTGTCCATTCTCCCTCTGCTCTGTCTCTCTGAAACTTCATGTCCTCCCTAAATATCTCGATCAGCTCCTCTTGGTCTCAGTTCTCTTGGCTGCTGCTGTTCCTCGTTCTATCCTTTGCGGCCTTATATCGCACTTACGGGGATGGAAATCAACCCGCGGATTTTTTTTTACCCGCGGCAACAACTTAAAAGTAGCCCAATTCTGCGGGAAAACCTCAGACTTGGCAACGCTTACGGTAGGCCACATTAGAAGGATCCTTCCACTTGGGACAGCCTTCGTCACGCCGCTGTGACGCAATCGGCCTTCAAATGCGGCCTTCGGAAGATGCAGCCCCTGAATTGGGACACAGCTACTGTTTCACTTAGTAGCGTGTACTCAACAGCACTCAAATGATGTGAAGTGCGATCACTGCTCTGTGACAGCTAGGTATTTTTAGTTTGTTTTATAACCTGTGTGACATAACCTTTATTTTTCATGTAACAGGCCTTGCACTTTTGGAATAGGTAGACTTTTTTCATATGTAAAAGCCAATTACGATGTCTGTTGTGAATTGAATGTTGAAGGACTGAATGGGTTGATATTAATCACCTCCAAGAACCATTGTGGATTTGTTTGTAAATCTGTTACCATGCTTGGCCTTGTCCCACTTCAGTCTCTCAGCAACAAGTTTAGGCATCAGTAGCTAAACACACCAAACCTTATTGAATTACTAAGAGACAATGAATGGGTCAGAGCATTTTGGCACGATGAGCAAATCTCATAGTCAGTACATCATCATACTACAACATGGCAAAGCCGTCCAAACTGAAAAGCTACCAAGGAAGTTCAAAGACCACAGTCAAAGCCAATTAAAGGTTTTTTTCCTTTTACATTTGGTGGCCTTTGAGTGCTTGCTCCCTGACTTCAATGATGTTAGATCCTCAAAGATGAACAAGTTCCCTGTGTGTTTTCATGTTTCTTATCACAGCAGCACAACAAAAGCTATGGAGGATTCTGGGGGAGAAAGTGAGGCCATGGATTACACAGTACAAACTAGCCTGTGCTGATTTAAAGCTCTTTGTTTTCCATTTGAGAACCCAGCCTGAGATCAGCTGAGCATTAGGAGCTATTAAAGGCTTTTATTATGTGGCTCAAGTGGTGCACAATACATTGTAGATTGTGCTGTTTGAAATAAAACTTGCATTCAGTGCCTGCTCTTCTAGTCTTTGTTATTAATGTGTACTGCCAGAGGAGGAAATCACATTAATCTGATACTGCCAAAGGTGGACTTTAAGATGTGGTTGGTGGGGTTTTACACTTGAAGTCAGGTATTGTTGTTACCCTAATACTGGAATTTTTCTCCTTTCCGTGCCAACAGATTTGGAGAGATCTGTTACTCATGTCATCCCAAGCTAGAGATCTTGATATTTGCACCAATAAGACCTGACCTTATCCAGGAGGAATGCTGAGACTAACACTGCGGGTTGTCAAGGGATATTGAGTACAAATCCGATGTACTCGCACTCACACTGAGGAAAAAGTGCAGGTGGCAGACCGGCAGTCTGGCTTCAGAATGAGACCTGGCATCTTTTGATAGACTAACAAACACCTAAAGCATTTAGCACATGAATCAGAGACTGAGGAACTCTAAAATTATAATCATTAACATAATGGGTTGTTGATATGTATATCCAAAAGATTTGGGTTTCCTGATTTGAAACAAATCTGGTCACTAAAGGATCTATTTGGAAACAAGGAAGATAACATGAACTGCACAATGCTACACAAATGTCCCTAGAAATGTGTTGGGAAGGTTTGTCTTGGTGGGCTGCCAAAAGGGGAATTAATAACAATTTGTCAAAGGGAGCAATTTATTCACTCGGAATTAGTGTGGCTTTGAACAGTCATGGTTGAGTGCACATAGTGTAAATGCATGAGGGGGCCTCAGACCTTGCGCTACTCACATAGCTGCTCTTCCAAAAATTTGTTTCAAGGAATTAAAATAAACAATATTGATACACTTCATATACAGGACACACAATAATAAAAAATGCTTTTCTCTGGTGTTTCCATCATAAGATGTTGGACATGTCATAGTATATTTTCAGGCTAATTTTAGCCATCACAAACATTCAATACCTGTTTAGAAATGTTTCCATAACTCTTGTCTTCAGGAAAGAAAACAATGAAAGTGATGAAATTGCTCCCCTGAACCTCTCCAGGCCAGAACTGTCAGAACTGTTATCCTGTGTAGTACAGTATAGGGTTTGGAAAGCTTTTGGGAAACTGATTAACCTTGGACCACCAAATGGGTGTGGATAGTGAAATTGCCAATACACCTTGTAAGAATGCATCTAAAAAAAGGAAGGAGCCAGTGGTATTTCTATGGTATGATTCCAAGCGCTACAGCCAATCTGTCACAACCTTGAGTCCCTCCTCTGTTTGGGGGTTGAGCATAGCACATGTGTTATGCTGGTGTAATGTCCTTGACATGAAAGCTCCCTCACATTATCACAGAGGGAAACTGAAGTGGAAGAATCACCCCACCATAATTACCATTAATAACCATAAAGCATAAAGTCCGAATGCAGCACCGCTAAACCTTTCCACCAGTTAAACACCTGCAATGATGTGAGCATCATTATCGGTTAGTTGGCAAGTGGTAAGCTCTGTTATGTTTTTTCATCACTATTTAATATTTGCTCAGATTCTGAGACGAGCAGCACATAAAGGCCAGGAGACAACACACTTAGCTTACAATTCATGTCAGAACATCGCACAATAACAAACTCTGCTTGCTGCTAAAGCAATGGCTTAAAGATGAGGGCTGGCAGATGGCTTTGCCTTCTGTTTGAGCATTAGGAATTCAGGGTGAGTCATCTTCCCGCTTCAGAGCTCACCCAGAAAGCCAGCGCAGAGATGTCCTGTGGACCACTCAATATTTGCCTGAAGACCACATGCAGCAGTGCTGACTCAGAAAGTCAGCGGCGAGTATTTGGGGAGAAGGTTGAGCCAGCTAAACGTCCTCATTGGATAGAAAAGTAAGAGCATACATGCAGTTGCCAGACAGATTTTCTATGGATGATCTTTTCTCAAATGTCACTTGTTGATGGCACGGCAGGTATATTTTGCCTTTATGCGGCAGGGGTAGCCAACCCTGCTGCTGGTGGGATACCATCCTGAAGAGATTAGCTAATCAAGTTGTTCAGAATTACTTGGAAAATAACAGGCATGTGTGTTGGAGCAGAGTTGGAACTGAAGTTTGCAGGAAGGTAGCCCTCGAGGGGCAAGATTGGCTACCCCTTGTCTACGTCTTGTTTTGCAAACCTCCATCACTTTCATATTTGAAGTCTAGGTGTTCTTTAAAATACGAATTGCAAAATGGTACCTTGTTTAGGCAGATGTTTGTACTGTACATTCACATTCTCTTCAAAACATGACTTTTTTACTTGAATAGCCAAAACATTATTTTTCCATCATATATAGCCTCAGAGAGTCAGAGGTCATACATTTTACTTCTAACTAGATCTGTTTTTTATTTTGTATCTCTTTTCTATCTAACCACTCACATCAGGGCACTACCGCATAGTTGTGTGTGCGACTTGAACAGTTGTCTGAGCACTGTCCTTTCAACCATTGAATGCAAGAAGCAAATGTCATCTCTGCATTACGGTCTATTCTTGGATTTCAAAACAAACACTGTGCTTGCTGAGTGACCCCCTAAAATAGAAATGGGAATATTCTTTACCTTGATTTCTTGGCCAGTAGCGAGAGAAACTGGAGATCAAGATTAATAGCTATAGCCATGACATTCTGCACGACAGTGTTTTTAGCACCAATAGCCTTGTTCTTTTGTCCCCTTTGAATAACCACCATGCTGTGCTTAGCCTGGTGGAATTCAGGAACTAATGTTTAACTCTCTCGCCTTTTTTCACTTCTCTGCATTGGAACATTTTCCTTAGGGACAGCTGGAGAGCAACCACTGGACCACAGCAGAGGATTTTTTTTCCATATTTAGTCTTGGAGATGCACACTCAGTTATTGGTGCAGTCGAATGAAGAATCGGTGGTTCTAAATCTGAGGCAAAGACCTACGGCTGAGTGCCACTTACTATGAGCCATGGTTCTCTCCTTGACACTGCATGCAGGTTTATGTGCATGTTCTAAAATAGATACCAGGCATCTATATATAACTGCTATAAAGTGTTTTCAATCATGTCAAGGCACATGGTTATGTGGAGGGACTGTTTACAGGGGACTTAGAGGTTTTGACTGGCCCCTAGTGGTGGTCATGAGTTGTTATTGTTTGACCCAGACTCATGACCTTCGCAACAGATGGAAACAAGGGACTTGTAATCCTATTATCCCAATCTCTCTGCAAAACACCTATCAATGCAACATGCGTTATCTATATTGTGTACGGTCACTGCAGAACTGCATGAAATGCTGCAGTAGTGTGTGCAATAAGGCTTTCCCACTGTGATTCCCAAATGGGGTTGATGTTTTCTGGAGCAAACCTGTCTGGGAACACAGTGGAATATGAAACATGCATCATGGAGAACAATACCAAGGACATCGCAGCTTTAGGTTCCCGGCTTGCAGGGAATGGTCACTCTAGACGGCCCCTTATCCCGAACAGTGTCTTCTGCCCTCATGCTCAAGCAGAGTGAGCAAAAAAAGCATTTTGATTTAATTACAGCCATGCACATCGACTAAGAGCTCAGACACTGACTGCTCCCAGTGAATTAGAAACAAGTTGGGTTGATGCCATCTTCCTCAGGCATCATGATCTGTCTGTGGCCACCCAAGTCTGAAAAGACTCATTTTGCATCTAAGTCTCCCTGCGTCTTCCTTCTTTTAACTCTCTCTCTCAGGTGTAATTGAACATATTCCCTTCATCCCGTCTGTGTCAGCTGGACAGATTGAACGCATTAGACACAATGAGAGCAGCTCTACCCGTAATCCAATGAGAGCATTTTACTTATTTTACTTTCACATCTTTATCAAACTCAGCTGGTAATTTGTAGTCAAGGTGAGTCTGATATTTCTCTCTGGCTGTTTAAATTACAGATACTGCTGACTGGTTTCTGCCTGGAAACAGTGCTTGTATTGTCCTGCAGCCCCCCTCACCCACAGTCGTGACTGCAGGTAAACCTCAGTCTGAGGAACGACGGACCCCCATTGTAGATAATGAGGGGTTGCTCACCTTCAGTCTTGTGACAAAGTCTGCATTGCATTACACAATTGTGCAGGGAAATGTGACACCAGTCAACAACCTTATACAAGGCTCTGAAACCTGAGACTAGTGCTCTCATTGTGTCAGTGAAATGGATCCAGGTTGGAAGCAGTGGAGAGAATTGCTGACTACCTTTTGGATCTCCTGATGATTTCTCAGGGTTTTTTTTTTTTTAACTGCAGGCATGCATTGACTTCTAATGCATGCGCTGGTGCCTATATTTACATCAGTGCTGGGTATGCTTTCATGTTTGCTGTGGTATGCATTTTGAACTGTGGGTGACCTTGAGAGCTTTGGTTTCACAGTGACTGAATGTCAAATATTTAAGCTGGAGATTATGTCGCTATTAGCAGCCATAGTTAAGACAAGAATATGATGTGCGTATATACAGATTAAAGTATACTTATTATATGTATATAATTCTATTACATGAACTGAGGCAGAGAGGTGGATTTTCAGGCATGTGTTGCAGTAGATTATCAATACCAGAGTCTTTTTGATGGCATGTTATAAATAGCTTTCAAGTATGATATAAGCAAGACCTATAAAACTTACTTTTGCCTTTCAAGTTTTTCACCACAGCTACAAACAAGTGTTTTTTGTTTTTTTTACTGCATTTTTTTGTGCATCTCGGCCTAAGGTATCTTCTCGTCCTCTGTCTTTTTAGTTAACATGTATAATAGGGATTTATGTCTTTGGTTATTGTTGCATCTTGTTCTTTTTTTTTTCTTGATCCCTGCAGAAGAATAAATTCTGTGTTGTTTAGCTGTTTTTAAACACAAGAACTGTAGGTGAGATTAACTCAAATCCAGCCAAATTATGCAGGTCTTCCTTAAGACCGTTTACTCAACTTGGCATTTACTCATCTAGTTGTTTTTATAAATATGTAGTTGCAAATCCCTAATCTATTTTTTGATTTCAGGACTAGAGAACAGATTCTTCCTTGGACACTGAACAGAAACTGAGACACAATGATGATCTGACATGATAAGAATAGCAAATTTCCTGAGCATGAGAGTAACTGCAAATTAATAACAGTTGCTGTGATTTTCTATTAAGTGCACAAGCATCCCTGTACCCCCTCCCCATGGTCGCCCACTCTCTGAGATGAGTTAATGGAAGAACGAAAGCTGGCAGCAGCCTGTCCTATTAGGATCGTCTTCTAACCAAAACAACTATTTTTAGAACAGTGGGCTTGGATGAATTAGACATCAGCGCTGATATCAAGGCAGAAAATGCCAATAAGTTATGAACTTATGGCCCCTTTACCAACAAGCAAATACATTCGTTTTCACCATTTCCCCACACACACATTGTGCAATGTAGTGCCATTTTTCAGTCATATGATTGGTCTGGTGCAGCATTACCATATTTAATGTCTTTAAAAGAGACTAATAATTGTGACTGGTAATTATATGGTAATAATAAAAGAGACTAATTTTTGAATACCTCTTCTCAGAGGATCATATTAAGAGTGTTATGAATGTTATGTTATCAATATATGATAAATGTGGCCCTATCATTCAACTAAAGTACACAACACCTGAGGCCCTCACGGACAACTTTTTCTTGATCTTGACCAACTTTATAAACTGAGCCAGAGTGGTCTTATTAAATATTTTTAAAGAATAGGTATTTTTTGTACTGCAGCCAAAAATCCCACTTTCTTTTTTTTTTCTTTTTTTTATTAACCCTTGTGATGTTTGGCCTCTCTTAACTTGATTATTACATCTCTTAATCTTGTTAAGGACTTACAAACATGCCTTTAGTGTCTATGGGTTATCAAGTGGTGTCAGTTAAGAATAATCAGGCTGAAATAATGACTGTCATGCCTTAGACATCACATGTGACAGGAAGAACATATAGATATGTGATAAGTTCAGATGAAGTAAATAAAAAGAAGGATCAAAGGATATAAACTTAATCCAGTGCAATACATCTTGACTACCATGAACCATTGCTTGAATAATTCGTTTACGAGGGAGTTATTTCAAACGAAACATAGATGCATTTATCTATAGTAATGCTGAAACTGGGCTTGGCCATGAAGCTTTAAAAGATTTAAGCCTATTTTCCATTTCCCATGTGAATCCAAAGTCACAACTCAACTGGCAGTCTATCAAAGTCCTGTCTCTAAGCACAGAATCCGCTTTCTAATCAGATCTCATTACTGTCCTACCTGGCTGAAGTGGGGTTGCGTTCGAGGGCACTAGCTCTCAGACATTCTGCATAATAGCGTCTCACTCGGACCAGTGCAATGTCCTTGGTTTGCACTTGATACCTGTCTCAGCCTAGAAGATATAGACTGAGTTTGACGGCTAATCTGAAAACAATTAAGTAGGATTAAAATTGGGCTCAATGGCTGTTAGGTTGCCTCTCAGAAAACTTCCAGTACACAGCCTCAGACTTGTCAAAGTTAATGTTGAAATGTTTTTTAGAGAATAACAGCTCAAGATGAAGGCTATACAGCGAGGGCTGATGCAGACTTACCGCAGATGTCTCCAATAAAAGTGGGCGGTTAATATGTCTAAGCCAGTTATGAGAAGTGGAATATCTGATGAGTCAAAAGGGAAATTTAGAAGATGTTGAATCTAAACGGCCATGAATTGTCTAATACTGAATTATCTAATACATTGACTCAATAAGGTTAAGGGTGATAACATGGTGAAATTGTGGTAAAATGAGGCATAAATTGAATTTCTTTGAAAAATTGAAATGAAATTGAATGTCTCAACAGTTGATTGCGAAACTTAGACTATTGGAAGTCTTGAGAGAGTGTGAGGAAATTTACTACATGGGAATTGTTAGCAAAGGTCTGAAGGATGAATGGGTTCAATAAGCACTATATTTAAAGGGTTAGGTTGGTTTCAGAACAGACAAGATAAAGGTGGCCTGCTGGGATAGCAAGGTTGTGTGCGCTGCAGACAGTTAATTCCTTGAGGGATAGAAAAGAAAGGTTCCTGCCAAACCTGAGACTTGGCCAATGAGGTGTCATGAATCTGTCTTTTATCGGTCTCATTCAACTGTACACGAGTGGCCCAGATCTTCCTTTAACTGCCCTACTTCTATCGGTCCGCTGTTAATTTGGGTTTGCAGTAAAGGCCTTGGCGGAAATCTCCTCTAAAGACTATATGCAAAGAGCTAATTTAATCGCTCCTGTTTCAGTTTAGCCACCAATTTGGGGTTTAGGAGAGTTGCGGTTTAACATCTTTATTTAATTTACCATCACGTGAGCAAAGGTCAAACTGTACAGGTCAACAAGATGTATTGTGCACTTCGGGAACCCGTTGCTTCTGGAGAAATAGTGCTACAAAATCCTTCCTGTTTGAGGCTGGCTAGCTTCTACACCCAAGTTTTTTATGGATTGAGTCGTGAGGGAATCCATTTAACAGCCCAGGCAGGATGTGTCTCAAAGGGCTGCATGTGTGCATGTCTGTGTCTTTGTTTCTGGGGAGGGAGGCTTAGGAGAGAGCCACTAGTTCCATCTGCGTTTGGCATGGGCAGCATTTAAAGCATGGCCTGTCACAAGCAGCTTGTGTAAGAGCCAGTCATGAGACTGAGGATAACAGCTATATATAACGCATCTTAGATAGGAGTAGGCTCAGAAGGGACAGGGCACCCAGATAAGAGCCTATTAGCTCGTAAATGCAAGGATTGAATGAGTAACCTGCAGCTTTACTACAATAGCAGTGTAACTGAATTGCGCTCAGATCAATCAGCCAATCAATTGGTCTATCTATACATCCATAACAGAAATCCCAGATAACCTGTTCTGTCTTAGATGCTGCATTTGATCGCCCTGCAGTAGGAAATGACAAACAAAGTAAAGGTCACACTTTGTGTCTTTTCTCTTTTTTTGCATACTTTGCCTCTAATTATCCTTAAATGTATTCATAAAATTCCCCAGATACCTTGAAAAGATGCCCAGGGACTGACAGTACACTGTCAACAGTGGGTCAACCTTGTATGGTTGTGTTTTGAGGATCAAGTACTCTTCTTGCACCACATGGCTAGAGTTTTCGTAACATGCAGGGGGATGATGTAAACCTATGTGCTGTTACGTGCTTGTTTTTGAGTTATCTTGGTGTGCCCTTGGACTCGGGCTTGCTATGCATATTCTTATACGTCAGTACGTACGTAAATCACCCCTCTCTGCCTGATTTTAATGTGTAATGACCTTTCTTGTTATGAGATTCATGGAACAGTTATATTTTTTTAAAGGAGAGTGAATAGAAAGGTCATTCTTGACTACACAGATCACTGATTAGTCCTTATCGCTTTTACCTTGAGTAGGTCAGCTACGCTCATTAACTTTTGCTCATTTAATAGCATCAGTCCAGCACTAGCTGGTAGGGCTTTTTTTGTGCAATGGAAATGTGACTGCATTTTGTCGCCTCATAATAGCATGATCATGCTGTTAATGGGGTGAACCTGAGGTTTTATCAGCGTGTGAGTTATGCAGACGATTCCAGCACGTGTGAACAGCACAGAGGTGCTGCTCTTTTTCATGGAGCGTGTGCATCCGATAAGAGGTCACATATGCTGCTTCTCTGGAACATCAGCAGTCATGGAGCTCTTCTGTTTGCATTTGCATAGGGATGGGTGATATGACCCAGATTTTTATGGTATAAATATCACAATATGAGTAATTTTATATCACTGTAACACATGTTGTTTGCATACTTGAAATTGATATGTAAATGTATATATTGATGGTCAAATGGATAAACCGACAGTATATCTGGAATAGCAAAGTCACTTCTACTGTTTTGTGTTATATACCATCATACCGCCCAGCCCTACAGTTGCAGCATTCACACTCGCGCTTGTGACCTTAAACCTTCAGAGCCCAAGGAGATTTTTATTGATTGATATTGAGACTCTCCATAACACTGAAAAAGAGAGCAAGAGAGAATAAAAAGGTTGGGGAAAAAAAGATTGATTAGCTGGAGCTCTTGTGCTCCTGGGGAGGGGGGTCTCAAAGGACGGAGATGAGTCAGTGGCATGTGAGGGGGATGCGAAGAGAGCGCTAAGTGTGTGTGTTTGCATGTTGGATGATGGGTGAACACCTTCATTACACTTTCATTCGTGCACATGCACGTGCTCCTTCAGGGCATCTCAAGTAGTCCCTTTAAAATGCTGCAAGTAGGAATGGATTTCCTGTTTTTTTTTTTTTTTTGTATTTGCAGAAGCCTTACTGCTGTGATTCCTTTTGACATTGATGTAAACATGCATTCATTTTATAACCACATCTCACTGTATTATTAGAGACAGACAAATAATAGGCTTGACGATATTCAAACTTTTCTGCTAATCTAGTTTTCTAATTACCTAATTTCTAAATTTGTGACCATTCAGATAGCAAAACAACTTATAATGGCTTATTATTATTATTATTATTATTATTATTATTATACACTACCGTTCAAAAAGTTTGCGCTCAGACAGATTTTTTTTAAAGAAATTAATACTTTTGTTCAACAAGGACACATTAAATTGATCTAAAGTGAAGGTAAAGACATTTATGATGTTACAAAAGATTTATATTTCTAATAAATGCTGAGAATCCTGAAAAAAATATGTGTTGAGGTTTCCACAAATTTATTATAGTTATATTATATAGTTTTCAACATTGATAATAAGAATATACACTGACACTGAAGACTGGAGTAATGATGCTGAAAATTTAGATTTACCATCACAGGAATAAATTACATTTTATAACGTATTAAAACAGAAACCAGTTATTTTAAATTGTAATAATATTTCACAATATTACTCTTTTTTTTTTTTTACTGTATTTCTGATCAAATAAATGCGGCTTTGGTGAGCATAATGTTTCAAAAACATTAAAAACTTTTACCAACCCCAAAATTTGGAACGGTAGTCTAAAATATATGAATGACTAATCAATTGAATAAAAATGCTATTAAAATAAAAAAGATTAAAATCAATATCATTATAAATCACTTAAACACATAAATGGTACAGTAGGTGAATGTATTGGTATCATTCTCTCTCATTGTTTTCAACACCAGATTTCATCTGAAGAATTTTTCAACAATAGCTTAGTGTGAAGCAGATTAAAATGCTGCAGATATAATAAGATTGGGCTAAAACAGTGCAGAGGTATGGGCTACAGTATGTGACCTCATTTCATCAGAGCTCAGCAGCTGGTAATACAGTAGGTGCTTTAGAGACTCTCTGTAGAAAATCTTTGCTGTTTGATTCCATATGATTTGCTGCATTTTAAAACAGCATTTTGGTGAACAGACATAAATGGCACCCGCTTGACCAGGCCTAGTGTAAGAAAATAAAAGGGAACTGAATAAGTGCAATCATCAGCTCTGTGAAACAGAGAGGGGAGAAATTGTGCAAGCAGTCATCAAAAATGCATCGCAGCGGCCCTGTAGAATATTCATGCTACGGCCTCCTGTAAACCGAGGCAGCATCACACCAGGTGTCCTCCAGGTATCCTCTCTACAAACAGACAGGAACTAGCCAAATGATCTGAGTGCAAAATGCAAAGCTCCATCGCTCACATGGAGATATTAAGACATGTGTGGTTTTCTGCTGTACCCCTGGGGTTTAGACCACTTCCCTTCTCACAGTACTTATTGACACAGACACACACGCACATTTTTTTTTTTGTATCTTTCTCGCTCTCTCTCACACACACACACACACATACATTTTCTCTCTCTTCACACATGTTGTGAATGTATAAAAACTGCTTAAAATCAACTATCGTGTAAGTTGCCTGACCAGTTAGTCAACTAATCTGTTTTAAAGAAGCCCTATTATTAAACTGGTTTGGGTTCACCTGACCCCAATCAGATGCACGTTCAAAAGCAGTTTGACGGAGTACAGCATCATGGAACAGAAAGCAGGGGTCTTGAGAAAAGTGATTTCTAAACTATTTTTAGCATGAAACACTCACTGGCTATAGCAGCGCTGCTTTAAAAGCACAACTCCTGAGAGAAGGTTTTTACCGTGAAAACTGTCTAACAGCTAAAGTCAGCTTGTTAAATAAAGCGCAGCCACTCTAAAAATCAAAACTAAAAGAACGAACTAACACTAGTGTGGTGTTGGGTGACTACAATTGTGACTTATTCCTAACGTATGCACATTTAAAACATGTATCTTAGCAGTTCCCTCTCACAGCAAACCCCAAAAAAAACATAGCTGTGGTTTTTAATTCAAGGATGTGCAACCATTGTTAAATCCAGGGTCAGCTTTTCGTCTTCTTTCAACTCTTAAGTTCATTAGCCTTAATAAAGTTGTGCTGAAGGTTAGTACTAATTCAGATGACTGTTACGAGCTCAGGATCTCCAGTCACGGCATGTCTATTGATTTCCCAGCGTTTACAGCGGAGTGCATTCTTTTCAGATGTCTTCTGATGTTGGCCTTTTGACCTATCATTTTTTTCTTTTTTTTCATTCTCAGTATGGGGAAGAGGAGGTCTGCTCAGACCGCCTTGATGCTGACTTCCCTGACTTTGACCTCTCGCAGCTGGACGCCAGTGATTTTGACTCAGTGAACTGCCTCAGTGAGCTGCATTGGTGCAACGAGCACTCAGATCACTCCCCTGCATCCATACAGTACAGTGCTGGAGACCCAGAGCTATTTGAGGTGGGAACCATCATCTGTACTTCCTTTATTGTGCACGTATAGATTGTTCTGATAAGTGGTAAAACAGTACTATTACTATTGCTTACACATACAAGTTAGGGGATATTAAAAATCTAGTTCTTAGTTTAAAAAAATATATATTTTTGCCCTCTGATTGGTTGTTAGATGGACAATAATCATGGCAGTCCCCTGTCCCAAATGGTGCACTTGATTTTGCAGTCTCATGGCGTTTGTGTGTTCACTACCCAACAAACGATTCAGAATTTCAAGTTTGGACTTGAAAGGTTGAGGGCCCAATTTGGGAAAGATTATAGGGAAAACATTAAAGTCTTTTAATTCACCCCAAAATGAAATTTCAAAAATCATTTACCCTCATGTTGTTCCAAACCGATAAGACTATTTTTGATATTTTCTCATTGTCTATCAATTGAAAGTCCACACAACCAAAACTTTCATGCTTCAAAAAGTTCAAAAAGACATTGTTCAAGTAATCCATATGAGTTGAGAGGTTTAATCCAAGGCTTCAGAAGAGACACAGTTGCTTTATATGGAGAACAGATTTAATTATTTCTATTTATTCACATATAAACATTGATCTATGGACATACATAATCACATATAGTAAATGGAAGCTCAACCTGCACATCCTGATTTTGCCGAGTTGATATATTTTTTTGATCCTGGAACAACATTCCTATCCGAAAATTTAATCCCAACAATAATTCTACCCCTAATCCTAACCCTATCCTTAAAATCAGAGGGAAATTATATGTGAATATGTAACTCTGATGTAGAAGCACCAAACCCTGATTGTTGACATTGACTTAAACTGTAAACTTGTCCGTCAAATCTGATTGGTTGATTAGAATGTTCTTCCAAGACCAACAAAGATGTTGATCCAGGAACAATTTGCACTTGGTGAAATCAGGTTCCGCCTTGCTTGACACAAGAACAAACTTAATTTCTTCTCAGGCGTCAAGCAAGCAGGTTTGAGCTTCTGTTTAAAATATTTGATGTGCTATATATGTACAGTATGTGTGCTGATCAATGTTTATATGTGAAAAAAAGCCTTTTTACCTTTACAATGCCTTTTTGTAATTTTTGATATGTGAAAGTTTTGTTTCCGTAGAACTTCAATCAATGGAAAAAATGATTAGAGTATATTTCAAATATCTTCATTTGTGTTTCGAAAATGAAGGGTAAGTAAATGACAGAATTGAATTTTTTTTTTGGGCTGAATTAATCTTTTAAAGCCTAGTTTAGTAAACATTTTACTGAATGACAATGTTATAAGATTAAAATATGCTAGCCACATAGCCACAGCATAGTGGTTAGTGCATATATACATTGTGATAATATTTTGAGCAATGATGCTCATGTGAGAGTTGCAGGTTTGAGTCTAGCCTGCAACATGTCCCAATCCTGATTTCCCCTCTTTTATGAATAACCTCTGGCATTCTTCACTTTTTCTGTCTTATACATAGGTATAAAAAAAGACGTCTACTAGACATGGAAGTTGTGTACATGTAGGTTCTCCTGATCTTTGCGTTGCAGAGCATTTGCCTTCATTTCTTTCTTGTTATTTCAGGAAGAAAATGCGGCACTGCTCGCTGCCCTCACAGACAGCCTGGACGGCATTGTTGAGGACGGAGTCGGGGGTCTGTCTGTGTTCCCTTCCCTAGGGGACGACCCTGAGGAGGGCGAGGAGGAGGAAGATGATCTCCCTTTGGACAGTGAGCCCCTCCCTGGCTCACTGAGCCCAGAGACGGAAGAACCATCTCTAGTAAGAACCCTTCCTTCCTGTTTAAGGTGGATTTGGATGGGCCTCTGACTACCCCACAGCATGGGTATGATAGGCAACACAGGTCTGAATTTTTCTCATTTTGGGCTTTTTGTTTCTTTTTAAGCAACCAATCTAACAAAGAATCCTCTTCACAGGCAGGGATGAGGAACATGGACACATGGCTTTGACTTTTTTTCTGGCCTTTCATTTTCCCCACACATCCCACTACTCTTATCTTCCTCTCAGCCTTATAAGAAAGTACTGTGGTGGTATCAGGTGGCAATAACATGGATACCTGGCAACATATGATATATATATGCATTGATAATAACAAGAAATGTTTCTTGAGCTCCAAATCAGCATATTAGAATGATATCTGTAGGATCATGTGACACTGAAGACTAGAGTAATGAAGTAATGAGTGGTTCTTATTTCACAATATCACTGTTTTTGCAATATTTTTGATAAAAAATTACAGTCTTGGTGAGCATAAGAGAGTTCTTTCAAAAACAGTTAACTTTTGAAATATAGTGTACTTCAACAAATCCCATGACATTACCATCATGATAGTGTCCAAAAACATGGCAATACCATGGTACTTTTTTAGGGGAATGCTTATGTCTACTTCCCAGATCTCTTAATCCTTCAGGAGACAAAATGGACTTCTACAGCAGCGCTCTTTCCTCCATTTTCCAACCTTTTGTGAGAGGACCCTACTCTCTCTTGCTCATCTCTTTCTTAAGACACCACTTCCTGAAATAAGATGCTGTGTTGTTATCTGTTCGTCTCAGCTCAAAAACCCCAGCTATTTAATATGTGTAGGTTGTGAAACCAGTTATTACCCGTTTGACTGCTTTTCTTTTCTACCCTCTTTTTCCCTCCTTTTTTCACTGCTTTTTCCTGTAATGCTGAACAATTGGTTGGCATGGCCTGTATTGTAATGTAGCTTTTTTTTCAGTTTGTCATGTGTGTTTTGGGATTTTTTTACCATAGAGATTGGTAGTACTTACAGTAATGACCGTCTTACATTTCACTCAATACCTTTCACAATTCACATTGTTCTAGGACCACATTGTTTGGTTTCCATGAAAGGGCACCATCTGATTACTGAGATAATTATTGCCTCTTTTTGGACTTGTTTCAGAGTTACCAAAAAAAGGATAAACTTACAGGGTGTAGGACCAAATTATATAAGAGATGTCTGAAGGAGGGACAAATTATTCCTAAATTGAGGAAAATTATGTGCATTTATCTGGGAATAAGACTAGTACTTTTATGGTGCCACTAGGACAAAACATACCAGTAGCCTAATACAACCTGCTGCTTAAAAGTTTGAGGTCAATATAATTTATTTTGTTTTAAGAAATCAAGACTTATTTAGCAAGGGTGCATTAAATTGGATCAAACTTTTGTATTGTTACAAAACATTATTTCAAATATATGCTGTTCTTGTAAACTTTGATCATAATAAGAAATGTTTCTTGAACAGAAAATCAGCATATTAGCATATATATATATATATATATATAGAGAGAGAGAGAGAGAGAGAGAGAGAGAGAGAGAGAGAGAGAGAGTAGTGCTGTCAAATCTATTCATTTAAAAATAAAAAATAAATAAGAGTTTGTGTTTATATAAGTCTCTCTCTCTCTCTCTCTCTCTCTCTCTCTCTCTCTCTCTCTCTCTCTCTCTCTCTCTCTCTCTCTCGTACCCCGTACCATTAATCGACCCCAAACTTTTTAACAGTGGTGTATATAACAAAATGATCATTAAACCAAGAGGTATTGTTATAGATATTTTTATGTAAACTTTAATATTACCAAAGTTCAATTTGTTAACATTAGTTACAATTTAGTTTACAGTTTACAAAAGTTCCTGTCAGTCATTTAGTCTTTTTGCAACCTTTTGATTCTAGAATCTTTATTAAAAATGCCTGAAATTTACAAGTCTAAAAAGATAGATTTCCATGTAAGATGATTCATGTAAGATGATTCAGTAACAACGGAATTGTTCCGGTATAGTTTAGCTTCCTCCTCGAGTCTTAAAGTTTAGTCTGGGTATTAGTGTCTTACCCAAGAGCTGAGAGCCCCCTCTGCTGGCAATGGTCACAGTTACACCTCAACCCCTAAATGAGGCCAGTCTGTGTGCGAAACAAGGGGTGCATTGAAGCACCAGGAACAGGGACAGTGGAGCACATGTTTTCATGGCATAGATGGCCGATGCATGCCAAAACAGTTTGGTACACAGTAGCTGAAACCCTCAGCGCCCCTTCAGTTTCCTCAATGGACACTGAGAGCCATGGACAGACCTGCCAAGTTGGCACATTAACAATCGCTTAAGGGACTAAACAACACAGTGCTGCTGCTTCTTACTTTGCTTTCTCTGGTTGCGCTGGTCATTTAGGACTGGCAGACTTCCATTTCAGATTTTCTTGAATATCCAGTAACTGTCTTGTTCTTTCAGTGGCTATAGCACAGAACTGCTTTAAACGTTATACAGGAGCTTTTGGTGTCGTGTTTGAGTACTGAAAGACAAAATGCAAACCTTTTTTGCTAAGCAGACATCAGAGATTGATTCTGTTTGCACTGTCTGTGTTTTAAATGCATCGTGTGCCATCAAATTTTAATCCCTCACCTCTCATTCCCTCCACAGCTAAAAAAGCTCCTGTTGTCGCCCCCTAATGTGCCTGCGGGCCTCGAGTCGCACAAAGACGGCAGCGTGCATCGCCATAGCAGCAGGAACCAGCACGTCAAGCCCGTGAGGCCCGTGCTGAAGGTGAGAGGAAGTTCCAGCCACTGTGATTGCAGGATTAACTCAAAACATGTGGAACAAACAGAATACTTCACATTATAGGAAATAGAGTTAACAACCTCAGTGTAAGCGTGCATACCATTCACTACCTGTTTACGCTGCGGCGAATTCCCACCGCAATGCTAATGCCTAATTAGCTTATGCCAGCCTTTAGATACCACACTGAGGATTTGCGCTTCAAAGTTCTAAAGCCTGTGAAGCCTGTGGTTCCTCATTCACTCCCTACGCTTTGGCACATTGCACCATGGCTAAGGCCGCTGTCGCATTAGAGTTGAGTGCAGCCATCTGTCATGCCAAAGCCACAGCCTAAAGGGCAATGTTCACTGAGTTTGAGATTACTTAAAAAGAAACAGGCAGTAGCTCCTCAGATACCAAGAGAATATCTCGAAACTAACCTCGGCACATTTGTCACAGTAACCTTAGAGCAAAATACACTCTGAAATAGCCTCTAGGGGTTTCAGATGCACTGCGTAGCTCGCATGTTTGGTCAGTTAGTAAGGGTGTTACTAAAGACATTCCACATAGATGAGCAAATGCCTATCACTATAAGTGTTTCGATTTATTACTTCTGTCATTATAGTGATAAAACTGTTTTGGCGCATGTGGTTTGTTTATTTTATGACAGCAAAACTGTGTAAATGTGTAAAACAAATTAAAATCTGATTGGATTTCTGTAAAATCTGATTGAAGCCGATTTGGTGTTGTGGTCAAAAGTATTAGCAGTGATATAAATTCTCTGTTTTGCAAAGTAGAATATTTGATAATAGACAATGATAAGCATTTCATAAGTTTTAAAGTTTTAAAACATTCAGTGTCATCCTTCATCATAACCTCTGCAATTCGCTCTGGCTTGCTGGATAACTGCTTCCAAGCCAAATCCTGTCTTGTAGCGATCCATTCTTGCCTTATTATTCTTTGGAGTTGATCACAATTTGTGGGCTTCTGCTTTTCCACTCGCCTTTTGAGGATTGACCTCAGCTCCTCAATGGGATTAAGATCTGGGGAGTTGGCTGGCCACAGATCCAAAATTTCAGTGAAATAATCTCCATGCCACTTCATTGTCTTCATTGCCTTGTGACATGGTGCTCCATCATGCTGGAAAATGCTTGGATCCTCACCAAATTGCTCCTAGGTCGTTGGGAGAAGTACAGGACTTTTTGATACCATTCTTAATTCACGGCAGTGTTTTTGGGCAGAATTACGAGAGAGCCACTACCTTGGATGAAAAGCAGCCCCACATTTGGATGGTCTCAGGATGCTTCACTGTTGGCACGACAGAACTTATGGTAGTGTTCACCTTTTCTTCTTCAGACAATCGATTTTTACAGATGTCCCAAACAGTTGGATGGGGGCTTCATCAGAAAATAACTTTGCACCAGTCATCTGCTGTCCAATCCTTGTACTTTCTTCTGAACTTAAGTCTGTCCTTGATGTTTTTCTTGGAAAGAAATGACTTCTTTGCTGCCCTTCTGTACACTAGGCCATTGTCCAAAAGTTTTCTGCTCACTGTGCGTGCAGATGCACTCACACCCTTCTGCTGCCAATATTGAGCAAGCTATGCTCTGGTGGTGACACGATTTCATAAGCCGAATCCTGAGGAGGAGATAGTCCTTGTGCTTGCTGGACACTCTTGGATGTCCTGAAGCCTTCTTCACTGCAGTGCTCTTCACTGCTGTCTCCTTGAAGTTCTTGATGATCTGGTAAATAGTTCTTTCAGGTGCAATATTCTTTGGAGGTAACCATTGCTTAAACAAGAACGCAATGATTGGAAACACTTCTTCCCTCCTTTTATAGCAGCCTGCTCTTATAATCCAGTCAGAATGATAAAGTGATTTCACCTGACTAGTACTTGTTCACACTTTCCCATGTGCTGATAATATGATTAGTGAAATTATGTTAGCTGATCATTTTGTGTGAGAGCCAAAAAACTGTATATTCTATCCCCCAACACTACCCTTAAACCTAACCATTACAGAAAACTTTCAGCATTTTTAGCATTGGAGACCAAAAAATGTCCCCACAAGGAATGGATTTCAGATATTGCCATCTATGTGGGGATAATGTAGGGTATACCTGAACCACACACGCACACAAAATAAAATATTAAAAATATAAATAGTACACAATTATAATGAATGTAAAATATTTAATTTATACATTCATACTCTGCCGTTCAAAAGTTTGGGGTCAGTACGATTTTTTAAAGTTTTTATGTGCCCCAAGGATGCATATATTTGATTAAAAATACAGTAAAACAGTAATGTTGTGAAATATTATGACAATTTAAACAAACTGTTTTCTATTTTAATATATTTTAAAATGTAATCTATACCTGTGATGGCAAAGCTGAATTTTCAGCTTCATTACTCCAGTCTTTAGTGTCACATGACCCTTCAGAAATCATTTTAATATGATGATTTGCTGCTTTAGAAAAAGCTTATTATCAGTGTTGTGCTGCTTAATATTTTTGTGGAAACTGTGATACATTTTTCCAGGATTCTTTGATGAATAGTAAGTTCAGAAGAACTGCATCACGCACTGAAAAACAGAATCTCTCAAGCATAGTACAATCGTGTAATGGACAGCCTCTTGAGGCTTATTGCTTTATTATATTTATTGTATTATATTGTATTTAATATCAAAAGGTTAAATTAAATGTCTCCTCCTCCCTCCACAGAAGGACAAATCAAGCACACAGGAGCGCAAGCCACGACCAGTGAGGCCCACCGGTCGTCTTTGCACTGAACTGCACCGCCACCTCACCACCGCACGGGAGGCCGAGGACACAGAGGAAGAGGAAGAGGAGGATGAAGAGGACAGTGACTCGGAGGAGGAAGAGGAGGAGTCATCCAGCAGCGAGAGTGAGAGCATGGTGTGCATTGAGCCAGCAAAGCCCCAGTTCTCCTCAGAGAAGGAACTCCACTCAGTAGTGGAGCTCATCAAATACATGCACACGTACTGCCTGCCGATACGCAAACAGGCCAGCTGGGATCGCAAAGAGCGTGAGGCTTTGGCGCGAAAGACCAAGCCTGAGAGCTCGCAGGTCCCACGTGGCCTTCCTCAGAGCTCTCAGAGACCGGCTCCCCAGACCAGCAGTGGGACCAGGCCGAGGGTGCCCTTCACTCGCCACAGGGAAACCAAAGCCCACTCCCTGCTCAAGGAGATGCTAGAGGCAGTCAGTTCCTTTGACGTAAGCAAGCCTTACAGAATGCACAGCCCCCCTTATATCCACTGCAGAGGGGCTGCGACTCGGCCCGGCGCTGACGTTTCTTCCTCCCCTGCACGTCAGCCCAAAGCTGAAGCTAAAGACTCAGACTGTGAGAGCTCGCATAAGGCCACAAAGCGCCCCAAAAGCCCAGAGCCAGAGGAAGGCTCCTTTTCAGTCAGGCGTTCTCGCCGGCTAGCCTCCTTCCCCAGCCGGTTTGCTAAGAAAGTCCGTGAGAACTGTGGGCGGTTGGAGCCTATTGCTGGGCAATCCAGGGAAGAGGAGAACGTGGTCAAACATCCTCCCACTGAGCCTCCTTCTGATAGCAGCCAGAAGACCAACTCCCACAAGGCTTCTGAAGGCCATTACCCATCCAGCAGGGACGGTAAGACATTAGTCACCTCAATACATACATGGGAAAAATGCTGCACGTACTCCTTAAGCTAAAGCTTCACATGAAAAGACTTTTTTGCCTCTGAATTTGTTGATTAAAAAAAAAAAAAATCATTATTCATAATGAACATGTTTTCAGTTGCTGAATTAAAATGTAATAAAATATCAATTTAGATTTTGATATTTATCTGTCTTGAGAATGAAATTTAAAAAGAAATTACTGAATGGCTGAGAAAAGAAAATGATCAAATACAGTATACATAAATATTAATATTTAGAAAACTTTTGTCCACACTGTCAGTGTGGTGTAGCATGCAGGAATTTATACTTTGTTGTCACATGCAAGAAAAATAATAAAATAAGATAATATAAAATATATAAAAAAATAAAGAAATACCCCCCCCCCCCCCCACACACACACACACACACACATATATATATATATATATATATTAGATAATAAATAGGTTAGCTAGGTTAGTTTTACACCCCAAAAACCTTGATAGGTTTGAAACGTTTGAAAAGAAAAATATGGTATGGTTTTTCCTTTATCCTTTTAAATTCCTCAAAGAATGTTTTTGATCTGTAGTTCTTTAGAAAACCATCTATTTACTGGTGCTTTAAAGAACCCAGAAACCAAACGCTTATCTGAAGAACCTATAATGTACCATTAAGCACGTTTCCATTAAGCATCTTCAGAGAGCCAGTTCAGGTACTCTACTGTGTGTGCTGATCTCTAACAATGACACTGTCTGTTGTTCTGATTGTAGAGAAACGGTCCTGCCTCTGTCTGCCGCTGGCGTCCAAATCCAATGGGTATGTGTTCCATTCATATCTAATCTATTCTAGAGTCCTGGAACACTTCCAGGACTGAAGTTTAAGACCACCATTGGACTCCATCCATCTTTAAAATTGCCTAGAGGAGGCTTGTAGAGTCGCTGTTTTTACGTAACAAAACACTCAGTCTCTCACAGTAAAACTTTTATATAAATAGCCCTAAGGTTCTTCTACCAATTACAGTCATTTGTTGTTTTATGCATATACATAGCTCAGACGTGATGTGGAGTAAAATAACCCAGATCAATCAAACCCTGCTACAAATAGAAAACTCTTAAGCAGTAAATCTAATGCATTGTGTTGTTGTGACTCTATCCCTTTTCTTGTCCATGTAAGTTTAATATATTCCATATTCTCTCTCCATATTTTCCTGATCAGAGACACGCAGTATGCCAACAAGCCCTTTGAGCAGACTCTCTGTGTGGAATTGTGTGGCACAGCAGGTAATATTACGCACTTAGTCAGGGGTATTTTTATAAGTGTTGCCATTTTTGGCATTGTGTGAGCAATTAGCACTTGATTCGCCTCATATGTTCTCACTCATGCTAGTAGCTTGCCAGTATTTGCACAGGATTTAGAATGTAGGTAATGACGTTTCTAGATTAGGTTAGTGAATGTCTAAATGAACTGAATGGTAAAGGGCTTAGTGCTATTACTTAACCCTGTCAAATCAAATGTTCAAGTCTGGACCATCTACATAGCAAATAATGAGTATTTAACTCTATATTTACGTTTAGGGGTGTGACGGTTAGTATATAACCACGCCAAAACCGTGTTATTAATATATTTTTTACAAACATTTTTTGTCATAATGTTTAAACACTAATTAAAAACAATTGTTAACAGTCTGTGTCATTAATGGTCTACGTCGTTTCCAACTGTATTTGATTCTTTGCCAAGTACCAACGCAAATGTTTTGTAAATCGTCAGACATGATTTTTACCACTTCATTAGGTTTTTCTTTGTAGAAAGCCTTTCTTTAAAGCGAATTTCGTTTTGTACAAATTGTATCTTAATTTTAATAAATGTTTCATCAACCAATTAAATGTATTTAATAAATAAAAAGCAAATGACAATATAATAACCGTGACATGGAGGCGCCGGTGCACCGCGTTCACTTGCATTGCATGGTGAACTAGAGCGCATCTCATCGTAAATGAATGAAACTCAGCGTAGGCCTATGCTATGCCTCATACATTAGCATTAAATATCTTTGCTGCATCCTTTCTAGAACAGACAAGGGCTTTCTTGCGGCTCGCATCAGCAGAGCATTGCATCGTCCATAGACCGCAAAACAATCAGTGGATGGCGGGCAGGTGCGGCTTTGAAATTTGGTCAAAAAACGGTGCGGATGATGAGTTTTTTGATGCGGTTGCGGATGAAATAATACCCCATCCGCATATCTCTATCGATAACAACATTGAACACTACACAAATATAAATTTTATTTTTTTAAATTTAGGCGATCAAATAATCAGTGTCTGCTCGTTTATTCAAATTAAGTTGTCCTATAACAGACGAACGTCGCAACGCCCCGCCCCCGACGACGGTTATGTTACGAACCGTCACATTTGACTCACGTCATAACCGTCATCACCAATTCTGAAACCGGCACACCCCTATTTACATTACCTTTTAAAACTTTGGGGTCAGTAAGATTTTTTAAAATGTTTTTGAACATTGCTTACCAAGGCTGCATTTATTTGATCAAAAATACAGTGACATTGCGAAATATTACAATTTATAATAACTGTTTTCTATTTTAATATATTTTAAAATGTAATTTATTTCTGTGATGGCAAAGCTGAATTTTCAGCATCATTACTCCAGTCTTCAGTGTCATATGATCCTTCAGAAATCATTCTAAAATGATGATTTGATGCTATCAATGTTGAAAACAGTCGTGCTGCTTAATATTTTTGTGGAAACCGTGATACAATTTTTTTTCAGGATTCTTTAATGAATAGAAAGTTCAAAATAACAGCATTTATTTGAAATAGAAATTTTTTGTAATATTAAAAAAGTCTTTACTGTAAATTTAGATCAATTCAATGTGCCTTTGCTGAATACAAGTTTTAATTTCTTTATCCAAACTTTAAAAATGTTATATACATTGCTGAATTTAGTTTTAGAGGTTTGTATGAGTAATAGCAAAGGTTATAATTGCCTTAGATACCACTAAAAACAATAACTGATTCAAGTTATTTTGTCATTATTATATATTACACATGCGTGTTTGTGTTTGACCCTTCATTAATTATGTTCATTGAATGCCTGCTGTGCACTGTGACTAATAACAGAATGTTTGGTGATATTCTAGACTAGAGCATTTGGTTGTGGCGCTCATGTGCGTGTCGTAGTGATTAATGAGCGTGTGTTTTCCAGGCCTGACTCCCCCCACCACACCCCCTCATAAACCAGTGGAGGATGAGCTCTTCAAACCAGACGGAAAAGCTGAGCACACCACCAAGAGCTCGTGCCTGGCGCGGGCGCACATACGCAAGCTCCCAGAGCAGACAGAACTGTACGCCCAGCTGCGCAGGATGGGCCAAACGGGCGACACAGAATCTAAGGGTGGGATGCAACGTGCGTACGGGGACCACGATTACTGCCTATTGGGCCTGGGAGAGAGTCGCAAGAGAATGGCTGCGGCACTCGGCTCTCAGTGCCATGTGGAAGTGGGGGAGAAGGAGGAGGATGAGATGGATGTGAAGAACTGGGAGATTGAGGGACAGGAGGAGAGGCTCCTAACGAACGTCCCTGACTACCAGCAAACGACTGAGGACGAATCCACCACTGCTTTGTTCACGCCCAGTCCAGAGCAGACCAGTGAACCCTCACCTGTCCGCTCTCCCACCCCAGAGCTGGACGCCCAGTCCCCAGTTTCCTGTTCGCCCCCCTCACCCAGCTGCAAACTCCCCTTCAGGTACTGAATACTCTGGTGGCTTTTCTATTGCTGTGTTTTGTTGAACTTTCTGACTTCCGACTTCGAAAAGTGCAATATATCGCCAGTTGAAGTCCAAATGCACGTGTATGATGTCACACAAACATAGCAGAACTCAGGGAAATGAAATGCCTCGATGAAGGTGCGTTCATGCCATGTCGGAATTATTAATGATGGGATTTCGACTTCTAAAAAGCATTCACGACCATGTAGAAGAGTTGAGAGTTCTGAAGAATGGCTGAGGCTGCAGTAAAATGTAGTTAAGCTGTTATCTAGTAATAATTTAATCATTCCTATAATTGACTATTGTTAGTGTCTTAATGATGCAAGATTAATCTAAAAATAAACAAAAGACATACCATACATGTAGCTAGCACAGAGTTGGATAACTGATGTCTAATGTCCTGTAAATAAACTTTTTACAAGCATTTATTGATTAACAAGGCATTTGCATAATGACTGTTTATTTATTAAGGCATAAAGAGTGTTACTTGTTTCAAGACACGTTCACAGCAAGGATGATAACAATAACTATAAAGTTTTAATAATTATTCTAATTTCTAATAGGGAGAATAGGGAAATCCACATCACAGCTATAACGATAACAACACAGAGGAACGATATCGATGTCAGAACCAGCATTACATAAGAAAACATGTTTGCAAGTGATGCATTTAAAATAAAAAGTTAATCTGGTTTACAGAACATCTTTCATCATTTACTAAGACTGTTTGTTGACAGTCAAACAATGGCTAAGCTAATGTTAGCATTTCCATTTTGTTTCTTTATATGTCATTATTTGAGTGGCAGGAGTAAAATACCTTAATGTTTGGAAGTCAGGGATCGCTTACAAAAATTAACAATAGTTTCACTACAAATAAACCTCCAAAAAAACATGGTTCTTCCACCATGGTAACCACAAATTAGCCATGGTTTTGCAACACTAACCATAGTTTAACTGTGGTATTTGTAGTAAAACCATGGTTATACAAATGGTAATCAATCCGCCAAAAACCATAAACTTTTACTATATCAAAACCATGGTTAATTTTCGTAATATCAGGGTGGAATATCCTACATCAGTCTTTAAATGAAAGCGCAGCTTGCTATTAGCAGGACGCTAGCTACTTTCTTTTGCCATTTTTGAATAACTCAGCCCTGTTATCCTTCTTTCAGCGATGAGAGCTCAGAGACATGCCACGAAGCAACTGAAAAAAGGAGCAAGACGAAGTGTGGACAAGAGAATGATGTGGTAGGTTGAGTTTTCTAGCCAACTTACAGCACTAACCTTATTATCAAAGGCATACATGCATCTGCAATCTTGTTCATTTCCTTTAAGTGCTGTGGAGCGTATTTGTTCTAATAAGCTGTGCATTTGCAGAACAAGTGCCAAGTGATCTACATTCACAACCTTCCGAGCAGCGTCACTCAGTCCATGCTGCGTAAGCGCTTCGAGGCCTTCGGCCTTCCAGAGGACTGTAAAGTGGTCATCAAAACCGAGTGGGTTCCATTTCTGTCTAGTTGCCTGACCTTATCATGCCCTCAGCAGTGAGTGGGAGAAAGGAGTGCTGATGTTTCTCTGTGTTTGTGTGCCTGTGTAGGGAGCGTTGTGGAGTGATCACGCTGAGGCCCACTCAGAACGGCCAGACCTCACGGCACAGGTGGGACTCGCTTGGTCCTAACGGAGGGAACGGCAGCCGGCGGTTTGGCAGGAAGCGTTACATAGATCTGGGTAAGAGAACAGAGAGCTTTCTGTCTCTTTGATGTTCTCTTTACGTCAGACGTCTGGTGCTCTGTTCTGAGTCAGAGGAAGGTGTCTTCTCATTTCTAAGCTAATAAACGGCCTAATTCAACTTCATTTGCATTTAAATAGGAAAAAAAGACTTCTTGATTCTTGGTTGGCCCACTTGAAAATGCAGGGTGCCGTTTTAATTATAGTCAGGCCAGTACACTGCAGTGCTTTGCTATAACATCAAGTTGAGGGATTTAAACAACGTGTGAAGTCAGTTCCAGCCAATGACAATGATAATGAAAAAGCAGCTTGCTTGATTTGTTCAATTTTAAATTTAACTCATCCAATCTAATGTGCTGAGTCACATTATAGTTAGCCTATATTAAAGTTTGGTGGGGTATAAAGATTACAAAAATGCTGTCCTCGTAGTGATAGATAGATAGATAGATTGATAGAAAACAATGGGCCAAATATTGTATTAGTAATAACCGTATTATCAAACAGTGTTGTTGTTATTATCTAAAACTGAAACTATTAAAAATGGTTTTATGGTAACAAAAAAAAAAAAGCTGAAATAGAACAGAATTATTAAAGGGAAAACTTAAATTAATACTCTAAAATTTAAATAAACATAAAATGAAGGCAAATAAAATAAAAGTCAAAAGCACATAAAACAAAAATAAACTAAAATTAAACTGAAAATGTAAAAATAAAAGCTCATTCGAACACCAACCAGAAAATACAGGAAGCATTTTCTCCTCCTTTTTTTTTTTGCTATTCTGTCTATGCACAATTATAGTATTTGTTGTATTTTATTACTTAAAATAATATAATATAATAAAATAATATGTAGAATTAATATTTTCAAAACAAATTCATTTGTAACCAAATCTAATTTTAAATTGATATTAGCAGATTTCTTTAGTGTTGCAAACTAACTGAGTGTTTTGCTGTTCAGATGAGGCGGGTCCAGGTCCGGTGAAGAGCAAGTATGATGCACTGGACTTTGACGCTCTGCTGAAAGAGGCCCAGAGAAGTCTGCATCGCTGACACGCCTTACCACGCCTCCAGCGTCACGCCCCGTCCGAGACTCGCCTCAGCACCTCAACCAAGGCACTTCTTCATGTTTACATTTTGAACATTGGATTAAAAAAATAGACCTTGTCACTTCTAACTGAGGAATCGGAGGACATTGGGGCGGGAGGATTGCAGATGAGCAGAAACAGCTCTGAGACACCGGGGACACAAGTGCTGCTTCTCGTGTGTGTTTGATGCCATTCATGACGTCGCGAGTGGCTCGGGCTTCGTAGCAAACCGCACTCTTTTCCATTGGTAGTTGTGACGTGCGTGTGATTTTATTTTTTTATTCTTTTTTTTTTCGTACCCCTTTTGTCTTCTCTTCATAGACCTGCAAGGTGCTTTCACCATTTTGTCGTACAAATATATAAACAATAACTGCTTTGTATTAGCAAAACTTTGTGGATGTTCAACTCTGTGTGTGTGTGTGTGTGTGCGTGCGCGCGTGTTATGATGAAAAGTGGAAAAAACGACAAACAAAAAAATCCTACAAGGTAGAGTTTACAAATCAAAAAGTCAAGAAAAAAGTAGTCTTTTTGTAATTTTAGTGCTTCCTTGATTTCATCTATGCACTCAAACAAGGTAGTGCTTCTTTGGTCTGGCCTCTACCCTCCTCTGCTGTGGGAGGGGCTTTTGCTGCTGGAGTCCAAGCCCGACTGTACTACCTTAAAGCTCATTTTTTGACATTAAAATACTCTCTCTTTTCCAATGAAGTGATTCAAGTAAACACAAATCCTGCAAAGTGTATCAAAATATCGCTCTGTTTGTTTGAGCAGCCTGACACAGCCAATGGTGTGAGTTTGGGGGCGGGGCTATCTATTTGGCTGACCAATTGTTAACCGGTTTCCATTTTTTTAACCCTTGTATATTACTGTTTTAGTTGCCAGAACGCGACCCATTCCAGTGGGTGACAGAAAGGTTTTGATTGTTTCCCGAGAAACGGAATGTACCCATCACAAATGCGATTGTAATGCACATCCTATTGGTCTCGATTTGAAAGTACAGTTGAGTGGTTGGACTCTGCCAGTAGCAAAGCCCTGACCGGCATCCAGGCGGTTGCCTCACTGGAGCGCTCCTGTCATCGGTTGAGAGAAGGGTGGCGGTAAACTAGGAGGAAGATCTTTCCGGAGCTCAATCTCATTAGAGATACGGTCGTATCTCTGCTTTGTTTACATGTCACTCTCTCATAATCTTGCTCTCTCTAAGCTCAAACACTCTTTTTTTACTCTCTCCTTTCTGACAGGGGAAGATCTGCGGGTTTTTTCTAGCTCTTACCTTGTGGCTACTTCTCTATTTGTCCTTTGTGTGTGTTTTTTGAAGTCTAAACGTGTACCAGTGTATAACTGTGTGTCGTCCGTGTCTTTTATGGGGTCTAGGGATGGGTCTCTGTCCCATATTATATGCTGGGACCCGTTGCTTTTATTCTGCGGGGGTCTCCTCGAACCCTCGGCCTGTGGATCTAGCGCAGTTGTGAGCGAGTGTGCGCATGTATGTGCGTGCTGGTTTAGGGAGGGCCGTCCGTCGGCCTCTCTTTGCTCCCTGCCTCTCCCCTTTATCCCGAAACACACCTCCACCCCCCAAACCTGAATGTTTACATGACTGAATTCTCTTTTGACTTTTACTAGAGCGCACACTAAGTACAGAACGCCTTATTCAGTGTTAAAGTACCCTATCAGGACGTGCCTTTCGGCTTCCCCTTTTACGGTACTGAGCTGTTACTTGGACACGGCCTCTGAATATTACAGACCAATTCGCCCAATAAGATCTTGAGAAAACAAACTGAATGAGTGTTTGTGCTTAGTATGTATACTAAGTGAGAGATGTGCTGGTTTACATGATTATATATATAAATAAGAGAAGTATATAATGTGTATATAGCACTGTGTCTTGTGTAAACATGAGATGTATGGTTATGTGCTGTACACCGATGTGGTAAACATGTGGTTTTAAATGGTGGGTCTGACTGGTTGTTGGTGAACCCGATGATGCAGCGTTAAGCAATACAGGGAGATCCAGAAGGGAATTTTCATTGATATGGCTTCATAAGTCAAACACTGTTGTATAAAGTGTCCCTTTAGAAATGGTTCTTTTTAATTACTTTAACATGTTTTTCTTTTTTATGCAATTGAGATGCAATATCGCTAAGAGAGCCTTTCTCATTGAAGAGATTGGTCGTTTTAGGGTAATAGGGGAAATCGGATCTTGCGTTGTATGTTTTATGCGGCTTAGATCGTTCACAAAGAAGGTCGACGTTTAAGGACTTTTTTCAAGGAAAATACACAGACAGCCCAATCTCACAAGGAGAGCCTTAAACCTTAGGGGAAAACAAAGCTATCAGTCCTATCTGATCTCCTTTACAATCCAATGTGTTTTCTTTACTGAAGTAAGTCAACTTTTTCAATACAGCCATATTATAAAAGGTATATACATATATATAATTATATATACATATATATATATATATTTGTGTGTTTGTGTAGATAAATATATAGATGATATAATTTGTTATAGATCATTTTATTCAGTGTTTCAGAACACTTCAATACATTTCAACACTGTCAATATAGAATGTACAGATCCAAATGAAAAATAAAAGAAAAAAGATTAAAAAAATACAACTTCCAAAGGGAACCTTCTTCAATGCAATACATTTTTTCCAGCCCTCATTTTAGCAATCGCTAGACAAGTTGACCAAAAAGTACATTTGATGTTTGGATACAGGAGAAGTGCGGTATCACATCAAATCCATTTCACGAATGTCATGATCGTTTGGCTTGGCCCTGTGAGTGTGTGTGTGTGTGTGTGTGTGTGTGCACATCTGATTTGTTCCACTTTTTTCTTTTTTTTTTTTTAGTTCATACAAAACATCACTTTTAATTCACTACATCTATGGCCCTGCAATTTGTTGTTCACAAAGTACATGCTCTTGCAAGATTGGAGAGAATTTTCCAATTGAATCGGCAGATTATATTTGGGGAAAGTGTATATTGTCTGTGTTAAACCTTGGATCATTTTTATCAAGAAGGGGATCTAAAGTTTGTCATTACGGTGCCAGAGCATCAGATAATGAATCGCACATCCATGTCGCATTGTTTTGCTGCTTCAAGACCTTGTCTTTTGTGGAAACAAAATTTTAGTCAAAGGGCATTTTTTTTTTCCTTCATTGTATTGTTTTAATGTTTTTTTTGGACTATTTACATCTAATGACTATCAAATTCACTATGATTTTTCTTTTTTAACGTAGTTTTTGGTAAATACTGCTAGTAAGATTTTATATTTTTACACATTGGTTTCATTTTGAGTTTTTTTATTTATATGCCACAGGTTGCATATTTGTCCAGGTTTGGATGTCTTGAAATGATGCGTTTTATTTTCAACTTTTTTTTCTCTCTCGGTATTGTGTGATTTTCATACATCTTGAGAATGTGGAGACAAATGCATTTCAGTATTTTTAAATTGTTAAAATCTAGTTTCCTAGATCAAATCTATATAGTGGAATTATTTGATGTCATAAATTATATTTTAATTCATGTAAATAGTTTTAAAAAAGCAAATGATGGCTTCCTTTTAAACTGAACACATTTCTCTTCCGAGATTGTTTACATTATTAAACTGTAGAAAGAAACTGATCCTCATATACTGCAAAAAAAAAAAAAAAAAAAAAAAAAAAAAAAAAAAAGTACATATATTCATTGTTTTGCCTCCAAAAAAATAAAATCCATAATGAACATTCAGCTTTGTAATTCATTCATGTACTGCATTACTATCTGTAAGCCAGAAAATAAATTGAATGCTGCAGTAAACCGCAATAATACCTTCCACAGAAATCAACACTATTCTTAGAACGAGTGCTGAACAGCAACTTGAAAAAGAGGATTTTGAAAAACCCAGCAGCACTTGCTTTAAGACCGTCACTTCCCCCAATGACATTACAATGCCTATTGCGTAAACAGAATAGCTCAGCTGGAAACAGTCTGATTGGTTACTGCATTGAAATGGCAGCCAATAGCAAATGGAGTTCTGTGTTGTATCCATGCTGACTGCCTAGAATTTTTAGCTAATTGTGGCGGCTCCTTTCACTGAGGGTATGTAGCAGAACATGCTGAATGAGACCACTGTTAATGCAGCCATTCGGAGAGCTGGTGGCAATTTGCCGCTCTGCTGGTTTGTGATTCGGATGTCAGAATAATCATTCCCTAAGGCATTGCGTGTGTGTATGTGGGGGATGCACATCTATCTGAATAGGCGTGTGTATTTGCTGTCACGTCAGAGCTTATTTTGGCTTTTGCAGTGGTTGCAGATTTTCATGACTCCACCTCTTTGCTGTGGGAGTGGGGTAAATGTAGCAGAAGACGTGACATCATAGTCGTTGACGTGAGTGACTGCGTCTGACATGACGTAAATGCTAGCTTTGAGTCCGCCTCTATTTGCTGTCCTGCCAATCGGCTCTCATCCTTCTCAGTCGATTAGGCCAACACCCCCTAGGTGTTATCCAATGCTTTTGTAAGACTGTTATGTATGTCCCAGTGGGACAGTTAGTACTAGCACACACACACACAAGTGCAGCCGAGCATACTGCATCCTAGGGGCAGAAGTCTTATTTTGCACAGCAACACAGTTACAAAGCTTTAAAAAGACGAGGCTAGGCTCTACAATTCCTCACTTTTATTTATACATTTCTACATATAAATAGTTATAATAATAATAAAAAAAAAATTCATGTGGACTTTCAAAGTGTATTCATACTGTGCTCTCTAAGATGTTATTTAGTATGTAAGAATTCTATTCTGTACAGTTTCAGCCAATATTCACTAAAGTTTGATAATTATAGCTTTAAGAAAACTATCCGTTGATGACATAAACCTGGTGTGGGAAATGTTGCAATAGTCTGTTACTTAAAAACACATTAAAAGGGTATTCTTTACTTTTAAGCTCAAGACTAGTGTAAATTGACAAAGGAATATCCTGCAGAGAGAAATAATAAAAGTGGCCCAAATTATGGGTACATTTGTCATACATTCTTATTGTCTGTTTTTGCAAAGTTTGACGTCTAGGAAATTACACAGGTCTTGGACTCAGATGAGGATTGTCCCGCGCTTGCTGTGAGGAGAGAATGTGGATGTGGAAAAGCAGAAAAATGACAATTGTCAGTTGTTTGTAAAAAATATTTTAAAACCCTTAAGTTGTTTCAAACCCATAACAAGTTTTTTTCTTCTGTGGAACACAAAATGAGAAATTTGGAAGAATGTTCATGTTGCTTTTTTCCTAACATTGAATGCAAAAAGAAAAAAGCACCAAAAAAGTAGTCCATATAAAATCATATGATAGCTTTGTGTGTGTGTGTGTGTGTGTGTGGGGGGGGGGGGCGACACTGAAATGTAAATGGGGGGGGGGGGGGGGCACACTGAAATGTAAGTCTTTATTCACTATAAATCTTGTATTCCGCTCTAGATGCATGGACTTTTCTGATTCTATTGCGTCATTTTGTGCTCACTCTATTTAAAAGATCAGTGTAAACATTCTTTAAAACGTCTTATTTTGTGTTCCACAAAAGGAACAAAATAATACAGGTTTGAAACAACATGTAAATGAGCAAAAAGGAATAGTTAATCCCAAAATGACAATTAAGAAACATCGAGACAATGTTTGAGTCACTATTTACCATGTCTGGCAGCTGCTGCGGCAGCATCTGCTTCCTCTTTAGCTTTCTTGGCCTCTTCCAACTTAGCTAACTTGGCCTCGTGTATTTCCTTCAGAGCGTTCCACTCCTTCCTGTTGTTCAGCAGACGATCTAGCATGGGCGTGATCTGCACATGGAAGCGAGAGAACTCCTGCAAGAGGGATGGGACATGATTAATAAAGAAACTTCTACATCATTCAAGATCTTGTTATCCTAGCTATCCATATCATAAAAACTTTAAATGCAGTTATTGTGGAAGCTCATTGGTTCTTGAGGAAGCTCAAACGTGCTGCGTAACACGAGAATGAACCTCATTGGATCTTGCGGAAGCTCAAACGTGCTGCGTAACACGAGAATGAACCTCATTGGTTCTTGAGGAAGTGCTGCGTAACACGAGAATGAACCTCATTGGTTCTTGAGGAAGCTCAAACGTGCTGCGTAACAAGTGAATGAACCTCATTGGTTCTTGCGGAAGCTCAAACGTGCTGCGTAACAAGTGAATGAACCTCATTGGTTCTTGCTGAAGCTCAAACGTGCTGCGTAACAAGTGAATGAACCTCATTGGTTCTTGCTGAAGCTCAAACGTGCTGCGTAACACGAGAATGAACCTCATTGGTTCTTGCGGAAGCTCAAACGTGTGGCGTAACAAGAGAATGAACCTCATTGGTTCTTGCTGAAGCTCAAACGTGCTGCGTAACAAGAGAATGAACCTCATTGGTTCTTGCGGAAGCTCAAACGTGCTGCGTAACAAGTGAATGAACCTCATTGGTTCTTGCGGAAGCTCAAACGTGCTGCGTAACAAGAGAATGAACCTCATTGGTTCTTGCGGAAGCTCAAACATGCTGCGTAACAAGAGAATGAACCTCATTGGTTCTTGCGGAAGCTCAAACGTGCTGCGTAACACGAGAATGAACCTCATTGGTTCTTGCGGAAGCTCAAACGTGCTGTGTAACACGAGAATGAACCTCATTGGTTCTTGAGGAAGCTCAAACGTGCTGCGTAACACGAGAATGAACCTCATTGGTTCTTGCTGAAGCTCAAACGTGCTGCGTAACACGAGAATGAACCTCATTGGTTCTTGCGGAAGCTCAAACGTGCTGCGTAACACGAGAATGAACCTCATTGGTTCTTGCTGAAGCTCAAACGTGCTGCGTAACAAGAGAATGAACCTCATTGGTTCTTGCGGAAGCTCAAACATGCTGCGTAACAAGTGAATGAACCTCATTGGTTCTTGCGGAAGCTCAAACGTGCTGCGTAACAAGTGAATGAACCTCATTGGTTCTTGCTGAAGCTCAAACATGCTGCGTAACACGAGAATGAACCTCATTGGTTCTTGAGGAAGCTCAAACGTGCTGCGTAACAAGTGAATGAACCTCATTGGTTCTTGCTGAAGCTCAAACGTGCTGCGTAACAAGAGAATGAACCTCATTGGTTCTTGCGGAAGCTCAAACGTGCTGCGTAACACGAGAATGAACCTCATTGGTTCTTGCTGAAGCTCAAACGTGCTGCGTAACACGAGAATGAACCTCATTGGTTCTTGCGGAAGCTCAAACGTGCTGCGTAACACGAGAATGAACCTCATTGGTTCTTGAGGAAGCTCAAACGTGCTGCGTAACAAGTGAATGAACCTCATTGGTTCTTGCTGAAGCTCAAACGTGCTGCGTAACAAGAGAATGAACCTCATTGGTTCTTGCGGAAGCTCAAACATGCTGCGTAACAAGTGAATGAACCTCATTGGTTCTTGCGGAAGCTCAAACGTGCTGCGTAACAAGTGAATGAACCTCATTGGTTCTTGCTGAAGCTCAAACATGCTGCGTAACACGAGAATGAACCTCATTGGTTCTTGAGGAAGCTCAAACGTGCTGCGTAACAAGTGAATGAACCTCATTGGTTCTTGCTGAAGCTCAAACGTGCTGCGTAACAAGAGAATGAACCTCATTGGTTCTTGCGGAAGCTCAAACGTGCTGCGTAACACGAGAATGAACCTCATTGGTTCTTGCTGAAGCTCAAACGTGCTGCGTAACACGAGAATGAACCTCATTGGTTCTTGCGGAAGCTCAAACGTGCTGCGTAACACGAGAATGAACCTCATTGGTTCTTGAGGAAGCTCAAACGTGCTGCGTAACAAGTGAATGAACCTCATTGGTTCTTGCTGAAGCTCAAACATGCTGCGTAACAAGAGAATGAACCTCATTGGTTCTTGCGGAAGCTCAAACGTGCTGCGTAACACGAGAATGAACCTCATTGGTTCTTGCTGAAGCTCAAACGTGCTGCGTAACACGAGAATGAACCTCATTGGTTCTTGCGGAAGCTCAAACGTGCTGCGTAACACGAGAATGAACCTCATTGGTTCTTGCTGAAGCTCAAACGTGCTGCGTAACAAGAGAATGAACCTCATTGGTTCTTGCGGAAGCTCAAACATGCTGCGTAACAAGTGAATGAACCTCATTGGTTCTTGCGGAAGCTCAAACGTGCTGCGTAACAAGTGAATGAACCTCATTGGTTCTTGCTGAAGCTCAAACATGCTGCGTAACACGAGAATGAACCTCATTGGTTCTTGAGGAAGCTCAAACGTGCTGCGTAACAAGTGAATGAACCTCATTGGTTCTTGCTGAAGCTCAAACGTGCTGCGTAACACGAGAATGAACCTCATTGGTTCTTGCGGAAGCTCAAACGTGCTGCGTAACAAGTGAATGAACCTCATTGGTTCTTGCTGAAGCTCAAACGTGCTGCGTAACACGAGAATGAACCTCATTGGTTCTTGCTGAAGCTCAAACGTGCTGCGTAACAAGAGAATGAACCTCATTGGTTCTTGCTGAAGCTCAAACGTGCTGTGTAACACGAGAATGAACCTCATTGGTTCTTGCTGAAGCTCAAACGTGCTGCGTAACACGAGAATGAACCTCATTGGTTCTTGAGGAAGCTCAAACGTGCTGCGTAACAAGAGAATGAACCTCATTGGTTCTTGCAGAAGCTCAAACGTGCTGCATAACATGACAATGAACCTCATTGGTTCTTGCAGAAGCTCAAACGTGCTGCTTAACACGAGAATGAACCTCATTGGTTCTTGCGGAAGCTCAAACGTGCTGCGTAACACGAGAATGAACCTCATTGGTTCTTGCTGAAGCTCAAACGTGCTGCGTAACAAGTGAATGAACCTCATTGGTTCTTGCTGAAGCTCAAACGTGCTGCGCATCACACTGAAAAAAATGCAGTCAAGACTTATTTTTGTTATTAACTAACATTGAAATTTGTAAAGGATTTGAATCGGTAGAAGATAGAATCGCGATTCATATGTAAAGCAATTTCTCCCCACCCCTAACTCTGTGACTCTTTACTTCACTTTCTCTAATTCCAGCAGGCCTGCATTCTGACGTACACACTCAATAAAAGTCAAGTATACAGACATCTGATCAAGACCTTAGCTGTGCATTTATTCTGATGATTATGTATCTGCTTCCTGATGGACTCTAGTCTGGATCCTGTGAACATTTAGAAGTGTAGATCAATGAATTCCCATATGTCGTTTTGTATACTAATCGAAATGGAGGACCTCACCTTGTAAACGAAAGCACAGACGAAATCAATGAAACCACACTGCAGTTTGGGAAGATCATCCGCTTTGTTCCGGTCCATCATGGGCTGTAGACAAAACAGCATGTGCTTAATTTGTATCAAAATGAAACCCCACAACATATTGATGCAAACTGAATACATAGCGGGTGTGAAGATCCATTCGACTAAAGCAGAAAGTTCAGTGGCACTTTTTCCAAAGTTGACATTATATTCCTGCATTTCCAATCACAGCTAAAGAAAATGGGGAGTTTGGAAGCAGTCTGTTTGACTGGGCCTTTGTGACCGCTCTTTCTGATTCACTGCACCGCATAATAGGCAGTACATCACGACATGACCCATGGGAACTTTTCATTCTTATTCCTTTTCTCTCAGCCCCTCCTCCCCCCCAACACCTCCCACCCCTTCATTCCAGGCGCTATCTCACAATGGGCTGCTGCTCCAGCACTGTCCTCTCCAGGTCACCCTGCTCCCAGAATTCTGCAGCAACAGACAGCGCCACCTGCAGGACAGAGAGCAAGTAGCCACGGTCAATATTAAGCTTAGATTTGTAGATGCATTTGGAGAGAAGCAAATATGGACTTTATGTGTAAAATATATTAACTGTGCATTAGAGAACATTAATGACTTAAAGAAGAAGCAGAAATCGCTCCATAACAATGTCCACTGAAACAGACCTGGCACATGTCCCATTTGCAACTTTGAAATCTAGCTCTATCATCATTGTTCTTGGATCTACTTCATGAATATAGTAATAGCATTACTAGAAAAAAAAAAAAAAACATTTTGAAGCAATATTCATTTTTTTTAAAAAACATACAGCATACAGACATGACATACAGCTCAATATAATCTCACGCATGTGAGATTATCTACAGTGCCGTCTGCAGCGAATTGCATATAATAATGAGTGTTAAACAATGAATGTAAACAACCCATCCATGGATACATTATCATATGAATAGGGTTTCAGACTCATTATGCCGGCTGAGAGCCCAGCAATTTTATTTTCTTATGCAGTCACACCCTTGGCTGCCCTAGATGTTTGAATACATTGCTGTAGTATCAGGCCTTGCATGTGACATTGCATTATGCATTAGGAATATCTAACCTTGCTCTGAATCTCCCATGGCTTGGCAATGGCTGACAAATCACAGGCAGTCATCATCATAGCCCTGCGGTGAGGAAAACCAAAATACCATGCTGTGAATTCATATTTATGAACCCTAAATGGCACCAAATTCAAGCTGCTGCATATTTTCTTTTGCAAGTGTATAAATCAACTTATTTGCCAAACGGATATTATGGTTGATATAAGATTTGTAACCCATTATTTTCTTACATGACACTTACATGACAATCTCTTTCCGAGTTGTTTCTAACATCATGTATTTGGTCCAAGTGTCCCAGCTCTCGTAGGTCTTGGACTGATCCACAATCTTCTGAAACATGGTCCTTTTCCTGTGGAGGCGCATCATGATTAAATTCATGTTAATCATGGATATGCAGCTCTGACAGCCTCTAGCTGCAAGACTAAAGGCCCGTTCACACCAAGGACGATAACTATATTGGTGTCCACACCAACACACAATATCGTTCTGCTTATTCTAATCGCAGGCTGCAGTTAAGGCGTCTAGCACTTTAAATGCTTAAGCTCTTTAAGCCTCAAACGCATATATCGGGTCTTTAGTGACCCAGGACGTCATTCACTACCATCCTCCTCATTCATTTTTTAAAGTTAGACATCAACCTTCTTAGTATTCCTCAATCAATTCATTATAAACAATGCAGCAAGAAAAAAAAATGATAAAAGAATGCCTGTTTTCCCATACATTTGTACAAAATTGTATGGGGTCGCTAACGACCCGAGGTGTGTAACAGTGTAAGTATATTTTTTTCTGCACAACAATAATTTAATCTTTGATGACTGAATAAGTGGAATTCACCTTTATTTCACAAGGTGGAAATGTCTGATGAAGTGTCGTTTCACTCATAGTTACCGCAGGCAGAAAATAAAAGAATAAATATGTTTAAGATGACAAATATGAGCCAGATGCTGAATGTACAGGGAATTTAGCTCTGACGAGGACAGTGATGATGGCATAAAAACATCTGCTCCAACTGAACCCTTCCGTACTCCAAAACGTACCCTTTATTTTATTCTTCTGTAATTCTTATTCTAATATCAGGAGAGTTTTATTTTTATTCGGGTCGCTAAAGACCCGAATATATAATAATGATTGGCAAAACATTCATGCATTTAAGGGTTAAAGCAGGATGGATTCTGATTAGCTGTCAATGTTTTTACCATACATCAGCTGGAAAAAAAATCTTTCTGAAAATGATTTCAACAATATTGTTTCTCGGAGCCATTATTGTTATAAGTGTTGTGTGGACTCTGCTATTATTTTATATTTAGAATGATTTTTGGAACTATCTTTATCATCATAGTTATAGTCCTTGGTGTGAACGGGGCTCAACTCAAAATAAATAATTTACAAACTATATCCCACAGGGCTGAAATATAAATTTCTTACTTGAAATACAAGGCCAAGTCTGTAGCGATGATAGCTATGTCCATCAAATGGATGACGAGTTCGTGCTGTCTTCGGTTCAGATTCTGGTAGATATTTAAGGCCTTGGAAAACAAATTATTTCAGTGAGGAAACTGCTGGTTGTGAGTGAGGAGGCAGTTATTTATGGGGCTTATCAACTAGATGTACATTCTCAATGGTCTGCAGAGTTCAAAATTGTAATGATGTCTGAAGCCTTCTGAAAAATGTCTAGAAATATAATAAATTTTCAGCATTACGTCATCTCTAAGTAGAGTTTTTCCAAAGTCCAGATGGTGCCTCTCCAGAATGGAGGAACCATGCAGCTTTGCCAGTGGATTCCCAGACCTGGCAAAATCATCACAGAAAATGATTCTCAAGACCCAGGAGGTCACAGACTTTCAATCAAATTGAATGTAAATAAGCATAATGCAAACAAAGATTTCAGCTTGCAAAATGTAGCATGATTAAAATCAATCAAATCTAAATGTTGCCTTTTGACATACATGAAATATATATTCTACATCCCTTAATCCTACACAATTCCTACCCAATACCTTAACTTAAAGCTGTAGTCTGCAACTATTGTGTTAAAAATTTTAAAAATTTAGATAATAAACGAGTACATTATGAATCCATTTTCAAAACCGTGTTCTTGTCTTATCCTGAATCACTACGCTACACCTATAATAAGTGTTTATATTCGATTTTAGACCATTAGACTTCAGCTTTAACAACTACCTTACTAACTACTAATAAGCAGTAATTAGTAGTTTATTGAGGCAAAAGTTGTAGTTAATAGTGAAAATTGGACCAAAACCTAAAGTGTGACCGTCTTTTTAAATGTAGTCATGTCTTATCCTGCATTGATAACCATGTGACCCATTATTTAAAAGAGAGAAAGTCTTCAAACAGTATTTCTAAATATTGTTATACATTCACAGTTTTCTTTGATAAGAGCAGTGGTACGTTGACAGTAATGAGTACATACTTCATCTGGTAGAGATTGTTAGTGCCGCGGTGGTCAATATCATGACAGAGCCCAGCAGTCACCATCGCCATCGCCTCCAGGTCCGTATAGTAGCGCTTCAGGTCACCTGTCTAAGAAACATGAGAACTGATTTAATGGGCTTGAAGGCGGAGCCTCATTAAGACACTCTTGTAGAGCAAGACGCTGACTAGTGAGGGCTCATTAGGCTCGGTGAAGAAAATGCCTGGCCTGCATTTCTTCCAGCGCTCCAATACCCCGTCCTTCCTGATGTACGGACAGTTCACTGTGATTACACATGACTTTACCAGGAGCAGGTTTACACTTGGATGATTAATTAGAAGGGTCTGCTATTTCAGAGGATATGCGTTGGAGGTGGGCCGTATCATTAAACATATTACCTAAAAAAAGGCCCACGACTCTAGCACCCACCAAACAGAGAGGCAAATTTATCAAACGCATAGTTACAATGGTAACAGGACTGGTTTGTTTGGAAAACAAGGAAAGTAGGGCTGTTAGGAAAGTAGGGTTTCTCTAGCAAGATGAACACTTGTAACTTAGGCAAGCACAGATTTTAAGGGGACTCAGATGAGATTTTTAGGGCCCTCTTAATAAGGTCTAGAACTCTTTTTTTTATTCTGAGAGAGTTTTCTCTTACCATGAGCAGTGTAAACATGGTCTGGCCAACGTTGAAGCCATGCCTCCAGTTGTGGTAGGTGATCTTCCTGTAACCTTTACTGACTGAGTACACAAAGCGCACCAGGGTCTAGAGATAAAGCAATGTCAGCTTTCAGTCTTACAAGGCACTGGAAATATTGTATTTACAATGTGCAATTGGGTACTCGTTAGGGTGTACATACATAAGACAATGATGATAACTTTAAATATTAAACTTTGGTGCATATCTCGCCCTGCACCATTTGTGTTGTGGACATAAATGATATCTCATTTTGCAAAATGACAAAATGGGCAAAAATTGGTACCCAAGCAATATCTAGAGACCAGGGGCTTGATTCATGAACATCTTCCTAAATAAGTAAATTCTGAGAAGTTCGGAAGAACGTTCCTAAGTGCAATTCCTGAAATATTTCTTAAATGTTCTCAAATATTTTATTAACTTATTAGTAGTGTTATCTGATTATATGGTGGTTCTTTCTGAAGACTGTGATCAAATAAATTAAAAACACCTCAAAGGCCATCTTTTTGTGCTGCCTGCAGATTAGTGTAAAAACATAATAAGCTGCCACATTATTTTCATTGTGACTAGCTTGATGGGAGTTCCGCACTCGGTGTCATATTGTGCCATATATTACTTAAAGAGAAGGTTCTTAAATGGAGTTGCATTCATTTGTGCCTCTGAGTAGTTACTGAGTTTCAAATTTCAAAGTGCAAAATCATGACCAATCATTTTTTACATTATCGATCATTGGTGTTTTCCTTCAGAGTACTTGTGCACATCCTTAGTAATAGTAATATGTATTATATGTAGCTAGTGTTATGTTGTAATGCTTAATATATGAAACAACCCAATCAATTTGTTAATTTGTTTACCTTTTGGGATTTATGACAGCTTTTTTATGATTTTATTCTAACTTTAATAGGTTACCTGGCATCACCACTCACCTCACGTGGAATATGGAACTTGTCTACAACACCCAGCTCATAGTACATCTTGATGCCACACTTCACTAGGTCCAGCTCAGAGAACTCAAAGTCACAGAAGTGAAACTCAAAGATCTCTGACTTCTTTGAGTCTAGCAGTGTGCCAGCCTGTAGAGGACAACAGCATGAAGGCACACAGCTATGAAACAACGAGACTTTAAACCAAGAATGATTTTTTGTGTTTTACCAGAATATTCTCCAGCTCGTCCTCTTCACATTCATCAGGCTCTTTCCCGTACAACTCACGTGTGTTCTGAACACGCACAAAAAAACACAGTCAGTTTCCCACTGCTGATATTCCAAGATGATTATTTTATGCTCATACAACCCCTTTTAATCAGACAATCAATCATAGTGTCATATATGACAGCACTGCTCCTCCACATGATCACGTTAATTCATACTGTACAAATATGATGTACTGCTATTACCAGCATTACCAATGTACTGTAATTTATTTTAATTAGTGCATACTAGGGAATAGGCCCTGTCAAGTTGGAGAAACCCACCAAGACATTCTGAATCTCATCCTTTCTGCACTTGACATGGTACATAACCATGTCCTGAAAGATGTCCTTGCGATTTTCCAGCTTGTTCATCCTGTCATAAGTGTCTGTATTCAGCACTGACCAGCCCAGGAACTGAGTGAGTGACTGAAATAGACACAGATTGATTACATTTACATTCAGGCTCACATTCAGGTTTAGATTCACATTTACATTCAGGTTCATATTTACCGTAGGTTGAGATTCAGGTTTAGATAAATTTCTTTCAGATTCACATTTACTGCAGGTTGAGATTCAGGTTCAGATTCACATTCAGGTTTAGATTCACATTTACATTCAGGTTCATATTTACCGAAGGTTGAGATTCAGGTTTAGATTCACTTTCCCATTCAGATTCACATTTATTGTAGGTTGAGATTCAGGTTCACATTCAGATTCAGGTTTAGATTTACATTTACATGCAGGCTCAAATTTAGGTTGAGATTCAGGTTCAGATTCACATTCAGGTTTAGATTCACATTTACATTCAGGTTCATATTTACTGTAGGTTGAGGTTCAGGTTCACATTCAGATTTAGGTTTAGATTCACATTTTTATTCAGGTTCATATGTTTAGGTTGAGATTCAGGTTCAGATTTACATTCAGGTTTAGATTCACATTTACATTCAGGGTCAATTTTACCGTAGGTTGAGATTCAGTTTCAGATTCAGGTTTAGGGGCTGTTTACACGACACCGTTTTCAACTAAAAACGTAAAACATTTTATGCATTTTGGCCGTTCGTTTACACGACAAACAGCGTTTTGGGTGCCTGAAAACGCAAAGTTTTGAAAACGGGTTTCAAAGTGCAAGTTTTTGAAAACGGTCTCCGTGTAAACAACAAAAACGCAAATCTCTGGAGGCGATGATGTCATGCACATGCGGATTACGTTTTCAGTCTATAGTGTTTCATCGCCATCTAATGGCCTGGCAGCAGAATACAGGGGTTTTTATTAGTTTTCGCAGATCCGTGTGAATGGGGATCGTTTTGATAATGGTGTTGTCTGTACGCAGAAAACTCAAAGGAAAAACTTCTCCGTTTTAAGCATTTCGTTGTCGTGTAAAGATACACTTTCTCATTCACATTTACTGTAGATTGAGATTCAGGTTCAGGTTCACAGTCAGGTTTAGATTCACATTTTTATTCATGTTCACATTTAGGTTGAGATTCAGGTTTAGATTTAGGTTCATATTTACTGAAGGTTGAGATTCCGATTCAAAATCAGATTCGGGTTTAGATTCACAATTTCATTTCAGATTTACATTGAGATAAAATATGAATCTGACAAGAAGATTAAAAATATTAGACAGATCAGACAGAAATGAATCTGAAGACTACAAAAAAAAAAAAAAAAGTTACATGCCCACAAATAAGAAAAAAAAAAAGTCCTTTCTGTGGACTGTAGCTCAAAGAGACATTAAGTCTTTGGTTTAGCTTTCAAGGGGCAAAACACACTATGGATAAATAATGCAGAGTCTGCTGATTCATCCATTATTGTATATTTAGCTATGACACACTACTGGTCTATACTGTGGCCTCAAATACCTCCATTAGTGTTTCATCCTGTTCGTCAAAAGGCTTTCCATCTTTCCTGTTATAGAATGTGGCCACGCCAACGATTTCCTCTTTCTTGTTCACGATGGGCAAAGAGAGCACATTCTTTATTGTCCATCCAGAGTCATCCAGAGGTTCTTTCTGGCAGGACAAAAATAATTCAATTCAATAATATTTCAGGAACATATTTAGTTTAGTAGATATACAAAAAAAGGTAAGATATACAGCTTTTGGAAGACTGTTCATGTAATTGAATTGATTATGTAGGAAGCATAAGTTAAGGTGATCTCACTTGAAACTCAAAGGTCTCGTCTTGAGCAGCGTTCATGATATTACAGATCTGTAAGACAGAGTGAAAGGAAAGCAGCAGTCACGCTCACTGAGAAGGGGTATTGCTTGCTGATTAATTACTGTTCACAAAATTACAATTATCCATCATTTCAGTGTGGGAGCACATTCTATTCCCCCTCACTATGCACATGACAGGAGCATTATAAACCATAATAGCTTTCAAATTGTCTGACTACTGTGGCGTCAGTGAAGGAGGATGGAGGTCTGGACTCTCACCAGGCCGTTCTCTGCAACGTAGGTGGGAAGCCCACTTACTAATGCCCAGTGGTCAGGAGTAGGGTTACTGTAACGACAACGAATATGCATCTGAACAGAACAATACAGAACTTTCCTATAATAAACCCCATCTTTCATTTTCTAGGTGGTCTAGAGAAATCAAAAATATACACTGCTGTTCAAAAGTTTGGGGTCTGTAAGATTTTTTTAATGTTTTTGAAAGAAGTCTCATGCTCACCAAGACTGCATGTATTTCATAATAATATTGTAAAATATTGTTACAATTTAAAATAAATGGTTTCTATTTGAATATATTTTAAAATGTTGATTTGCTGCTCAAGAAACATTTCTTATTATCAATGTTTAAAACTGTTGCTGCTAAATACTTTTGTGTGATACTTTTTTTTTTTTACAGGATTCTTTGATGAAATGCAGAAACAGAATTTATTTGAAAAATAAGTGTCACTTTTGACCAATTTAATGCATCCTTACTGAATGTAAGTAATAATTAATAAATAAAATAATAAGAATAAGAATAGAGTATATGTGCTAAGAATATAACAGTGAGTTATCTCAAAAATAATACAATCATTATTGCTCAGATCTGGCTCCATAGGAGGGCCAGTTTGGTCCAACCTTGCAAACACCCAAAAACTATCTGGCCAGCTTGCATCTTGCCATTTCTTAATATGTTTATAAGGTACAACATTTACAATGCATGTAATGTAGAATGATGCATGATAAAGCATGTGGGCTTAATTAAATGCCAAATGGTAGCGCACAGTAAAATTTAACAGGCAATAAAAATGAATTAACTTACGGAATTACTTTGATGTCCTCTTTTCCATGCAATATGTAATCAATCACTTTGTAGAAAATCACTTCCTGAAGCATAATTAATAGCGCAAGTCAAACACAACAGACGTGATAGCAGGTAAGAACTCATAAGGATTCATTCAGGGAAATTTTGTGTTTCTCTTGACATGATTAACTAAATACACATTTCCTATTTATGCAATGTGTATCACTCACTCTGCCATCAGGTGTCTTTGGTCCACTATATGGGGGCACCTCTCCCATTAGTACGGGCCAAAGATCAAAGAACTCCTACAGGCAAAAGAAATAACAAAAATAAAAAAATATTTCAAAATGCATCAACTGGCAAATATACATGCGAATAAAAACTACAATTTACAGTCCCACTTTCTTTTAAGTGTCTTTAACTACGATGTAGTAACATGTAAACTAGATGAGTAAAGTTAGATGACAAACTTTGATGTTGGCTTGACAAAGCCAGGTCTGAAAGTTTAAACTAACTTTGAAAAGCTCTAAGTTTGAAGGTTTTACTGTTGCTAGCATGACTAAACATGTTGCTAACATGAATTAGCATGTTGCTAACATGTTTTAACACTTTGCTTGCATTAATTAGCATGTTGCTAACATGTTTTAACACATTGATAACGTTTTAACATGTCGCTAACATGAATTAGTATGTTTTAGCACATTACTGTTTTACCACATAAAATGTTTTACCACATTACTAACATGATTCAACACTTTTCTAACATGAATTAGCATGTTGCTAACACGTTTTACCACATTGCTAACATGAATTAGGATGTTGATAGCATGTTTTACCATATTGGTAAAATGATTTAGCACATTGTTAACATGAATTAACGTTTTGCTAGCATGAATTAACAGGTTTCAACACATTGATAACTTTTATTTTTATGTTGCTGGCCTATGTTAGCACATTGTTAACATTAATTTGCATAACTTGAATTATAATGTTGCTGTCATGTTTAGCACAGCTAGCATTATTTAACATGTTGCTGACATGTTTTACCACATTGCTAGCATTAATTAGCATGTTGTTAGCATGTTGCTAGTATGATTTAGAATGTTGCTAGCATGATTTAAAATTTAGCTAGCATGTCCTAAGCTAGTTGCTAGTGAAAGATATGTAGTGGATGAAGCTTAAATACTCTATTAGAGTTACTGTATTAAAGTTTTGACCCCCTCAATGAAAGTCTATGGAACTTTTCGTAGTTTTGATCATCCGTTTAATGTAAATCGGATCAGTTCGAAAATAACAGAACCGAGTCAGAACAGTCTGAAGGTCTGGCCCGAATTTGGTTTGTCAAGACAAAATAATTAATCATTTGATACAATGCACTTATTGCGTATTGATGTTTTTACATTGTACTTATATTTTAAAGAAATACCGGCATGTAATTACATCTAATTACACTGTTGACCCTTACCTTACCCCTTAACCCACCCTTAAACCTACCCATACCACCAAACCTGACCCTAACCTTACCCGTATCCTACATCAATAGCAGCAAAAGTGACGTACCCAAACTATTTACAAATAGTTACAAACTCAAGTTACAAATCCAGCTGCATAATTCATAAATAGTTCATATTATAAATAAATAAATAAATTAATAGATAAATAAACAATCACTTTAGTTTTGGTCATGTCGAGGAGCCCAACAGAGTAGCGGTCACAGTTGAGGAAGGCTCGGACTGTATAGAGGGCCTTGTGGAACTGTCTCTCAATGTCAGTCAACTCCTCAAACACTTTGCTGGCAGACCAGAGCAACACCTTCAATGAAGATATGAGGGAAAATGACAAAAGACTTTAAGTGGCAGTGTTTATCGGTAAATGTCTTAAAGTCTCGTTAATGGTTAATGTCTTGAAGAAATCCTACCTGTCCCCTTCTGGTTTCACAGTTGTGCAGGTAGCTCAGGTGAAACACTCGAAGCACAAGATTGGCAAAGCTGAGATATTTCTTCAGCGTCTACAAGACACAGAGTTTGATTTACTTCAATAGAGCATTTAATATGTTATGTAGAAGTCAGTTTAATCAAAGTGCTTTCACTGTATTAATATTAATTGAAAAGTTGCTGCCTTAAATTTTTACATTAATCAGACTTCAAAAATGAGCTGAATCTTGCTTAACTTATTTTGATGATTTAAAGCAATGTAAAAAAAAAAACTGTTGTCATAACTTTTGAGATTGAGGTTTAAAGTATGTGTGGCGAAACCAATGCATATAATTATTTTCTGCATTGTTTACATTTCAAATTGGCATCCTCACCGAGACTTATTGTTGAGTTTAAACCCAAAGCGCTGTACTCACTAGTATTACAGAGGACGATATGAGTGAATACTACCTCTTCATCCTGAGCAGTGAAATGTGGAGCACCGATCTTGTTGATCGCCATCATGACGGCCACCATGTCTTTGCCGTTCATAATGGGAGTCGCGAGCACATTCTTGGTCTGGTAATCTGTCAGGATGTCTACAAAGTCACTGAAGTGGCTGTCCTGGAGAGGGAAGCACATTTATTCATGGTGAGAATGTTAACGTTAAGTCAGTGTTAAGCTAAAACGTCACTGATGCGCACAATTAAATTATTTAATTTACCTTTGAGTAAAAGTTTGGAGGGTTTATTGCTACAGTTACGGTGCCTAGTAAAATGGTAAAATGCTTTACAATAATACAAATACAGTAACATTTGTTACAGTATTTTAATGTTAGTTAAAAAAAAAAAAATAATACAACTGTTCATTGTTAGTTCAATCTCAGATCCATCAAATAATATTAAAAGATACAATTTTTGTGTTAGTACATTTTGAAATGAACATTAACTTAAATTAGTGAATGCTCTAGAAGTATTTTTTATTGTTAGTTCTTGTTAACTAATAGCATTTAACTAATGTTAACAAATGGAATCTTATTGTAAAGTGTTACCAAATATTTTTACACTGCAAAAAAATATTATTCTCTTGGTTTCCGCTTAAAATATCTACACATTCTTAAATCAAGATAACACTACTTAAGAAGCAATTTGACTGATAGTAGTACTTGTTTTCTAAAAAAAAAATATAAAAATTAAGTGAGCTTGAGCTTACAACAAGAAAAAATATCTGCCAATGTGGTCAGAAAAAAATTCTATATTTTTTTTTTTTAACGATACTGGCATATATTTGTTTTTACTTTAAATTTTTACTTAATATCTTATGTAATTTTGCATCTCAAGCAATTTTCTTTATCTTGATTTAAGAATTGTACTGGAAAATAAGACAAAAATAACAGATAAGAAATTATTTTTTGCAGTGTATTTAATGAAATGTGTTTAAATATTTGGTAACACTTTAAATGCAACTAACCCTAAACCATACCCTAATCCTATAGTGAGTACATAATGTTAATTAATATTACTCAGTATTTACATGCATAATCACATACGTTAACATAAAGTGAAACCATTTTTTTCTCTATTAGCCAATATCAGACAAAAATATAATTCTAGATAATATTTGAATAACTGATATCAATAAACACACAGGTTCCTTTGAAACGTTAAATTCTCCCCATTCTGTTCCACATCAACAATAGAAAGGGAATGTTAAATGTAAGCACTGATATTCTGCTGACTTGTGGAACATGGCGTTAGGCACTGACCTTTAGATTTAATCCAGGATCGCTCTAATTCAACTCAGATTAAATACTTTTATCCCCTCCAGACCTGGTAACATAACAAACTGAGGAAGAGCGCTGACCTGCTCTAATCCACCAGCACTAGCCTTGCATATTAATAACTGAGCTACAGTGCCATACACATAAAAATTGAAGAAATATGATTCTCAGAATGTAGCCTACAAAAATAACACACTGTCCAATGTGTTACGCTTAAAAAGAGGGCAACACTTTTCACATACGTGCTTGCTTACAAATATCAGCACATCTGAGTCTGGCAGACATCTTAAACTGAGATAGGATGCTGTTGCCACCTTGAGGGTTTCAAATAGTCTTACTTGGTATTTCAGTCACATAACACCTTTGTCAAAGATTGAGAAACCCCATTTTTTTTTAAGTGATTATGAGCAGTACGGAGGAAAGTATATTGCTGTCTGAGAAGCAGTGAAGCACATTGTGTGCCAAAGAAAAAAGTAATTTATAATCAAAGAGAGAGGGAGATTTCATGGCTGTCTCTGCACAACACATTCAGTCATATCTGTCTGTGCAACATCATCTCCTGCACATTTCTCAAATTTATCAGCAATGGGCCCTTATAATTAGCATAAAATCCTATTTTAGAGATAACGAATGTCTGTTGGCCTATTTAATTTTTTTCTTTTCTTTTAATGCCAGAAAAGTCGGTTCATACATAATTCAATAAAAACAGGAAGGACAAAACTATAATTTATTCTTCTAATAAAAATGGAATTTTGAATAGTCACACAGTCATTCACTTATATTTTGGTGTGTCTGATCATAACTGATGAAAATATGACTATAAAATGTTAGCGTTGCACTGCTCTCTACTGGTAATAATGTGAATTACACTCTCATATGAATAACTCACAGGACCGAGATACACTGTTGCTGCCTTGCATTTTGAAGTACAATCAACTTGGATGTTTAAGTCATTTCAACTTAAATTACATTAAACTGACATTAAAATGAGTTGAATCTTGCATAACTTATAAACAAAGATGAAAATTGCTTATTTTGATGAGTTAAATCAATGTTGTAATAACTTATTGATCACTTTTTTACAGAGTAAGTTAACTAGGTATTTATGGTATAACTGGTTAACTAGGTATGGCTAGCTATCCTATTCCTAAATGAAAGCTTGTTTCCATACACTGCCACATAATAAAACAATAAAAAGGTATCTGCGACTTTTTCCGCAGAGTTTATATATCGCAGTTCTGACGTTTTATCTCAGAATTGCAAGTTTGGGTCACTAATCTGAGAAAAAAGTCAGAATTATGAGATATCAACTTGCAATTATGATAAAAAGTTGCAAATACCTCTTTTATGTTTTTATTCCGTGGAAGAAACAAGCTTCCATAATCCTACCTGTGTGACATCAGGAATATTGACGGTCTTCTTGGCAGTGGCCACATGGCCCACAATGCCTGTGTCCAGCGGGTACACAATCTCACTGTCCGGTGGCACCAGACACTCCTCCAGTGTGGCATCTTTATGGACGTTGAAGATTCGCGTGGCCAGTTCAGCTATGCCGTTCCTCTGGCGGTACATGAAGAGACTCATGCGGTCGGCTCGTAGAATGAAGGTGAGATGCCGCATGAGGTTGAACACGGCCCTCTCCATCTGCAGGTTTTCCTGCATGTCCCGCACCATATCGAAAATGATCTCACACTCCTCAATAGAGCTCAGATCATGGTAAGAGCTGACGTCCACTTCTGTTTTCTTGGTGGTCGACAGAAGTTCGGAGATGACCTTCGCCCGGAACCTGGAGTCATAGTACTGCTTGGCAAATGTTGGATTACTGTCCAAAAACTTCTCAGCCACATCCTTGTCCACTGCAGCCATTTTATCTTAGCTGTCAGTGAAGAATTACACTTTTCTAAATTGCGTTATAGTTGTCCTATGAAACCTGGCAGCAGGACGTCGAGAAACCTTTGGGATTACTGGAGATTGTTTTAAAGAAGCGTCTACGTGTGCTCATAATCCTGTCCCATTGTAATAAGGATTATGACATTCACCTGACAGCAGCCACAGACATTTTGCATAAACATTTGTTGACACAATTAGAACATCTGAAAAATGTGTAACTTTAGTTTTAGGATTAAGGTTGTGTGGAGACACCAAGATTGTCTTTCAGTAAAGCACAAGAGGGTCTGCATAAATTGTATCCCTTCTCAAAATGCAAACACATCTTTCAAAAGTTTGGGGTTGTTAAGTATATTTTTTAAATAATTACTTTTATTTAGGATGCATTAAATATAATACAATATAATGTTCAATTTACATATTATTTTTTAAATAAATGCTGTTCTTTTGAACTTTCTATTCATCAAAAAAATCCTGAAAGAAATTATCATGGTTTCCACAAAAAATACAAAGCAGCCCAAACGTTTTCAACATTGATGATAATAAGAAATATTTTTGAGCACCAAATCAGCATATTTGGAGTTGAATAAAGACTGGAGTAATTATGCTGAAAATTCAGCTTTGCCACAAAAAAAAACAAAAAACATTTTAAAATATATTCAAATATAAACCATTTAATATTAATATTATTAGTAATATTATTACAATTTAAAATAACAGTTTTCCATTTTTATATATTTTAAAATGTAATTTATTCCAGTGATGCAAAGCTGAATTTTCAGCATAATTACTCTAATCTTCAGTGTCTCATGATCCTTCAGAAATCATTCTAATATGATGATTTGCTGCTCAAAAAACGTTTATTATTATTATCAATGTTGAAAACAGATATGTGCCTTATTTTTTCAGGATTCTTTGATGAATAGAAAGTTCAAAAGAACAGTATTTATCTGTTGTAACATTATACACTACCGTTCAAAACTTTGGGGTTTAAAATAAATAAATCAATACTTTTATTCAGCAAGGAAGCGTTAAATTAGTATCAATTAGTATAATCAAAAGTTACAGTAAAGACATTTATAATGTTACAAAAAAATTATATTTCAAATAAATGAAATAGAACTTTCTATTCATCAAAGAATCCTGAAATTTTTTTTGTCCACAAATGTTTTCAATATTGATAATAATTATGGATGTTTTTTGAGCATCAAATTAGCATATTAGAATGATTTCTAAAGGATCATGTGACACTGAAGACTTGGAGTAATGATTCTGAAACTTAAGCTTTGCATCAGAGGAATAAATTATATTTTAAAATATATTCAGATAGAAAGCAGTTATTTTAAATAATCATAATATTTTACAATATTACAGGTTTTTTTTTGGTATTTTTAATCAAATAAATGCAGCTTTGGTGAGCATAAGAGATTTGCTTTAAAAACATAAAAATCTTACAGATCACACACTTTTGAACGGCAGAGTATATATATATATGTGTGTGTGTGTGTGTGTGTGTGTGTGTGTTTAGTAAATGTATGACGACAATTGTTTCACTCTACCATTTAATAATGGCAATCTTTATATTTACATAAAAAAAGTGTTTTTAAAACATACCAAGTTCTACATATTTAAGGCGCTTCATATACATTTTAGAAAAAGTGTACATATGAAATGTCTGTTTTATGAAACATACATGTTTTGACAGCAGTCAGTCTGAAAGATTGTTCATCCTGACATCAAAAAAGCAGATGGACTTAATAAATGTTGGCCCTGAAAGAGAGTGAAAAAATATTGGGTATAAATATCTAGCATTTTTAAAAACCTTGTATGTTAATAAACAAGTCAGTTACCTAATACCTTGAGAATTATGTTCCAAAAATTGCTTCTCTAAATTCCCACTTTCATATATCTATTCTAATCCATGTATATGTCTCTGTATAATCTGTATGCCTCTTTAATACTATGGGATCAATATGTTTTAAAAAAAATACAAAAACAGTCACCTTGAAAAAATAGAGATCGTCATCATTCCCAGAACCAGCTCAAAGCTGTAAAAGCAGAGCAGAACAGCATTGAGTACAAACTCAAGGCGTAGAACAAAGGTCTGAAGCAGCAGGAAGTAGACGCTCAGCACTGCACAGGGCACCAGAACACCAACACTCACACACAGAGCCAGAGAGCGCTGACACAGGTTCCCCTTCCAGCCTGAAAGTCACATTTCACACGCCATTATTTCATTTGCTACATGGATCAATGCACTTTCACCAATACAAAGTGTACTCAGCAAAAAGGGCAATCAATCTTTGTTATCAAGCTGTTATGACAATCATCCACTCATCGCCAAAGCAGGGTTGTGCTGCATTCAGAGCTGAGCAGAAAATGTCTTTAGAATTCAATCCCAGAATTCTAACTGAACTTAAACAGATGCTGAAAACAGAATGTAGAATTGCAAAGCAAATTCAAATGGTAGGCAATCGGAATAATAATAATAATAATAATAATTAGTAAAACAAGTAGTTTTTAAATATTTTCCATTTCCATATGAATTATTACTGTATTGTTATTTGCATTTCATTAATGTTTCATTATAGTTAAAAAAAAAAAAAAAACATTTATTTTAAGGACAATGGAAAGACACATTTCCAATTTTCCAGAATGCAATCATTTATGTCTTCAAAATCAAGCCAAACAATATAAATCTAAACTAACTGAACTGAATTTAGTTTTCGGTAACACTGTATTTTAAGGTGATGTGGTTACATTGTAGTTATACGTACTGAGTAATATTAATGAACTACATTGTAGTTACTATAAAGTTATGGTTAGGGTTTGGTTTAAGGTTAGTTATTTGTAATTATGCATAATTTACTGTCATTACTATAGTAAGTACATGTCGTAACGCGTAAATATTATTGCAATTCAAAATAACCTCTATCAATATATTAAATTACTTGATTATTAAAAATATATTTGTTAAAAATAGATTTTTTAGCTCAATATATTTGTAGAAACTGTGATACCCCTTTTGATCAATTTAATGCATCCTTCCTTACTGAATAAAAATATTAATTTCCCCAAAACTTTTGAAAAAAAAAAAGTGTCTAATCAGTTAATTAGAGAAAAATGTATTGTACATATCAAGGAATAAATAAGCGATTAATGAAAATGAATAGTGTAATTATTAATATTATTATTTCGCAAAACTTTTATAAAACCAATACATCTGTTGTGTGACTATTTTATTTCTTTGAACGGCAACACAGCAAATTGCTCTGCCTGGCATTTCAAGTTTTGATCAACCCTGCTCCACAGTGACGGCTTCTGAATGAGGATCATTTCAGTCTTCTGATTGACATAAAGAGTCAGTTCTACAGCTGCAACTTGTACAAAGCACCGCTCACAAAACAACATTTTATCACACTGACCATAGAAGAGTCTGAGGGTCTCAAGGCCCAAGAAGAGGAGCAGCAGGACAACATCCAATATCAGGTTAGATTGTGGGTAAGGGAGTATCACCCCTACAAAAGCCAGAGCAAACAGTGATTACATCACAAATACAGACCCTTTCCAAAAAATTAGAATATCATGGAAAAGTTTATTTATTTCCATAATTCCATTCAAAACGTTAAACTTCCATAGATTATAGATTCAGGACCCACAACTTAAACGATTTCAAGTATTTAGTTGTTTATTTATACATAATTTGGGCTTCCAGCTCATAAAACCCACGAAAACAGGATTTCAAAAAACTTGAATATTACATGAAATCACACAGTAATTACACAGTGATACCATGGTCATTGAGCCAGGTTTTGGTTCTTTTGTCAGTGTGGGCAGGTGCAAATCCTGCTGGAAAATGAAGTCAGCATGAAGTGCTCTGAAAATGTCCTGGTAGACGACTGCGTTGACTCTGGATTTAATAAAGCACAGTGGACCAAAGTCCTCTTTTGTGATGAGAGCAAATTTGCATCTCATTTGGAAACCAAGGTCCCAGAGTCTGGAGGAAGAATGGAGAGGCACACAATCCAAGATGCTTGAAGTCCAGTGTGAAGTTTCCACAGTCTGTGTTGGTTTGGGGAGCCATGTCATCGGCTGGTGTTGGTCCACTGTGCTGTCCACTCAACGCAGCCGTCTACCAGGACATTTCCAGAGCACATCATGCTTCCTTCAGCAGACGAGCTTTATGGAGATGCTGACTTCATTCTCCAGCAGGATTTGCACCTGCCCACACTGCCAAAATAACCAAAACCTGGTTCAATGACCATGACATGTTTATTACATTTAAGTTGTGGGCCCTGAATCTATAATCTATGGAAGTTTAACGTTTTGAATGGAATTATGGAAATAAAAAAACTTTTCCATGATATTCAAATTTTTTGGAAAGGGTCTGTATATACATACATATATAAACGTGAGTACATATATGAGTCCATACCCCACCTTTATAGATAAACATAAGAATCTCAGCGATGAAGAATGCTGCAAAATACCAGCCGTTCAAATGAAACAGGATCTGCAGTGGTGTGGAGGACAACTGAGAGACTTTGTTAAGAAGAAACATAAAAATATATAGGCCTATGTGTAATTAACAAGGAAACTGTCAAGTGAAGGGATGAAAGACCTGAAAGGATACAACAGGTTGTCTTCCTGCAAAAGTAAAAAATACTGAATTAATGAACATAACATAGCGTAACGTTAGTTCTGGAGGATCTCGGTGTTTTGGTCCTAAATCTAACACAAATCTGATCACTATACATATTTATAGATCTGTTTTTAGCAAACTTTAAGAAATGATGTTGAATACATGAAAATACTTAGGTAGCCTAATCTTTAACATTAGATAACATTTGGTTATCAATATTTCTCAGTCTCATGAATTTTTTCTTCTTTTTTTTTTTTAATACACAACAAGGAAAAACTCCTAGCTGGTTGCGCTGATTTATCTTTTTTTAATTTTTGTCAAGACAACGAAACGACAACTCCTTTGGAAGTCTTCTCAGACAGCGAGCTTTAGTCGCAACTTCTACAGTGTCTATTAGACAGAAGCAACACATAAATACCACAAGAACAAAGTGGGTATGTTACAATAATGACAAAACGAGTCGAGCTTCACCATGTTTTGTGCCACAAGCGGTAACAACTAACGTGGTAACCCGATTCAATCATCCCCGATCTAGCAAGATAAATTAAAAATAAACGTTCAGCTCATAAGGAATTGAGATTCATAGACAACAGATAATGCAAAACAGTAATCATTATTTCTTTGCATGCCATGACAACACAGTACGTTAATGTTGTGAATGGCTACCATTAGCTAGACGATGCTTCCTCTCCATCCAATACAGAAGGTCACTATTTGACTGCTTGTTTCTTCACAAAACAGTTTATTTGGTTTCATTAAAGACACGTACTGTATTCACAATAAAACATAGGTTTAATGTGTGACGACATTGAGCTACAATCAAGTCGTTACAATAAAATCCCACACATCAGCGTCCTGCTTACCGTGTGCGGCCATGTTGGATCGCCATGGAAACGGCATATTGTGGGCGGAGACAGACATCATCCGTCCAATCAAAACCCGCATCAAGAAAACAAGCGCGTATTTGAAAGCTGGATATGACTTTATTTGAGCAGAACCGATATTACTGTATTCTGTTTTACTTATAAGTTTAATACAGTACACTGTAAGAAAACACATGCCTTTTAACAACAACAGGACTGTTTTTGGAGATTACTATAAAATTGTTTGATTACTAATAAAATCATTAATGAAAGAGAAAAACACCACAACAAACAGGGTGAAATTAAATCACAACACATATAACATATTATGTGAATTAAAGGGTTAGTTCAACTCGTCATTTACTCACCCTTACGTCGTTCCAAACATGTATGAGTTTTTTTATTCTGTCGAACACAACAGAAGATATTTTGAAGAATGTTGGTAACCAGACAGTTGACGGTAACCATTGACTTCCATAGTATTTGATTTCCATAGTAGGAGGGGAAAAAATACTATGGAAGTCAATGGTTACTGAGAACTAAAACTTCTGTTGATCTTTTGAAGAATGTTGGTAACTAGTCAGTTGACAGTAGCTACCAACATTCTTCAAAAGATCAACAGAAGTTTTAGTTCAACAGAAGAAAAAACTCATACAGGTTTGGAACAACTCAAGGGTGAGTAAATGATGACATAATTTACATTTTTTGGGTGAACTATCCCTTAAACTAGAGTATGCTATCATCATGAATGTTTATGAAGGATTTCTGGATTGGCTTGATTACAGTCAAGGTTTATGATGAACTGTTTCACTCCTTGTGCTCCTAAGAGAAAGAGAATAAGAACATATATATGTAATTTTGTTTTACCACATTACAGATAAAATATCAAATATGATACACATGCAAACAGATATATAGATATGCAAAATATTTATGCCTTCAGCTTTTGATGATGCAAGGGGGTCCTGCAGTGGTTATCCTTGGCCTCTTCCTCACTGGCATAGATGGCATTACATAAGCTGCAGAAGTAACCCACCACAGGTCGAATAAACTCTGTCCCTGTTGGTAAAGTACAACAGATCAGTTGTGCCGAGGCAGAGCTGGATTATGCATATAGCTCAGACATGAGTGTCTTTCTGCTTTTCTTATATGGTAGCCAATACTAGCAACATACACACACATATTTTCATTAAATGAATATTTCACCCAAAAAATATCCCATAATTTACTTGCTCTCAAGCCATCCTAGGTGCAAATTACTTTCTTCTTTCAGCCAAACACAAATGGAGTTATCTGATGGCATTGAATAGTGCCAGAGTTTATGAAGCACCAAAAAGTGCATTCATCATAAAAGTAATCCATACGACTCCAGTGGGTTATTAAATGCCTTTCGAATCGAAGCAAAGGGTTTTTGTGAGAAAAATATCTATATTTAAAACTTTATAAACTATAATCACTGTCTACCGGCAATAGCCTTATGCGCGTTCACCAGAGAGTGGAGTTCTGGCGGAAGGGTGACCTCTGAACCCACGCGTTCATGTGGTTTGGCAATTTTACTTAACTTCTCGTTTTAGACTTCTAATTTGTGACTGGCGTTTTGTTTTTCCCTATACTCTGCGCTTCTGCGTTCATCAATTCTCACCTAAGTTTACACTACGTTTACATCATACGCCATATGTCGGGTCAGAGGTCACCCTTCCGCCAGAACTCGACTCTCTCCTGAATGCTTTCAGCAAAGGCCATACGTGCACAGTTTCAGAAGGCATTTATTAAGAGACTGGCGTCATATGGATTACTATTATAATGAATGCACTTTTTGGAGCTTCAAAAACTCGGGCACTATTCAATGCCATTACAAAGCTGGGAAGAGCCAGGCTATTATTTAATATATCTCTGATTGTGTTCGGCTGAAAAAAGAAACTCATTTACACCGAGGATGGCTTGAGGGTGAGTTTTTGAGTAAAAAATTCCTTTAAATGCGTTGAAGCTCTGTAGATATTTCCATCGCTATGTAGATATTTCCAGGGCAGCTTCAGGTCTGGAAATCATCATTTTAAAATTCCTTATATCCAGGTTTGTGGAACCCTACACAGATCTTTCCGGGTTGGGCTTGTAACAGCAGCTTCTAAAGTGTGTGCAGTGAAACATGCTCTTACCCACTGGATCCATAATGGGTGTTTGTGCCTCTGGCAAACTGTCAGAATTTTCAGCCTCCATTCCATTTCCACCATCAACGTCAGAAACCTGCTTCTCATCTTCCTTTGAGTCGACATCCTGATTATCACTCCACAACTCCTAAAACCAGTGTAATTCATCATTAAACACACAGTATCAGTAGGTATACTGCAAAGCAGCAGCTAAAAGCTTACAAAACAGGGATTTGACAGGTGTTTAAATTGCAAAATAATATAGTGACAATAATTGACCTCAACATTCACTGTTTGGATAGATGGCTACACAAAAAACAAAAACAAAACAGTTTTGTTTTGGATTCATCATTTACCTTCTCCAACTCAGTAGATGTTTGTACAGAACCATCACTAGGTCCATGTAGAAAGTACCTAGCAAACAATACAAAACAGAAAGATGCTATATCAGTATAGTGATGCAATGATGTATTATTTTCAGAATTGTACGTCTTTTATGAAAAAATACATTGTTTTCCTTCAAACTATGTGCATATTGTAGGCTAAAAAGCTAAATAAATAAATAAACAGAATGCTATAACACAAAATTAAGTGTTTTTCCAGTTTTCAATCAGAAGAACAGTGACTTTATATTTCCTGTGATTGTAAGAGACTTTTATATACCTGTTAGATGTAGGATTTAATTAAACCTACATTTAACGTCCAACAATTATTTAATTAGAATAAATATTTCAAAGTTACTTAACTTTTTTTCTGTTGCACTTAGCTCAGTAACATCTAATGGTGACTGTGTTGGGTTGTGCACTTTTTCCAAAGCAGCTTTTTTCAAATGTTTTTTCCAATAGAAATGCATCTTTCATTACTGTAAAGTGACATCACTTGACTAATTGATAATTCAATTAATTGCTGACTATAAAAAATGTTTTGCAACCCTGACTCTTAGTTAACTATTCTCCATATGGGTTCAAAGTTCTGAAAGTGCATTTCCCCATGAACAGTCAAGTGCATTAAGTACATAAATTCAATTCAATACCTTTTATTTAAATGGGCATGTTTGGTAGACACTGAAACCTTGGGATGTTTTCCAGCGACTGTAATTTTATTCATATTGGCCGCAGATACAACCTTCTCAGCATCACAGGCATTTTCCATTTCAATCAATCCCTGGGGAAAAAAAGAGAGAATTGTAAGATTTCATCGATGAAACCACTGAATATGTTTTTCTGAATATGTATTTACTAACTGTTCGATGGAGGCGAAACATCCAATGACGTTTTACTTTCCCATATGGTTCTGCGATGCTCAGAAAATCTGCATCATTGTATTCATCAGGCATTGGAAGATTTCTGATCTGGAGGACTCTACCATACTCTTCCTGAAGTATTGGAAAAAGAATGATACACATGTTTTGTGGCCCCCAGAAAAAGACAATTTTATTATATTAGAGATTCATTTTAGACCCAGAGTTAAATCATTTCTTGACTTTACCTCCTCATCACTAGACGTTTGCATGATTGCATCCGTGTTGGTCTCAGCAGCTTCTTCAGAGGTATTAGTCTCGGCCATCACTACTGTACTCTCCTCACTGGACGTCAATAAGCATGAGGGCTCCTTATTTTTCTCTTCAACATGTTCCTGACCATCCGCTCTCTCAGAGTCAGAGTCACCACTTTTCCTGAAACAGAATCAAACATCAGAACACCCAAGCACAATAAAGCAATAGGAAAAGGATTTTATTTGAGAAATTTCAAGTTACCCTTCATTTACTTGGCTGTACGTCTTTGACACAGTTAACCTCAATATTTTGCCACCTAGTCTAATGCGCTGCCTTTTAGAATCAGCTTCAAGTTTTGCAGCATCAGCAGCATTCACCATCTCAATTAATGCCTTCTCCACCTGCAATGAAAACATCATATAACCACCATGAGAATCTTCTGAAATCTATTCATTTAGGCTATATAAATTATTTTTGGTAAGAATTTCACAAAGATTGTATCATTTGACTTCTTTATTTTTGAACTTGTGACTAGAAGTATTTGATAACATCTATTGAAACTTGTACATCCATTTCTTTTGTGCGAGTTTCAAAGAGGCGCACATTTAATATGCATGCAAGTATAATGTTTTAAACTGAAATACAAGAATTATAGACTGCATATGAACAGTTTGATGGTTTGCATACACTTTTTCCTTCTCTTCAATGTTGAATTTAATCATTTTACCTTTCGATTGCAGCGAACCAAACAGCAGTCTACAACATCTCCGTATTTTCCCCCAATTTTCAGCAAATCTTTTTTACTGAATTTTTTAGCCACTGGAAAACCTGCCACCTCAAGAACTTTGCCATACTTTTCCTAAAGAAATTGAGTAAATTATACAGAACTCAAAATTCTTAAAATTCAAAAAAAAAAAAAAAAAAATCTGTGTATAAAAAAATAAAATAAAGAAATCACATACGCTTTTGAAGCAAAAACCGACTAACCTCAGTGCTTGAAGCGGAGATCTCCATTTTATTACCTGAAACAGAATAAGCATACTTCCTCAATTATCTCTGAAATCTCCAAAATGAATAAAGAAAAAATTACACAAACATGCAGCAGAACTTTAGTTTTTATGGTTGAATTATTAAATAACTGTGCAAAATAAATACCTTGTTCTTTCAGCACTTCCTCCTTAAATTCATCTGGGCTGGGCAAGTTTTCTAGATTCCCTGTAAAATCTGTTGCCTTCTACACAAACAGAACAAAATAGATTTGTTTCTTAATATTTTTAAATATATAATGCAATTAATAACTGTGTATCACTACCAAATCAACTGAAATACACTGCCAATACACTGTCAAAACAAGTAAGAAAAGTCGCTGTTTGGATTTAAATAGGCAAATGCTTAAGAGTCTATGACTGGATCATTATTGTTTCTAGTATGCTATATGTTTGGCAACAGTTCTTCTAAACCTGAAAATTGATGGACTGTGTAGATTTTCATTTCTTAATCAACCATGTAGGAAGACACATCATGGCCATATTCAAGGATGACAATATCAAGATTCATCAGGCTCAAATTGTGAAAGAATAGTTGGAGGGAGCATGACGAATCACTTTCACACATGAATTGGCACCTCTGAACCCAGACCTTAAATTCAGTGAAAGTCTTTGGGATGTGCTGGAGGAGACTTTACAGAGTGATCGACTCTAGCATTGTCAATACAAGATCTTGACCAAAAATTGATGCACCTCTTGATGGAAATAACATCACAACATTTTTTCCATTAAGAGGTGCATACATTTTTGGTCAAGATCTTGATCACAGTATTTCCAAGTGAAATGGCATATTGAATAGAGGGCAGGGATTTTACTTTATCACACCTCCTCTCCAACCCTCGCTCATAGCAGACTGACGGTTGGCATGACAATTTTATGATTTGTTTCCCTAGCTGCTGAACTTTAAAATGTATGTAACTGTTACTCTCAGTTGTGTTTACCTCTTCCATTTCCACTGTTTCATCTTTTTGCTCTCCTTGTTGGATCTCTTTTTGCTCTCCTTGTTGAAGCTCTTCTTGTTGGATCTCTTTTTGCTGTCCTTGTTGAAGCTCTTCTTGTTGGATCTCTTTTTGCTCTCCTTGTTGAAGCTCTTCTTGATGGATCTCTTTTTGCTCTCCTTTTTGAAGCTCTTTTTGCTCTCCTTGAAGCTCTTCTTGTTGAAGCTCTTTTTCCTCTCCTTGTTGAAGCTCTTCTTGTTGAAGCTCTATTTGCTCTTCTTGTTGAAGCTCTTTTTGCTCTCCTTGTTGAAGCTCTTTTTTCCCTCCTTGTTGAAGCTCCTTGTCTTCCTTACAATCAGTTGATCTATCTGTTGTAGCAGTTGGTACACACTCTGATATCTCTGACTGTGCGTTCGATGTGTCCATATCTGAAGGTTTAGTCTCATCATTTGACTCTTTCACAGTTTGGACGTCTTCAAGTGCATCCTGTTCTGTCAGAGAATCTGTGATATCATATTCCTCATCATCTAGCTCGTCATCTACTGTGAGCTCATCTTCTGAATTCAGTTCTTCACAGTCATCTGCTATAACTGCCACTCCTTCAAGATCACTATCATCCCCCATGATGTCAGATTGATCGTTGTCTTGTTCAACCACCTCCTCCACACTCTCTTCGGTTGTTGTTTTCGGTTTCTGGTCTTTTGAAGGAGAGCTTCTTTTGGAATGGGATTTAGATGAGCTGTCCCGTCTAGAGCTCTCCTTGGTTTTCTCCCGAGAGCGTCGACTTTCTTCACGTTTCTTAGAGTCGTGACTCCTGCGAGACCTGGACCTCTCTTCAGAGGCTCTTCTTTTGGGGCTGGGAGAGTCTCTTCGGGAACTACGGGATCTTCTTTTTGGGCTGCTATTCCTCCTCCTCCTGCTGCTATAAGGAACTGGTGATTTTTCTTTGTCAACATCACTGGACCATGGAGTGAAATAACAAACATGTTAACATTTTAGAAGCAGAATGGATTATTTTTTTTTGTTTTACATTAAATTAAGTTCATAATATCACTAGCATAGTACTGTCCAAATGCAAAAAAATAACAAAATAAAAAGTGTATTTACAAGTCAGCATAAAATCAGCAGAATGGGTTTACCTAAGCGTCTGGTACTCAGCTGAGAAGCAAACGGTAATGGTTTTTCCTTTTAATTTGAGTGAATTGGTTGAATAGTGCTCCACCAACTTGTTGGCCTCTTCCACACTGGCCATCTCCACATATCCCTGTACAAATACAAAGACTCTTTACACTATATAGGTAACTGAAGAGACAGAACATGGCATAAGAATAAGAGAATAGAAATAGTTGCACAATAATAAGTTTGGCTACCCGGCTTGGCAGAAACAGCGAATGTTTTACTGATCCGAAACGCTTAGCAATGGCCGTCAACTCCGAGCTTATGCCCTCTCCAGAAGGTAATGGTGAAAAGCTCACAACAAGAGAACTCTGTGAAACAAAGGAAATCATTCAATCAACATTAGTGCCAAATCTCTAAGCTAAAACAAATCAAGTGGATGCAAGTCACTTGGAAAATATCCCTGACACCTTCCAAATATAACTGAATTAGGTGCCTTAGACTGGGAAGCAAGAAGCTGAGCGCATTAAGTTGAAGTGAATCATTCAATGTAATCATCATATCCAGCTTTATATGCAGTTAAAATTTTAGGAAGAGATTACTCATATTTGGTGGTCTAGTCTACAGCACCTTCAATCTTTCAACAGATAAGCATTTAACATAAAATTCCATTGATCATAATTCACCTGTAGGAAACTGAATGCTGCAGACAGAGAAATTTGTATCATTTCTCCTCTGATACACAAGGGGTTGTGTAAGAAATATTTTACTATATCCTCTGCCTGGCCTGCTGTTCCCATCTCCACAAAAGCCTACAAAAAGTAAATATTTATTGACAAATTACAAGAACAATTATTAAAGCCCATTTAAGCATAAACCAGATTCAAATAAATGTGTTAAAGGGGTTATATGGGCCATTCTACAAAAATGGTGCAAACTGCTGTCCACAACCAAAAAACACATTTAAAAAGCATTTACGTATTAAAATCTTAGATGTTTACTAAGATCCTTCTGTTATCTATTGGAACCCACAATACTATTTAAAATATCAGTAAGCTCTCTCTATATATATATATATAAACAATTTATTGGGTACTTTCAAATGAGAGGTGGGTGTCCCAAACCCTAACCCTAAAATTTCAATTTATGAAAATGATATTGAAATGTTTTTTGTTTTTTATTCCATTGTTGTTTTTAAAAAGTTTGCATTTTTTTTGTTTTTCTTTGTAAATCATGAAACTTTATGTAAAAAAAATGTGTCCCACATTTTCATGTCACTACCAAAACCAATGTTTTAGTCCATTGGCTGAGACTGATTTTAACCACACTCCTATATTTTTGACCAGGAAATATTCCTGTGTCCCTCTCTCTCATATGCTGCGTTCCAGTCCACTTTCAGACACGCACTTGTGAACTTCCCTAAGCACTTCCCGTCGGGGGAATCCCCGCCGCCATTTTGAAGTGCGTTCCACTTCCTGAAGTGGACGAGGGAAGTTTAAATAGACAGACCCTCGTTCCCTCGATTTTGATCGATTTTTTAATTGTTACTGATTTACCTGTGAAACCTTTTTAATAAAATAGCACAAATATATCTATATATATATATATATATATATATATATATATATATATATATATATATATATATATATATATATATATATATATATTTTTTTTTTTTTACAAGGTAGAAGACATTAAGAAAATCTTAATAGCTCAATATAACCTTTCTTATTAAATTATATATTATTGCGTTTTGGTAGTGACAAATTTGGGGAGAAGATAAATATTACAAAACTTTCTGAAAATACAATATGAGAATTAACTGCACAATTACTAGAAATGTGTACCTGGGATATTATACAATTTGTATACATACATATTTATTTTTCTTGATATTTTTTCAAGATGTTTCCAACTCTGCCTTTGAACCAATTCTGTAGAATGGCCCATATATAAATGAAAAATAAAATGCCATACCAATTTAGGAAACATGATAATTTTGACAATCGCTCCAAACTGGCCAAGCAATTTTTTCAGGTAAGCTTCGTCCACTTCATCCACTTCGAACTTTACACACACCACTTTGCACTGTATTCAAAAATTGTCAAATAATGTCAAAACATTATAACATTTACAGCAGCAAACGCCATGTTTTTCATGGCGAGAAAAATTTATGGTAAAACTATATCAGGTGTTTACAATTTATTTTTGCTAACATCAAAAACAAAAACCCACCTTTGTTGTGGCTTGGGTTTTATTCAGGTTTTTACTGCTTGATGATCCACTTTTACTGCTCGATGTTGCAATTTTGCTGCTTGATGATCCATTTCTACTGCTTGAGGTTCCACCTGAAAAAAACAAAACACGATCAAAATAAAAGAGCACATGTTAAAGATGATCAAAAGACTATGGAGGGGGAAAAGGCTTTACCTCGTTCCTGTGCCGATCTGGACTTTGAATCCTCGGAACGGGACTCAATTCTGTTGAAGTGTTATACGTTTAGCATGTAAACCAACAAAGTTTTTACGAAAGATATAATGGGGGAATCATTTTACCTTCGAGCAGATTGGATTGTCTGATCCCACTCTGGATATCTAATGGTACACAAATAGGTTATACCACAAAATAAAACAAGATATAAATACAAAATATTATTACTCCTTTATAAAATGTCGCAAAGAATTGCACATTGACTTATGTTTCATGTTGAATTGTTACCGTCCTCACTCCAAATATGTTTCTTAAACCACTTGACATTTTGTGTTGGCCAGAAATGAATATCTAGCGACAACATGATTGACAACAAAGTTGAATATAACTTACTTCTCCACAAGACTGAGTTGACTATTAGCATGTTGGGGTCCTTTTACATGCACAGACCAGTCCTAAAACACAAGTAACATCTCTCAATATTCAGTTATAACTCACCATAATTTATAATATGACAATCAAAGTAAATGTACAGACTTTCTGTGTCCATACGGATTATGGATGTCAATTTTAAATGAAAGCATTTACAAATGTCATGCATACTGTTTGTGCTGATTTCACAGTGATAAATCTCAAGCCCTCCAACTGAATATTAAATCAAATTCAACTAGATTTTGAATTTTGGGTGTTCTATTTCTTAACAGAATAAGTCAATGACCAGTAAGTCAAATATCCAGTCGTTATTCTGTGAAAAATTTCCATTCCACCGTATTTCTAAAATCTCATTCCTGCAGGAGCATGCGTCACACCCTGTATGGCATCAGTGACATCAAACTTCGTTGGTTCTTGCATGTCTCGTGACCGGTCATGATGCAGCAAATTCGCATATATGTGAAAGCGGGAATGAGATTTAAAGACAATGGCAGAGGGACAACGACTTTAGTCTAGCTATAGGCTTCTGAAAATTTGGCATATAGTGTGCAAGGTGACTGCTTTTATGTTACTTTTGTCTTTATCATGTTTGGTACAACATGAGGATAAATAAATAACATCATTTTCATTTTGGATTAAACTATGCCTTTAATGCTTTGCTTCCTACATGGATAATAAACATGCTACTTGGACTTACCTCATATGCCCAGGTACGCTCATGTGTATTTTGCCTGAAATTGTCTGGTAAATAGCTGGTAATGTAGAATCTGAGAACAAAAAGGCTACTTACCTTGTTAGAGAGGACAGTGATTTCGCAGAGTACGCATGCATAGGGAAACACTGGTGGAGTTTTCCCATGGAAATCTGACGCCTCCTTCCTTGTAGGCACTATATGAATCACCGGTTTCTTCCGTTGATGTGAAGATTGACTGGCATCTCTGCTGGACAGGCGTGACGGTGGGGCAAGGTCTCTAATGGACAGGAGCGAGGGTAGACCAACGTCTCTGCTGGGCAAGAACGAAGGTGGGCCGATGTCTCTGCTGGACAGGTTTGAAGGGGGAACGACGTCTCTTCTGGACATGAGTGAGTGCGAACCGATGCCTCGGCTGGAAAAAACTGAGGGCGGACCGACATCTCTGCTGGACAGGAGTGACGGAAGACCAACGTCCCTGCTTGACAGATGCGAGGACTGACTGATGTCTCTACTGGACAGATGCGAGGACTGACTAACGTCTCTACTGGACAGATGTGAGGACTGACTGATGTTTCTGCTAGAGCGCTGTGAGGATTGATTGATATCTCTGCTGGACAGGAGTGACGGAAGACCAACGTCCCTGCTTGACAGATGTGAGGACTGACTGATGTCTCTACTGGACAGATGCGAGGACTGACTGACGTCTCTGCCAGAGCGATGTGAGGATTGACTTAAGTCCCTACTGGACGGATGTGAGGATTGACCGACATCTCTGCTGTAGTTAGCGTAAGACTGCGAGACAACTGACGTTTTCTGCCTTGATGGTTCTGTGGCATAAGGCGACGCATTATCAAAATAAGTCTTTTTGTCTTTCAGATGGTTGTACTCAACCACATAGTTTGGCTCTGAACTGGTGTATGTGCGTGTTTGAGAGCTTGTTTGTTGGACATCTCCCCAGGGGTCATCCCAGGTTGGAACCTGCTCTCGATTAAGGGAATACGACTGACGCACGGGCAAATCTAATGGATACTCAACCGACTGAGTGTGGCTCCTATCATCCCAGGAGCGAGTTGATGTACTGGCTTGGAGCGCACTGGACCTAGATGAAGAAGTGCTAGACATTTTCTTCTTTTTGATCTCTGCAAGAAGGTCAGGAAGAGCATCGGCTGTGATGAGATGCTCAGGAAGCTCGGCCAGAGTTTTCAGGTCTTCAGCATCCAGTCCACAGCTATGCAGAAAGGACAAAGCCTTACCAGGTGGGAAGATCGACATTTCTGATGAAGATAGAGATGTCTGCTCTTGAGATGTGTTCCTAATTCTTGACATGTAAGCATTAGACTCCCGGGGATGGATTCGTTGCGAGTCTTTGTACTTGTCATTGTTTGCGCTGAAATCGTCTGGTGGGTTTCGATATGGATGATTGTAAGACATGTCTCAAAGTCAAAGTTCCACGTGGTCAAATGAGTGTAGGACCCTTCAGGTACTGCTAAACAAAGCAACTCTTGCAGGGATGGCTGCTGCTCACCTGTTAAAAAGATGTCAATAAGGAGAATCTCCTTACTGATATTAAAATGTTGTAGAAGTCAGCTCCAGGTGAAAGATCTGCCGATGAATCCAGTGAGGTGCGTCACCTGTTTCAGTCTTACCTTGAGATGAAAAATCAAATCATTCACACTTTGTGGATGTCACTGGATTTGCTTTTTAAAACTTCAGCTGTATCAAGCCAGTACTATGACAATTAGTAAAGTAAATAACCTTGGTACATTAATACAATGATAGACATATGTCCATAAACTTTTCTTAGTTCATTAGGCTAATATTTTAGGCTAAATTGTATACACATCGATAAGGGAAAGCAACTTTAACTGGATACATTTACCTTTAAAAAATTTCCCCCCACAACTTTATTCACTTTTGCTTTCATTTCAAAATGGTTTTACAAAGTACTGTTGTGTAGTCTCCTCACTTTTAATCACTTTTGCTTTCATTTCAACAGGATTTTTACAAAGCACTTTTATGTAGTCTTTTACATGAAGTTACAATAGAGATATTAAAACGGCATTTTAATATATATATATATATATATATATATATATATATATATATATATATATATATATAAAATAAAAAGAATATTATTGCATGTCAAAACTGATGATTTCATATAAACTACCTCAATGGGGGAATCGTGGATGGAGTTCGTTTTTCCAACATAAAGATAAAGAGCAATTTGGGATTGTTTTGCATGAATGCTGAATCGTTTGCGTTTGGGCCTAACGTTAATGCTAACGTTAAGCGCCATAATTCCGCTAATGCGATATGACGCATCATCACCAAATTACAGATATTACGTAGAAACTAATAATTTAGTTTTAACCATTTATATAAACTCACCTACACAAGCTGGAAAAAATGATCACTGAAGACCTGTAAAGCAGCAGTTCTGATGAAGGCTGTTCTTCTCTTGTCTCGGGTTTTTTTTTTTTTTTTTTAACCGGAAGCGCAATATTTTAAAAAATAAAAGTCACCACAGACCAGTCAGTTCATAACATTTTATTTAGAAATAATTGCTTTAAAAAAATAAAGCTGTGATAACTTGGCATTCAGCACCAATGTAATGAAATGTATGCCAATATTTACCTATTGTAATTGGTGATGTTAAAGTAAAGCAGAGAAAACTGTGGCTGCCAAGGTTAAACCATAGAGTGTAAAAGGGTAAAGTCCACTGTTTTTTGTTTTTTTTTTACCTTCCAAAAATCCCTGTAAATATTTGAGGTTTCTATAGACCAGAGACAGAGACACTGATTTACTTACAAGGGAGAACCAAAATTGATATTTTCTGGACATTTAGTGTTTCTGTATTACAAAGCCTTGAAGTATACCATTGTCAAATGGTGGTAAGTAAAAATAAAATATACAAAAAACTACCTTTTTACAAAATAATTTGATTGTTTTAAGTTACCTACGTGATCTGAACAAGACTGATTAATTACATTATAACAATGATTAATTACATTATAACAATGAAGTAATTAGTTCACATATTATATCTCCTTTCACAAAATACACACACACACACACACACACAAAAATGAATGCTGTAAGTTTAATAAAAGAAGAGAAAAACAAAAACAGCAGTAGTAGTAGTAGCAATTAAGGCGTAAAATGTGTTAAACTTCACATCTAAATCGACAGAACAGCTAGGAATTGCTTATGAATGCACCAAATGTCATCACTGCATTAAAAGAAGCAACCCCTCAGTCTAATTATTCTTAAAGGAAAAAAAAAAGCAGCATAATGGACATATGAAGAGAAAATCCAGCATGAGTTCATTTCTTTACTCCATTGCTCTGTGCTCTGGCTTCCTCCTCTTCCAAATATTTCAGATGGGAAAAAAAGAAGGAACATTTGTTTCAGAGACGTTTTTGTACAATAAGAGCGTCACAGTTAGTGATGTCAAAACTACTTCGGTTCTGCACTCTCACGAATCCTCTCATTGTAACAACAAAGACACCATGTTAATAAGATATTCATTGTAATAACACTTCGATCATAACTGGAATTTTCGAGAGAGCACAGAACTCAGTGAGTTCATGCTAAGCTGCAGTGATTCACATACCTGTGATTATAAAGAGAGTGCTATTTGCTTGCCTTTTTTTTTTTTTTTTTTTACTGCATTTTTTGAACAAATTTTTTTTTTTTCACCATGTTCTTGGTCAGGATAGGCTGTGAAGCTGTGAAGTCAAATGTATGGATTTGTGAAATAATTTATAAGCAAAAACCAAGCCATCTTACCAAATGAGACATTATCAAGAGCAGCATGGCTTTTTTCATGCTTTATTACACGTGGTGCAGGTGAAGTGCCCTTTTCTCCAGTTTTCACAATCTTCTCTGATAAAACAGGTGGAGGAGTAACAGTCTCTTCATCTTCACCCTCCTGGTCAAAAAACAGCAAAGACAAGAAGTGGATAAATCTTTGCCTACCCCTTGAGGAACCTGTCCGGGCTAAATTCTCGGGATGCACAACATACAGCGGAGGAAATAAGTATTGAACACGTCACCATTTTTCTCAGTAAATATATTTCCAAAGGTGCTATTGACATGAAATTTTCACCAGATGTTGATAACAACCCAAAGAATCAGTACATACAAAAAAACAAAACAAATAAGCTCAGAAATTAAGTAATGTGTAATAATGTGAAATGACACAGGGATAAGTATTGAACACATGAAGAAAGGGAGGTGCAAAAAGGCATGGAAAGCCAAGACAACAGCTTAAAGGGGTGGTTCAGGATTTTCGACATCGGACCTCATTTTCAAGTGAGCCTGGTTGTTATTCATCAGTGGAGACAGTTTTAAAAAAAATTCATCCAGTCCTTACTTTTGGATAGTTCGCCTATGCTAGGCTAGCGCGAGTCAACGGTGCACGTTAGCCTGTCATTTAAAACAGTTTTACCCACTCCACAGTACAGACTATCGATGTAAATGTCTGTTGAGAGAATAATGTTAGAAATCAAACTACCCTTTCATCACATTGCATTAGTTATAATGTGTTCCCTGTATTTATAAGCAGTCTACAGTAGCGGCGGAGTTATATTTGGTTACCTAGGAAACCGAGAGAGCCGGTCCACATAACAATCACGCAAGTGTATTACATGGCGCAGATAATTGAGATACAAGAGTACTTTGATTTCTAACATTATTCTCTCAATAGACATTTACATCGATAGTCTGGCGTTATAATTTATTTGCTTTTGGTGTACTGTGGAGTGGGTAACACTGTTTTTAATGGCAGGCTAACGTGCACCGTTGACTCGCGCTAGCCTAGCATAGGCGAACTATCCAAAAGTAAGGACTGGATGAATTTTTTTGAAAACTGTCTCCACTGATGAATAACAACCAGGCTCACTTGAAAATGAGGTCCGATGTCGAAAATCCTGAACCACCTTTAAAACTATTAGTAATTAAAAAGCAATCCAGCCCCCTGTCCGTGCAAATTAATAACAGCTGGTTCAGTCCCAACGGATGGCCTACAAAAAGGTCTCATTGCCAAGGTGTCACACAAGACACATCTCATGATGGGTAAAAGCAAAGAGCTGTCTCAAGACCTTCGCAACCTAATTGTTCCAACACATAATGATGGCATTGGTTATAGGCACCATTCTAAGCTTCTGAATGTTCCAGTGAGCACTGTTGGGGCCATAATACGGAAGTGGAAAGACAATCATTTCACCATAAATTTGCCTCGACCAGGTGCTCCTCGCAAGATTTCTGACAGAGGAGTGAAAAGAATAATCAGAAGAGTTGTCCAAGAGCCAACACCAAGGTGTATGGTGTTTTTAGGGTAATGTGCAGTGCCATTTCTCCTCCAAACATGGTGTGTATTATGGCATCCAAACAGTTCAATTTTGCTCTCATGTGACCACACTAAATTCTCCCAGTATTTCCCTGGCTTTTCCAAATGTTGTGCAGCAAACTTTAAACGAGCTTCAACATGCTTTTTTTCTTCAGTAATGGAGTCTTGCGTGGTGAGCGTGCATACAGGCCATGGAGGTGGAGTGCATTACTTACTGTTTTCTTTGAGAACACAGTACCTGCTATCTGCAGGTCTTTTTGAAGCTCTCCACAAGTGGTCCTTGGCTATTGGACAACTCTATCTCACCTTGGCAATGAGACATTTTTGTAGGCCATCCGTTGGGACTGAACCAGCTGTTATTAATTTGCACGGACAGGGGGCTGGATTGCTTTTTAATTACTAATAGTTTTAAGCTGTTGTCTTGGCTTTCCATGCCTTTTTGCACCTCCCTTTCTTCATGTGTTCAATACCTTTTCCCTGTGTCATTTCACATTATTACACATAACTTAATTTCTGAGCTTATTTGTTTTGGTTTCTTTGTATGTACTGATTCTTTGGGTTGTTATCAACATCTGGTGAAAATTTCATGTCAATAGCACCTTTGGAAATATATTTACTGAGAAAAATGGTGACATGTTCAATACTTATTTCCCCCGCTGTATCGGCCACCATATCGGTATCGGCCGATGTATTAAAGCAAATAAATAATGGATTATTATTTCCTTCAGCTGAGACACTTCAGATGCGCACTGTTCGCCATGGTGGTTTTGAATTGCTTGAAATATGATTGGAATCACTTCAAAAAAGGAAAATGCAGTTAAGTGCAACATGTGCAGCACAAGTCTATCATACGGGCTACATAAAATTATGAGAACATTATACGTAATTGTGTGCTTGGGACATAGCTTTTGATGGTGAGACTTTTGTTTTTGTAATCAGGCTCGCAAAATGATATAAAAATTTGTACTTTATCGCTCAATATCAGTTATCGGCTTTCAAATATAAAGAATTATCTGTTATCATATCGGCGCATCCATAAAACAACCCATCATGCTGTTGGATGTTGAAAATCAGATATAGTGCACTGTCATAAAATGCACTACACAACAAATAATAAAGTTGTAATAGTAATGATTTAACCCTTCCAGTTTCTGTGGAATAACAAATTAATTAGCTGGTGTCACCGTTTATTAAAGGGTTATTAAAATATACGGGTCAATGACGTGACAGGTCATTTTTTTTTGTCCAAAGGCCTTAATAATAATAAAAAAAACAAATATATAACATCCAAAGTATGTAAGGTAGTACAACTTGATCTCTTTTACTGAATCCAAAAGGTTTTAATTATATTTTACTACATATAAAGGTATTTTAAAGATTTTGAAGTGTCAAAAGGTCATTCGGTAAAACCGATATAGAAAATATTTAAATGGAATAATATTGTTTTTAATAACTAAAGGAACTACAATAATACAAATATAAAGCAGATAAGGCTCTTTTTTTTACATTTCCCCTTTTCTCCTTTCCCTGTGCAATGTTTTACTTGAATATGTTGGAGTGTTTAGAGTAGTCCAATAAATTATTACATTTATGAGATCAGTGATAATTTGTTTTAATATTTCTTCTGTGGTACACACTATATACTATCTCAACATCAATGTCAAATCAGTTTTTAACTTTCAAATCAGTGGTTAAACCGAATGACTTTTTTGGTGACATTTTTTCCATCTTGTAAAAAATGACAAAAAACAGTGTTAATTGATTGTACAAACCACAAAATCTTAAACTAAAAAAACTAAGTAAACTAAAAAATGGTTTCAAATATAGTTAAATCTCCATTCAATTTTTTTACTTTTAAAAACCTTATTCGTGAGTGACCCATACATTTTTAAATGATTGTGCCCTCGTGCCAGCCTCGTACTCTTTAAAGAAAAGACTTAATTCCGATTCATCGCGATTTATCTTCTGTTGTTATCCACAGAATAAAGTAAAGTCATACAGTTTTAGAACGGAGCGTGTTTCGTTTTCATCAGAGTTGACATTTTCTCCTCACATACCTCAATTTTTAAAAACAACACAGGCACAGCTGTTGATTTCAGATATCGTCGTACATGTCCCTCGTCTGATTTGAAATCGTCTCGTGAGAAATGTTCACTGCACAGCCTCAAAACTTCGAGAGACTGAATGGGTAAACTGGTATCCCGTTGAACCGCGAGCAGCCAGAGCCTCAGTCGCTCAGGATCATTGAGTGGGAATCTGTGGAAAGTCAGCCTTTCCCCTGGAGATAACGCCCGCGGACGTAATCGCACTGCTTTCTGTCTGTTGAAGCATCCAGGAAAAGCACACATACGCACCATTTTGAAAAAGAAACAAATGCAGTTCTGTATCACATTTGAATTGGAGCATAACCCATAAAGTATTGTGTCCTCTGTTGTAAATAGTTGTATCGTAATCACGTCAGCCCTGTCGTAAAACGCGCATGTGTCAAGATTCATGCACTTTCAACTTCAGTTTGATACCCTTCTCTCGGACCCAAAAACAATACTCCTAATGCAACGGCCATTAAAACGATTGTCCCTAATACTAACTGTAATTTAGTCATGATACAGTGACATTTCTTTCCGTCAACTTTACCTAAAGGTGAAACAGAGCTCTTAATAGCCAATCAAATCTAAGGAGGCGGGGTTTACTGTTCACAGAAGCTGAGCGGGAAGTCAAGCGTGGCCGTGGTGGTACATTAATGATTGAAGAATGTCAGGTAAGATAAGAACTATAAAATGTTAAACGAACATATATAACCAGGGATGCAAACTACTCGTGACCTCCTCAAATTTCTCGAATTGTCACGTTATTCGTCGCACTAATGGACCCCTTTCAGACTGTCTTGACGCGTTTTAACGGTCATCAGCATCGTAAATCCTGCAGTTTTTTAAATGTTCATTAAAAAATATGTACATTTAACAACATAGTTAGTATTATATTACCTTTGCACCAAAAAACAAAACACTAGACGCTTTTTGTAAAATTGACAGTAACATTCTGACTGCCGTTATCAATCTCCCTCTATTTTTCCCTCTTTTTGAAAGTTGTGAACACTATTGTGGAGTGTGTCTCTTGATACTCTCTCATTCACCACTACAGACATTTACCAAACTTTGACAAACTCCGTTGGTCATTCCTTGCATCCATGACATAATGTGTTACATTTTGGGCAAAAATGGGCCAATACTTGTTTATAAATGCTCATCTTACATAGTTAACCCCCCTCTAGAACAGAATATATACCCAGGATTAATTAAAATAATTAGGCTACTATGAATTTAGTGCAAGTTTTTCAATATTGTTGTATATTCATTTATAATATTCCTCACCAAAATATATTGTTTTATTAATACATTTTTAATGCTTAAAGTCTTTAAAATATGTTGTGTCCTTAAACTGAATGTTTGTTACTCTGATGGAAAGTCCATCTGAACACACCCCTCTAAACACATGACTCTCAGGAGGTAGAATACTTTTTGTTGGCAAACTATTTACAAGCAGAGTAAATATCACTCCTTAATTCTCCCTTTTTTCAATGTTTTAGAATGAATCACCTATGTGGTAAAGCATAACATTGTTTGTAATTTTGAAAATATGGTAAATAAACAGGTTAAAAATCTTCCTCCTTGATCACTGCACACTAGCTTGTTGTTCATCACATCAAATGGTTTACATGTAGTCTGGAAATAGCTCCACTGTCTGCTGCAGAAAAGCACCAACGCTACAGGCCACGTCGTGATGCAGACCCTGAAATAAGGCAAATATACCTCAATAAAGAGAAGGAGAGGTGGATAAAGGACAGATATGAAGTAAGAAAATTGTAGAAAATAGCTAAGGAAATTAAGCTGTTAGTCATATTAAGCCCTTTTAGTTTCTGTCCGCCCCTGACTGGGATGCCTTATGTTTGAAGAAATTCTAAATAGGAGAACAATTGACCATTATCTCTAAATAGTGATGTTTTAATTTGCCCCAAAGCAGAAGCATACCCATACACATGTAGAATAGTACATGAAAAAAAAAAAAAAAAAAAAAAATTCCTGGACATTCACTCATATTTATGCCGTTTTACTGTAAAATGCTAGGTAACACTGATTAATTACATTCAACAAAGGGGCCATTAATATATTCTCCTTTCACAAAATACAAAATAAACAGAAGAGTTATTAAAAACAGTCAGGCAGAGTATGAGGAATGCTGGAAGTTTAATAAAAGAAAGAAAAAACAAAAACAGTACTAGCAATTAAGGCATAAAATGTGTTAAACCTCACATCTAATTTGCTATGACTGAACAGCTAGAAATTGCTTATGAATGCACCAGCTTTCATAACTACATTAAAAGAAGCAATGCCTCAGTCTAATAATTTTTTTAGAAAAAAATTAAACATACTGAAAAAAACAAAAAGAAAACAATCACAGGGACACAATGGACATATTAACAGATGTTCCAGCGTCAATGGTTCATTTCTTCGTCCCGTTACTCTGTGCTTTGGCTTTCTCCTTTTCCAAATATTTCTGATAAGAAAAAAACATACTTAAAACCACAAAAATGTCAATATAATAATGCAAATATTTACTAATAAAAAAAGTGAATCCTCAAAATGTAATGCATAAAGATCTAAATCGTGCTCTGACATCATGATCAAGGACAAATAAATAAATAAAAAAATCACCTTAAGTTTATCGTAGTGTGCTTGGCTACTGCAGTGAATTTTCTTAGCAGTGTCCTCATTAGAGTAAAACAGGAAGCAGATTCTGCAGTAGTACCCCATCTTCACAAACTCCACACCTGAAACAGGACAAATGAGGTTCATTAATGAGGCTTCTTACAATAATGAAATAATGATAATGAAATATTTCCTTAGTCGGGGTCCATCGCTTTTTATAATACATTTATGGTTTGGTTTAAAGGATTTTATAGCAAGCCAAACTGATTTAGTGCCACATCTGTCCAAAAAGCTGAAGAAAATTCATATAAAACACTAAATTAATAGCTTGGTTATGTCAAACGTCATCTTACCCACTGGGACATTAGGATCAAATGGCTCTAGAGTAGAATGGCTAGTTTCAGGCTTTGTTTCAGATGGTGCTGTTGTAATGGTCTTTTCCTCAGTCTTCACACTCTTCTCTGAAGCAACAGTTTCTTCATCTTCAGCCTCCTGGTCAAAGGATACATCAAGCAAAGCAATGGTTCGATAAGTATATCCTGTTAGCAGTGAGAAAGCATTTATTTATTTATTTTTTAAAGTACAATCTTTTGTCTAGTGCTTGGGGAACTTTATATGAGAAGTTTTAATGTCCAAAAACAGCCTACCATGTTTGTTTGACAAGTTGTAATCAGACATAAGGCACACTCATAATGTAACAAGTGACGTAGTTCTAAAACACTTCAACTCCATCTTGTAGACTCCATAGAATATCTGATTAATTTATACATTTCTCCACCACATTCCTCTCTGTCTGTGGTGCTTCTGGTTGTGGCGCAAACATTTGTGCCAGAGAGCACTGGAGCTGTCACTAAGAACAACTTTTCACACCCTTATATCTGGACAACTTTATTTTCTACTAAAATAAAGATAAAATATATTCTTTTGTGTTCCAAAAAAGAAAAAAAAAGTCAAAGGTTTGAAAGAACATGAGGGTGAGTAAGTGATGGTAGACTTTCATATTTAAGTAAGAGAGAGAATGGGAATTTTTCTTGGAAAAATTCTTAGAATCAGCAGTTGAAATCATTTTGGAAAATTCTAATATTCTGATAGATGACATTTGGTTTGTTTCAAAATGGCAGTGTTGTTTTGAAACAAACCAATGTTGCTAACAACACTAATGTAAGCATGCTACTACCCTCATCCAATTCATGATATGAACAAAAATAATGAAGTCTCTCACAGGTTCATTCTCCATATTCTGGAGCTCTGATGTGTCTTCGCTTTGTTTCTCCTCTGGCTCTTTCTTCTCCTCAGGAACAATTTCTGCTGAAATATTTTGGCTTTCCTTCTCTTCATGACTCTCCATCTCCTTAGATTTATCAGCGACAGGCTCATCCACTTTGATCTTCTTGACAGAAGGTTCTTCCTCTTTTTTGTCTTTACTTTTTCCAGAGGAGTTCCTCTGAGCCTCATCCTCCTTGGAGCGCTCTCTCTTGAGTGGCCGTTTATCCTCTGTCTCTGGGCTGGGTGGTCTTTGTCTGTGAGAAGATAATATTATCAAACAGATGCCATGTAACATTCTTTGGAAAGCCATTTTATTATTTCCCATAAAAAAATTAAATAAATAAAAAATAGTCTGAATGTCCAACTGACCCACGTTTGAGCTGCTTATATTTCCTGCTCACGTAGACAACCAGTCGTTTGCCTTCAAATTTAGGTCGATTTTCTTTGTAGGCCTCTGCCATTTTCTCAGCATCTTCCCCTCTTTCCATCTCAATGAAGCACTGAGCAAACATACAAATATCATTTATTTTGTCCTTGTAAATCCAATAGAAAGTTACATTTTTATAATTACCTCATTGCGCAATGGATTCAGAAAATATCTTCTGATGTTTCCAAATGGTTCTGCGATTTTCAGAAGTGATGCATCTGAGCCTTTGAAGGGTGGAACATTACCAACGTAGATGACTTTACCACTCTGTAGATGTTACACAGATATAGGTGTTTGATTTTGCTTCTTTTAGATTCACATACATTTTATTCATGGTGAGTTAATAAGCCCAAGTCTTACCTGGATGGTTGCATAGGTGTGTGAATGAAAGACCTTCACAGGTTTTCCACACACAGATGGTAAGACATTTCCACTGTAGAAACTAACCATTGCTCTTGCCTCTGGTTCATTGGAGAACTCCAGAAATGCCTAACACAAAGCACAACCACAACACTTTAAGGAAAAATCTCGAAGAATTTCTGATTTACAACTGACAGAATGCCACAAAGACATGTTCTCTCCAGCTAAATGGCAATAAAATAAATGCAGCTTGTCAATGGATAATAAACATTTTATACATGCATTATTAAATAGTCTAGCATAGGGTTGGGTATTGTTTAAATTTTAACGATTCCGATTTTGCTTATTGATTCAGATTCTTATTGATTCCTAATTTGTTTTTATATCATTCACATTTATTCTAAGTCATATTGCAAAACATTTCATTGTGGCTGAATACAATGAACAAAAATCAACAGGCTAAAGAACACTTGCACAAGGAACTTTTGCCTATGGTTTAAAAATACCATAAAACAGCTAGCCAAATTAATATACATTTCAAGCATTATCATAGACAAGTAAACACTCAGTAATAAAAAAAAGAAAAAAAAAAAGCAATTGCACAAATAAAAACAACTGAACAAAGATACAATTGAAATAAACTGTTTTAAGGTTTTCAGGTATAGAAACTGTAATCAAATGTAAAATAACTGCACTATGCATAAAATATACAGTATACATTACAAATATAGTTACAAAACTAAAGCCCCGTTCACACCGCCAGCGACACGCAGCGACAAAGCGACATGATCCCATTCATTTCAATGGAGCGCTGGCGACTTCAGGCGGCACGAGCGACAGTGACCGTTGGCGACAGAATGTGGGCGTCAAGCGACACGAGACGCGCGACAAAAGTTCAGAAATTTCAACTTTATGCAAATGAGAAGCGATTTTCACGAGCGACAACCAATAGGAAAGAAGACTTTCAGTGGAGTTCAGCTCACGTCACCGTCTCGAGTGCAGGCAAGAAGAGTTCGAGGGCGATTTCACTGCTTTATATGATTTTACTGTATGGATATAATAAAATGATGCATGGAAAAGAAACTGTCGACATTCTCAGTGAGTTTAATTCACACATTTAGTTCGAGTGTTGTAATTTTATGATGCAAGTTTAGCACTGCTGCAGACAGTTCATTTTACAGTTTCCCCTGCACTATGTGGATTATAAGGGACAAGAAATGGATTATTTGTCCAATTCGAATGACGTTTTAGTAACTATTGACAGTATGAGTGAGTTTAATTTGTTGATTGATCGATCGTTAATGTAGTTAAATATTTAATGCTGCACTGCTGTGGTTAATATAACAACACTCTCCCAACAGCATAATATTGCTTTTAAATCTTTTTAAGACCAATTCCTAGTCAAATTAGAATTATATCTCAGTTTTATATAACACTTGTGATGGTATACGCTCAGACGTGCAGTCTACCAATAACATTAGAGCGACAACACTAGGAACGCCCACAAGCGACTTCACTGTACAGAGACTAGCGACATGCAGCGACAAAATCGCTGGCGGTGTGAACGGGGCTTTATTCAGTCTTTTATTGTTTGATTAACGTTATTATTGAGAAAGCAACAGCAATATTAGGCTGCTATCACTTTAAGAGCTGCACAGATCCAATATACTGTTACACATGCGTTTTTAACCAACTGTGTTACGAGGATATGTTAAAGTCCAACTGAAATCAAAATTGACCATATTTACTTTGTTAGCGCATATTACTAGTCTTGTGGTGAAAAATGAAGTTAATACACCGAAAAAAATTGTTTGCCGTCGTATTCTTTAATCAAAGTCTGAAAAGTTACTTCCGGTCTGGAATGGCGTTCCTTCTCTGATGATGTAGGTTTGACGGCTTGGGTTGGGAAACGCTTAACCACTCCCCTCAAACCGTTAGTCTGCTATGAGCAGAGATGGAGAGGAGGAGCGCTAGAGTAAAACCCTGCCCTCTGTTCAATATTCCTTTTCACTGGGAAATACGTCACAACACTGGAGAAAAGTCGTTTGCAACTTCCGGTTCACGCGGACTTTAACAGCACAGAAAACAGCATGCAATAGTCATCACTAAAAATCACTTTTTCTGTGCACACACTTTGGATGAGTGTGCTGTGCAGCACAGAAAACAACATGCGGGTCTTTGCGCACGAATGTTCAATTTAAAGTCATTTTAAAATGCACACAAAGGAGTCGATAAGAGCAATAGTCATTTTAACAAGTATCCAATTCCTGACCATAAGTATTCATTCCAGAATTGGAATAGATTTTTGATTCCCAACCCTAGGCTAGCATCAGAAATATGTATGGATAGCTACGGTAAAGCTGCAGTGAGTGAAGTGGTCTGAACTACCAATAACAGAATATCTGAGAGCTGTTACCTCAGGCCTCACGTCTAAGACCAGGTGCCGCACCACTTTACCAAATGGCTTGGCAAGATTAAGGATCTCATCTAGATAACCGTAGCCACGTTTAAATCCAACGACATTTACAACTCTCAATCCCTACAATTCCAAAACACACATTAATATTTAATACAATCAATAAATCAATGCACAGAGATTAGTTGTAAACTATTTTAAAACATTTTAAAGTGCCAAAGTAATAAGTGACTTACTCCATTATCCTTGGCGCTTCCTGTAACATTAAAGATGAAATAAGGCATTAATAAATGGACTGACTTTGGTAAAAAAAAAAAAAAAAGCCAGAGAGCACTGACATTGTAGTTTATCAACAATATGATTGTAACATTTTATTATTATTTAACACTGTCGACTCAGTCCAAAGAAGGATCACTGCTAAAGCCATTGACTTTGCTCAAGGGCATTACCTGATGTGTTTGTAGATCTGGACTTTGAGTCTTGTCTCTCACCATCCTCTTCCTCTCCTAGCTCATCAAGAGTAACAAACTCATCCATATTCTCAGGAAAGTCAGTTTCAGTTTGACTGTCCTAGAAGCAGATAAGATAGTCAGCAGATCTGCATGTCAAAATAGTGACCATGAAATTTATATTAAAGGAGTAGTTAGAAGTAGCTCCAAAGATGAAAAGAACACCAGAAAAGTGGTCCATACAATTGTACAGCTTCAGAAGACTTGGAATATAGCAGCTTATGGAATATAAAAAAAATGGTTACAAAATATTATTTAAATGGTAATAATAAGTTTTTTGGTTAACTAAGTTATTGTAACATACACAGTGAAAAATTGTAAATGGGTTATGTCATTTTACTGTAAAACCATATGCTTTTTATATAATATAAATGTTTTTTTTTAATAGAAAAAAACTATAAAAACCAGTAAAATGACATTCCCAGAGGCTTCTACATTACATTTTAAGGTAAAGGCAGAATTTGGTAGTTCAAGAAGATTGGTATATTAATGTAATACATTTAGTTGTAAAATATACAGGCACCAATATGCCATCCTGTAAAACCACAGTGGCCAGTTTTTTACCATAAATTTAATGTGACATTTTTTACAGTGTACTTCTATGATGTTTTTGGTTAATTTTGGAGCTTAACAGCCTCTGGTCACTGTATGCATTCATTTTGTGGAAAAGATTCATGAGCACATTCTGCTTTCGCACTGTTTGCATGAGGGTGAGTAAATGATAATTTAAAGGTGCTCTAAGCGATGTCACGCATTTTTTAGGCCAAATTTTTTTTTTGTCACATACAGCAAACATCTCCTCACCATCCGCTAGCTGCCTGTCCCCTGAACACACTGTAAAAAAAACACGGCCTCTGTAGACAGCCCAGGCTCCACAAACTGGGCTAACCTGCACCACGAAACATGAAAATACTTCTTACATATTGAAAATGACCTTTCATGTAGTGTGTAAGATAGCTCTAAGTGAATGAAAACATCCTGCAAAGTTTTAAATCTGAAAGTTCACTGTATATAAAGTTATTGTCTTTCAAAAGTAAGAGTCGACTCGGAGTCAAAAAAATGAATCGTATTTCAAACGAGTCATGAGCCGTTTCGTTGTGACGTCAAGACGAAACATTAGCATACTGCACGCGCAGACACCAGGGAAAACTTAAACGCTCTCAAACCTGCATCTGATTCCTGTGGATACTGGATAGCAGCATGTTGAGAAGACGCTGTGCTCTACAATGTGAAGGTAAAGCCAGTTTTTTTCACTGCCCAAGGACGAGCATGTGAAGAAGTGGTTAAAGTGAATCTTTACCACGATATCACAGCAGTAGGCCTATAATCCTAAACTTTTGCTGTGTTCCCTTTATTTTACTGACGACAGCTTCTCAAATCTCGGAGTTCAATGCAGGATTCGCAAACCACTTGCTCTTGAAAGATGGTGTTCAAAATACTTAGTTTTGAGTTTTATATTGTGTTGGTCTCCTATTAACTGGTTCAGGGCCGGCCCGCGGCATAGGCGGTATAGGCAAATGCTAAGGGCGCCACTCATCCATAGGGGCGCCAGAATGTGTGAACGAGTGAATTTTTTTATTTTTTTATTTTATTTTTTTTACATTTTTTTTTATTTTTATTTTTATAATAGGCTAGGCTACTATTTTAAAACCATTAATTCGAAATACTACCAAATAAAGCAAAAAAAAAAAAAAAAAGTCCGGCTCTTCAATCTTCCCCCGCCCATCGAGTGCATGAAGTGCGTCAGAAACAGAGCGCGTGCGGGATCAGTTGTTGGTAATTTGTTGTGTAGCGTGCCCGACGCCGCATCCAATGTAGACAGCACTGCTTTTGTTAACACACAGCTCGTAGAAACGGGCCTGGAAGCTCGCGCCAGTTCTAGACACGGTGAAAGTTTCCTGATTGTGACGTAAGGCCGAATTTACATGACACATTATAAATGAGCATATAGTCTGCGATAGATACAGTGCCAAAAAGAAGAGAAGAGGATAAAGACAGAGGTAAAGTCATGTAGTGAATGAACAATTTATTGCATAGGAGTAAGATACTATAATTTCATGGCAGTTATTTTTACCTTAAACTTAATGTTAGCAGTTGTTCTGAGTTCTGAGTCCCCAGACTGTGATTTTGTAACAATCATGTCAGTTTTAAGACGCATTTTTTATTATCACTTTTTTATTAATGTTTTACTCTACAGTTGTGCAGTTTTGGGGGATACAGTACAGGCCAAAAGTTTGGAAACATTACTATTTTTAATGTTTTTGAAAGAAGTTTCTTCTGCTCATCAAGCCTGCATTTATTTGATCAAAAATACAGAAAAAAAATGTAATATTGTGATATATTATTACAATTTAAAATAATTTGTTTTCAATTTATTATACTTTAAATTATCATTTATTTCTGTGATGCAAAGCTGAATTTTCAGCATCATTACTCCAGTCTTCAGTGTCACATGTGACATCCGGTCTATCACATGATCCTTTAGAAATCATTCTAATATGATGTTTTATTATGAGTGTTGGAAACAGTTCTGCTGTAATGTGTGTGTGTGTGTGTGTGTGTGTGTGTGTGTGTGTGTGTGTGTGTGTGTGTGTGTGTGTGTGTGTGTGTGTGTGTGTGTGTGTGTGTGTGTGTGTGTGTGTGTGTGTGTGTGTGTGTGTGTGTGTGTGTGTGTGTATATATATATATATATATATATATATATATATATATATATATATATATATATATATATATATATATATATATATATATATATATGCTAAATCATGAACAATGACAGGGTGAAATGGGCTGTGATGCATGGGGCGCCAGGTAAAACCTTGCCTAGGGCAGCAAATTGGTCAGGGCCGGCCCTGAACTGGTTAATTCACATTATTACTGTCTTAAATACTTCTGCTGATCAGTTGTGGGCCACTATTACCTAAACCTCTATCTATTAATGCAGATCGCCTGTCGTTCTCACTACTTTGAGGAAAGATTACGCATGGAGCAAGATTTGTTTTACCAACGTTTATGTTACATCAGTCATTCACGCTAGAGCTCGGCTAAAGTATGCACTGTTATTGATACAGTTTCCACATGTTCACTGCAATAAATTAGAAAAATACTCTGTAAATAAATAAGTTTAAGTAAAATAATCGGTTTGTTGATGGACATGCACTTTTTAATGCTGATGGTGAGGAATTACAGAACATCTCATAATGTACCTCAAACTGAGTAAAGTTAGTGTATCACTGAGAAAGTCATATCGAGTCGTCCTTGCGATGGAGGTTTGGGTTGAATGAATAGTTCTTCCAATGTTTCATCATCGGACTCGCGGTCGGATTGATATGGTAAAATCTGTCACTGTTCGTTACTGTCTTTAGTTTACGGTGTAGGAAGCCTCAAGGCAAGCAGAGCTGACGTTATGGCAATGGACGTTTTGGTTTTCGACATGTACGCGGTAAACCAATCACAACAGACTGAGTTGTCTGGCCAATCAGAGCAGAGTAGCTCGTGGAAAGGAGGGATTTAGAGAGACTGATTCATCTGACGAGTCGTTTGAGAATCACTGAAATGTGGTGATGTGCAAATGTATATTATGAGAAAATTAATCAGTTTTTTGACCTTTGATGCATGCAAGAGACTCCAAAACAACATTAGGAAACTTTAAAATAGCATAATAGGGGCACTTTTTTGTCGGCTGGAGACCCAAGTTTGGTTTGAAGACGTAAAAAAAACGTACCAAGCTCAATGTTCTGCACTCACAGCGTTCAGTGTGGTCTTGCCACTTACATTGTTAAAATACACTGTTGTTAGGGATAGTTTAGTTCATAGTCCTGTTATTTATTTCGGTGATCGGTATAAGTGATCGGCCAATACTGCTTCCAGTGATTTGTAATCGATGATCGCCTGATCAGAGCACCCTTAGAAAGGTTTGAGCAGAGGCATTTCAGATGATGTGCTAATGTGCAAAAGATCCTACCTGCTCTTCATTGTCCTCTTCAGCATCTTCATCTTCAGGTTGGTCATCATTCTGTTCCTCAAGGTCTTTAGGAAGCTCATCTGTGTTCTCCTGCTCAGCCTCAGATGTCACAGGTTCCTCCAGTGGAGTCTCTTCCTGTTTTTCACCAGAGTCTTTTTGGTCTTCTATGGTCTCATCGTTGGAAGCATTTCTGGCTTGCTGCACTTCAGGGTCCTCCTCATCCTCTAGGTTGGTGTCATCAATATCTGGTGCTTGTTCACTGGTTTGCTCTGGATCACATGATAGGTCGACATCATCTGCAGAGGGATCTTCATCAAAACCCTCTTCGTCTCCATCACGTGCTTCCATAACATCAGCTTCATCTCCTGCCCCGTCGCCCAGGGCCTCTACTTCCTCAGGCTTTGGTTCCTCTTCTTTCTCATCAGAGATCTCTCTGGCTTTGGAAGTAGAGGACCTTTGATTCTTTGATGAAGGTTTATCACCAGTTCTGCTGGTGGAACTGGTGCTACCGCTGCTCTTACGGGCTGGTTCTTCCCTTCCTTGGTCGCCCTTTCCTGGTGGGACCCTGGAACATCATCATGTAGAGCACATTTGGTTTTGTTTTCTTACTAAAGATATCATTGGTTTCTCTGGATAGAAAGGACAACTTACGTTAGAGTCTTATACTTCGTGCAGATGTTCAGTCGAATGGATCTTCCATTGATAGTCAAAGGATTGACAGTGTAGTACTTCACCAACATCTCTGCATCCTCAGCATTGCCCATTTGAACAAATGCCTGTTTTAAAAATGGTCAAAACATACATTTTAAAAATGTATGTCCTGGAAATGAATGTATGTTCTGGAAATTGCTGCATATTATGTAACTTGCCTCATCATTTAGAAAGAGATGTTTCTCAACAGTGCCAAATCTACGAGATATTGTGAGTAGCTCCATTTTCTTGTCACTGCCTCGTGGTAAATTGGAGAAAAACACCACCTGGCTGACTCCTCTCTTCACAGGCCTAGTGTCTCTGCCTGGCCTTCCACTTTTCTGTATTGATAAAGCAAATAAGCTTAATTGAGCCATTTTAACTTATATATATATATATATATATATATATATATATATATATATATTTATTTATTTATTTTTCATTTATTTTTTTCATTTTTCATTTTACCTCAATTGCCATCAGTTCCTTTGACAAATAAATGTGTATCTCTTTCCCATGCAAAATGGCTGGTTTTCGCTGATAATAATTAGCCATGGCCAAAGCCTCCTCATGAGTCTGCAGCTCCAGGAAAGCCTTTGAGAGTGAGAATGAAAGATTTACTCAATTACACTGTCATGACTTTTGATCTTGAATGAGTGTTCATACATGCACACATACTACCTTGTTTTTCAGTATTAGATGCTCACAGATGGTGCCAAAGGGTTTTGCCAAGTCAAACAGGCTGTTTGTTGACATCGGTTTTCTTTCGTATTTTGCCACGACAACCCTACTTCTTATCTAAAATAAAAATATTTATGAGTGCAAGCACCAAGATATCCATCCACTCAAACAAAAGATCCCATACTGATAAGGACATCCTAAATATATAAAATATACAAATATTTTAATTACAGAACTGCAATTTGAACAAAAACAGATTTTTTCAAACGCATTCAGTGAATTATTACCTTGGGTGCCGCTGCATATGATGTCATTTTACTTGTCATTCCCACACTGGAATCTGAGCCTAAAAAAGTTGTTTAAAAATTGTGTGACTGATTTAAATTAAGCAGCTTAACAAAAAGACACAGGAAACAGTGTTAATATTGCAAAGTTCTTCAATTATGAAAAGAATACAATTTCAGCTGTAAAGCAGCTCTAAAAAGACCATCATTATTCAGCTCAATTTAGTTCAATAACATTGTACAAGTTAACACAGTGCACCATTAAAGATAACAGAAACTCTTCTTAGGATACTGAATTAACTGGAATCTTTATTCATCATATATGATTATTATTTAGTGCTTTAGGGGTAAAACTTATTTTACAGGAGAAAATGTTACTTAGTGCACCTTTAACCAAAGTCACTAGAAAAACCCTACATCCAAACAAAAGACCAACTTGTAGAAGGATAGCAGACCAGACTACATCCTCTCACAGATGTATTACCCCAGCTGGAGCTCATCCCTGTTCTCTGTAGACCACCACCAATTGGAGCTGGTCCCAGCAATCCATCCGAACGACTTCCCTTTGTGTCCAGGGAAAGGGATGTCGACCTGAGAGGAATTCATTTTTAATATGCTTTTCTATACAGATGCTTGTAATAAGCAGGATGTATCATACTTATGAAAGCCCTATTTAAAAAAAAAAAAAAAAAAAAAAAAAAAAACTAAAAACATACATGCGACTAGAGGGCATTTGAGGATCCCAGTCCGGGTACCTATAAAACAACAGGAAAGAGTTTTCAGTTGTTTTTGAATGACTGAGCTCTAAATGACATTTGAATGAAAAATTCAATTTCAAAGACTGCAACAGCACAAATTAGCAACCATGTCTAGAAGTCCAGCATAGTACATAGCATAGCAACATAGTACATTTGTAATGCACTAGGATTACAGGCTGTCAAATACTATAATCAGATGATTATTATTTTTTTACGAGGTGAGGTTAGTCATGACTACATTTAAACACCTAAAGGTTCATTAAAAACAAAAGGTTAATTAGCTTTATGGACCCTTTTCACATTTCTGGGGTTCTCTGTCATATTTGGGTAAAATTCTATAGTGGTGAATGGGAGACGACAGCAATCTAAATTTTTGTATTCCCATTTGCTCCAATAGAAAAAAAAAAATCCATGATAGCGTTTCCACAACTTTCCACAAAGGTAAAAATACTGAGATATTGATTACGTTGATCAGAAGAGAGCAAGATGTCAAAATTTCTGTCAATCCTTCAGCCATTGTATTAGAAACAACATTGAAGCAGTGTTAATTCATTTTCTACCATTTACTGCCAAGATAATTTAACAAAGTATAGCATTATAAATGTGCATTAATAAAAACATTTAAATAAATATGAAAAACTTTACTAGATTTGCAATATTGATAAATGTGGAAACGTGTCATCGCAGACTGTGAAAAGGGTCAATTAAACCACTATGAATTCTTTTGAGGGCTCCACTTTGATTGTTTCATGGTGATAATCTGGATTTCTTCATAATTTTTTTACTAATAGATTTTGTTCACCCAAAAATAAATTATGTCATTATTTTGTTGGTGGAATGCTGTCACTCCAATAAAAGTGAATATGCAGAAGAACAAATTAGGTTTTACATAAGCTCCATAATATCTGTGTGAGGAATTTAAGAAGGCTCCGAATATAGTGCACAAGTCATATAGGCTAATTTATGATGCTGCTTTTTCAAGCTAGACAGCAGTGGAAAATGCTTCTGGTTATCACCATGAACTGAGCGGTCTCCAATGGATAATGTCTGATCCAAAAGATCCATAGTGGAACTGCACCTACTGTAGGCCATAGGCTTGTTTCTAAATTACCATCAAGAGGGTTTTCTCTTGAAGCTTATTTCTGCCACTGAACAAAAAATAAATCCAATTGCTACTTATTCATCTCACAATTCTGACTTTTGTCTAGACTTTTTTCTCAGAATTGCATGATATAAACTCATAATTGTGAGTTACAAGGTCAGAATTACATGATATACAATTGCTAGTTTATAGCGCTCAGTTGCGAGAAAGTAAATAAAAAGTTGCATTTATCTTTTAAAATGTTCAGGGTGTCCGCGCAGTAGTAAATTCATCTCTATGATTCCTGCATATACCCTGATGTTTAATTCCGTGTTGGAAACAAGTTTCCATAGTTTAACATCTGAACAAACAGTTCACCAGTTTTCACAAAGTAGTCTACTTACATTTGCAGAAGGAGTTTGCGGTTTTCAGAGTGACGAATCCCAGTCGTGTGTTGAGTCCATTCCTTAAACACAAGGAAGGGTGAAAAAAATATCCTTAATAAATATACATGACCTTTATGTAACAATAATTTGCTGTAAAATCTAAAGCAATTTAAAGCCTTGACATACTGGATCAGAGCTAACTTGGCAAGCTACCATTCCTGGCTATGAATGCAATCTACAAATGAGTACTGTAATTGATCTAAAAAAAAAAAAAAGTTCTACATACTAACTGGAACCAAGTTTACAGAACAAGTCAGAAATACAGCTAACAGCAGTGTATACTATAAGTGTCCAATGAGATTTAGGGCCATTTTCTCTTACACAAAATTGATACTGAGCAAAACTAAGAGGTGTTGATTTAAATGCAACAAATGATGTTTAAAGATGGTCTTCTGAACAAGTAGGACTCAAGAAGAGGAAGTGAAGTGTGTGTGCAGGAGCCAAGCAGCTTGAATTACTCACCATGACAGAGTGCACATCAAAATCACAAAGGGAGCACACATGGGGAAACATGAGGGGCATGACTCCCAAGAAATCCTGCACTTTTCTCTGAGACGGGGATCCCATTCTTCTCTGCATGAACATGTCGTCAGATGCTGATGATGTTGGCAGGCCAAGGCTGCGGTAGGAGTCACGGGAAAGCTCAGAATATTGGCGGTCTCTGCCGCTACCGCTCCTGTAATCTAACATGTCGTACCCTCGACCAGATGTTTCTTGCATGGAAGTATAACCGAAGTCACCTTGTGAGCGGCTTTGAGCCTGCCCACTGGGACGGTCCAACCTTCCGCCCTGCATGTCGCCCCAATCGTCTCGGCCGCCTCTGTACGAAGTTTCTGAAGAAAGAGTCGTCAGATCGCTAGCAATGTGGCGGCCGGATTCCATCTTGCGGTTCTTAAGTTGCATGATAAGATGGGGCAAGGTCTCCACGCTGATGTTCTCCTCTGGAACCTGTGCTAGTGCGTCCAGATCAGTTGGCGACAGACCTAGGCTGGCGAACAGTTTCATGGTATTGCTAATGTGGCTACCTGCTCGGCGGTGCAGCTGAGAGTCGTGGTCTTTTCCCTCCCCTCCACCAAGACCAGACATGCCACTATGTGACTGGGAAGACGAGCCGTAGGGGTCCGAGTGCGTCTCACCCATACTAAAGTTCAAAGTCTCAGCGGCAGCCAAAAGCCCACGACCAACAGCAAAGCCTTTCTGAGCATCAGAACCGGTCAATTTCTGGGACATGTCTTTGAAATGGTGGCGCTTTGGGCGAGTGGAAAAAGAGAAGAACAAAGTGAATCAAAAAGTCCCCAAAAAGACAATCCGTCAATTTAAGCCTGGATCGAGAAAAGAAGCTCCTCCAGAATGAAACAGCTCTGCAGAAACACAATGGAGCAATGATTTCTAGCATGCTCACAAAATGGTTAGCAGTGGCATAGGAAAGCAAGACAGTGAGCTCCACAAATCCATACAATGCAAGTAACAGAAGTAAAACTTATTTACAATGACAGAGGTACAAATGGTACACTGACCAAATAGACCATAAAATGAAGATTTACAAGTACCATGAAGAGCAATAAGTATAATTTAATAAGAAAGTTCAATAGAGCTTTGAAGGGGGGAAAAACGTCAATCAAATTTAGATCCTTAAATGTGAATGGGAAAGACAGGGAAAGGATTGCAGTTTCTTGGTCAGGAGAGAACCAAAGAGAGATAGTGTTCATGTCTTTAAATTGTACTGTATGACCAAAAACAAAAAAAAAAAGAAATCAATGAGCAAAAAAATTAAGCGAAATACAGCTAATCAACTTTAATGCTTAACTGCAAAAATAATTTGGCATCAAGACGTCTTGACAACAGACAAACCAATAATCGGGCTCAAGTGAAACATAAGGGTGCAAAGAGAGCACATGGTTATCTGAACAAGATTTGCATCTTCATCCAAAGAAAAGTGAAATTTTACACATTAACTGTGACTTGAAACTGTGATGGTCATAATGGAAAAGACTATATCAAAATGGTCAAAAATAGAAAGAATATAGACAATCGTGTCACACTTGACAAGCTACTAATTTTTACTATTTTATTCAGATGGAAACAAATGATGCAAAAGTTTGTCATCGCTGTTTTTGGATAATATTGTTTTCGGAAAGCTGAAATGACGTTCTAAGAAAAGTGTATAAAATGGGCTGCCATGCAGACCGTGCCAGTACCATGAAGTAGAAGTAAAAAAAGAAATAAAAAATAACCTTTAAAATGTTATCAAATAATGAAAATGTTATAAAAGTAAAAAATAAAAACCGAATCACTTAACATAGAAAAGTTTTGATGGACATTATGAACAAGTTTCACATGGACAGGAACAATCAAAATAGTAGGCTATATTGGTGAAAAATATAAAAACAAACCAAAATTACTAAGAATAGAATTTAACACACCTTTAAACCGAACTCACTGGTGCAAAACGCAACCTTTAATAGAAATAATTATATGTTTTACTCCTAATTATAAAAAGCAATACAGTTCCAGCCATATATCACTGCATAGCACCCACTGGAGATTGTTTGTGTTTTTATCTTCGAATTGAAGAACATCACATAAATACAGTTAACAAAAACTTTAAAAAAATCCCTAAAGGAAAAATGCTTCTGGAACCAAGGCCGCTGAAAAATCCCACATTACAAAAATGAAAAGTGGAAAGAGTCCACTGTACAAGTGGGTCTAGTCGTCATGCCTGTTGGATAAACTTCTGATGTACAAGGCACACAAAAAAAAGGGAAATACTTTGGGAGTTTAGTCGTCATCTGATTGGTTGAATTCTACAGGATTTCCAGCAGACTTGCGTTGCGTTCTTTAATGGTCTGCCTGGAAACAAAGCCATTGTGACACCAACCTCCTCAAGGAAGAAGAAAGCCTTCATGTTTACAACTGTGACAATGAGCGCTAATCAGGAATAACTAAACGCTGGATTTTCAAAAGTATGTGAAGTTCATGGCATAGAATCTTTAAAAGACATCCAAGAGTTTGAGGCACTTAGTTGAAAAGAAGAGATATTTTAACTCGTTTGCCGATGGGATATGGGAAGAGTATTATTTTCCAAGCCTGATTTGAAATTGTCAGAACAAAGTCTACAGATGTTTCCAACCGACTTAGGTGTTTTTCAAACAGGTCTCTTGATGAACCATTTGGGCAGTAAATTTGAACAACGTTCTTGAAAGTATGATTTACTGGTCGCATGCGGGTCTGTTATTGTATGAACATCAACTTTCCATTTTCACACACCAAAACATGATGCAGAACAAAACAAACTGTAATTGGTTGCTGCTTACATGTGAGTCAGGCCTCTTGGCTGGTCTTTGGCCAAAGAAAGTTGCAAAGTCCCTTTCAAGGAAAGTCTGTTCATTTGGCAGCCATATTTGCAAAGCCTCTGAAATTGCAGTTTCTCCCATTCATAAGTAATAGGAGTGAATAGTCTTTCTAAATCTATAGTCTTTGATGGAATCCAGACCTTCTGTCGTCAGTCTGAAGGTTTGGCTGTGTGATACTAGCTACATTTATCCTTAAGTTTAAAAGATTCTGAGCAGTAATGAAATACAAATTAATGTCAAGACCAGAAAGGATGGTGGAAGAGTAACTTATAACTAAGATGCAAGGCATTAATGTAACTACAGCAGATACGATTTGAATGTTTTATGTCATAACTTGCAGAATGATAACACTGTACCGAGAAGACTGATTAAGTTAGTTTGAAATTATATGCATACAGTTATATGCATTAGTAAAGAAAATATATCGGAACAGTGCAAGTCAGAGCTAACAACATGAATCCATGATATTATGAATCTATAATGCAGAAATATGAATTTAACAACATAAAAAAACAAATTTGTAGAGATCGCAATGATGCTATCCAGTTTCAGTGCAGACGAAGAAAATTCAGGAAATAACGTTATATTAATAACGAAAGTCTTCCAAATGCTTAAGAAACATCCCACATCACAATTTTGTTTATTTTATTTTTTACAGCTTTAAACCAGGTAACGTTAAGTGTCCGCTGAGCGTGAATCCGAGGTTAACTGATACGATAACATTCATCTCACTTACGAACAATCAAATTAACTTTACATTAATTGCATATTGGTGTAAAACTTTATTTAGGCGAACATTTATGACACATGAACGATTATAATAGCCGCTTTAAACGCAACACATTGACGAAGTGTGATGAAATGAACTAAGAAAAAGCCACGGGACTAAATGTGCACAAGGCCTAAACAGCAACCGTTATCTAAAATGAAAAATTCTGCAGCTCGGGTTTATTATAGTCAGTATGTTACTTAAAACAAGTGATATAACATTATATCCTTTATTCGAATGCAACGAGTTGCTACTTACATTTTCTTCTTCTTCTTCTCAACCTTCGGGATGAAGTCCTTTACGTCGCACGAAGTAAAATGAGACCAACCGCTCTGGCAACCACGCACAACGTGAAAAAGGAAACGATTACGAAACAAAATTTCACTTCCGAGGTGAATTTCAAAATAAAAGTACTAATAATAACATAGGTGTTTGTCAATGCTCTTGGGTGATGCAAACAGCATTGACTTGCCCCTGAAGAAAACAAGCTATTTTATGGTTCACACTTGCAAATACTACATTCTACAAAACTGGCAAAAATAAATCCCAAAATGAAAACCCATGTTGGTGTTGGAAAACCAGATGTTTAAGATATAGCCTCCTGCCAAAATCCCATACTGTGGGGAGGATTTGCTTTTTCAAAGCCACAGCTTTGATTTCATTTTTGCTTTTTTATTTATTTACGTTATTTATTGGGGTTTAATTTATAGGCCTATTGCTATAAATGATGATATTATGATACTAAAATCACCCTAATTGTTTTGCTGTTGAGGAATAAAGCTCTGACCTGTGATGACGTCACTGTTGTAATGACGTCATCAGAATATTACAGTATTTTGAGCAAAGCTGTCAGTTTATATGATTAGCTTGATCTGCCTAAGGCATCTATACAGTCATGCTCTAAGAACTTTTTTAAATTAATCCTCTTTGAAGGACAATCGAAATGGCAGCATCCTACAATTGGTTTTCAGGAGAGGATAACGGTCAACTAAGAGCTGCATACATACAATATTCATCCCATTCAGCCTCATCTGTCCCGTGCAAGAGTGCCAAGATAGAAAAAACCTGTCTCATGGGTATAGTTTTGTGAACACCTTCGAACATCGCCGTGATGCAGAAAATGCCCTAGTGGCTCTGAATTATTCTGATCTCAAACCAGTGTGCATCATGAGGGGCCAAGATATGATTAAGATCCTAGCAACAAGCAAATTAAGCAGCTACCATGACATGCACGTTGAAGAAATAGCAGGACGGAACCTATCGAGCAGCCAGGAGAAAGAAGGCTTGCAAATATTGTGTAATGTTGTTTACAACAATTTTGAGCAGCCCAGAAGCCTTGGTTGGCATCGGCCTGTTGGCTCTAGCAAAGGTTTTTCTAAAGGATAAATAAAATAAAAAAAGTCTACATTTCTAATGTTTGTAGATAAAACCTGAAAGAGTTGTCGGAAGCTCAGTGATGGTATAACGTTGAAGTTGTGGGACTGTGGTGTAGGCCTACTTCGTTTATAGCTTACCTTTAGCTTTTAACTTCTGGCGACTGCATTTCGACTTCAAAATATGTTAATCTGTGATAATTGTATTGATGGGCAAAACGTGCAAGTATCATAAACTTTTGTTGATCACAGAGCTTGTTTTTAGTTATAATCCTAAAGCCTATGGGAAAATCCTATTGGGTTTTTCTCGAGGGAACCAGCGTGATGCAAACTGCCGAGGACGTCAAAGTGACGTCATACCTGCACCGTGACATTAGAACAAAATATATAGATATGAGAATATGTACAGTTCTACATTAATCTCTTAAATATTTTCTAAATTTCACTAAACATTTTCATTTAGTTTTGTGAACATTTTTATTGAACATGGACCTACGTTCATTAGAAAGGCTTATTATCCTATTGTAGGCTCATTTTGTAAATGTATGCGTCTAATTTAGACGCGCGCAAACTGGGTGCCGGTGTGATGACACGTACATGCTCAGCTAGATTCGCCTCAAAGTCGTGCGTCTTCGGAGCTGTGCGGAAAGTTACAAAAAATGCTGTGCACACCGCCAAGTGAAATGGGGTCTCGCGCACATACACCCACACCGCAATGACATCATTTTTGCCATGCACACCTTCGCACTCGTGCGAACGCGGGGAGTATAAACCAAGCTTTAGTGTATTTATTATACCCCCTTTACTTTTTTTTGTATGACCACAAAATCCTCATTTATTATTTCCCAAGGCATCCAGGGTGATTTTGTAACATGTTCCCAGCTCTTCTTCATTCATCCTTGTAGCTGCTGATATAGCCCCTGATTTCTTTATTTTAAGATTTTTGCTGATTTCCCTGATTTTGCTTCATAAAGCCCCAGAACCAGCATTTGCCCACCTTTTGCTTCTCTTCTGAAAACCCTAGGATGCCATTTATCTTGGCAAACTCAAAAGCAAGAGACAGTCTTCAAAGTTTCTCTATGAAAGCAAGGTGAGAAGATGCACTAACTCCTGCTCAGATCCAACAGGGATGAATGGCTTTCTTCCAGACGCATGCTCAGATCCCACAACAATCCCTTTCACGTGTCTTTGAAGGGTTTTTTTCAGAATGTTCCACTTCCTTGCAAGCAATCGCAGCGCAGGCCTCCCTGACTTGACCTGCTCTTTATATTCCTCTATTGCAGACACTGCAACAGGATATCCAAGTTTTTTTTTGTCAGAGATTGTGAGATGCAGTGCAGTCCAGGACTCCAGTGCAAGTCAGAGCCAAACTTCCACCAGGCAGGGCAAACAAACTGGCAGCCAGCCAGCATAGGTCATATCCAGCCGAAGAGGACCAGTGAGGGATACACCAGAAGCCGTCAGCAACAGATTAAAGTTGGAATATTTTATGCATTTTCCTCCTTTTCACCTTCACAACCAGTTCACAAGATCCACTTCCTAGATAAACATATTAATCATGGTAATTGATTTGTTTTAGATATACCCAGTGATGAAAGCGTCCACCAAACATGAGGGAGAGGAGGACTAGTCTCTTATCAGGCTTCGAAGCAGAAGTAGTTCAGATTTCAAAGTTGACAGTGACAAAGAGCACCACCCAGTCCCATGTGGATCAGAATTTGCTGTTCCTGTTGGACCAAGGTCTAAAGGTACATTGACAAATGATGTATAGATGTATCAACTCTGAATAAATAACGTCAGGGTTGCCAGGTCACAGAAAGAACAAAAAAAATCAACCCAAAGCTGGCTCAAAACCCACCCAAAAGGAATGAAAACTAGCCCAATTTACTCTGATTTTAATTTTCAGCACTTTGCATGAGAAATTGTTTAAACCTATATAAATATGAATAACATTGTCACAAAGTTATGCTGACATGACTATCCATACAATGCTGTTTTTGTCTAAAAACACATTGTCATTTCAATTCCCAAAAACTTTGTTTTAACATCTTTATGATTTACTCACCCTCACGTCGGTCCAAACCTGTAAGACTTTTGTTCATCTTCGGAACACAAATTAATTATTATTATTATTATTTTTTACATTTGACAGATTTTTGTCCCTCTATTAGTTTTCTATTTGAACACAAAAGAACATATTTTGAAGAATGTTGGTAACCAGACAGTTGACGGTAGCCATTGACTTCCATAGTATTTTTTTCTTACTATGGAAGTCAGTGGCTTCCGTCAACTGTCTGGTTACCAACATTCTTCAAAATATCTTATTTTGTGTTCAACAGAAGAGAGAAACTCAAACAGGTTTGGAACAACAGAGTAAATAATGACAGAATTTTCATTATTGGGTGAACTAACCCTTTAACGGGTCTACGGAACTACCACTTTGGCGTTTCAAAAAGTTCATAAAGAGATCAGAAAACCAGCTTTATATGATGAACAGATTTAATTTAGGCTTTTATTCACATAAAAACATTCATCAATGCACACATCAGTTATGGTTAACGGAAGCTCAAGCATGTTCGCTTGACGTGCAAGAACCAGTGAGGTTCATTTTCATGTGTTATGCAGCACGCTCCACCTGGGGGATAGCTATGGACCCCTTGGCCCCCCCACCATCGAGGGTAGTGAGAGCGGAGGAGGTACCATGGTGGTTTAGGGCAGAAAAAGGTGACTTCCATGACTTTGTGACCTTTACACCTCCGGGAAGAAAGGCACTGGAATGGGATGCTGCTTTTCAGCATGCCCCGCCCGAGATACCAATCATCCAGCCTTGAACATTCAAAACATAGTGGGGGATTCCACTCGAGCCCGACGCTCTCAGCGGCCTGGGAAAGCATGGAAAAAAGTCCTCCACAGGAGTCCCGAATGAAATGCTGGATCCCATGAGAAGGACCAGCAATCTCACTCGGAAGCTCCACAGCTTGCGATGTGCTAGAGGAGTGGGGGGCCACGGGGATTGACCCAGCGGGAGAGCCCCCACTGTGATCTTCAGGTCACCCCGATTAGCAGAGGGGACTCTTTCCCAGCACCGCAATGGTCATCTTCCAGCAGTGAACTTCTCACAGTACTTCTCATCCACGAACGCCACCTCAGAACGCTTACAGCCCAGACACGTGAGGTAGCGATTGAGACTGTCAGGTGGGGACAGGTACACAATAGTCTTTTAGTTGTGCTGGAATGAATGCAGAGGAAAAGCTCTTTTCAATAGCGAGGTCAGAGTTCACCAAACTTGAACTTTGGAATGGTCTGACACATGTGTATGAATGGAAGTCAATGGAACAAAAAGTGTGTGACCGATAATTAACCCAGATAACACAGGTATGCCTCTAAGATGTCTGCTAAAGAGCGCTTCATCTGGAAAACATCTGTTGAGTCAAACATCTGATAAATAAAAAAAATTGTTTTGCATAAAACATTTTCTAAATGTCTATTTAACGTGTGATAGAAAACGTCTCAGACATATTGCAGATGAGCAAACACTCTCAAAAATACATCTTGCATCACTGTAATAATATTTGTCTGTATTATGTAACTTATGTCACCTTAATAAAAAATGTTCAGTAAATTTAGCATTGAGGGATATTTTAAAGTACTTTCCATCATTTTGACAAATAACAAATACTGTATCGTTCCAGTAAATACTGCTTAATAGGGATAAGAAGTAAAAAGGGGAGAAAACTACATTTTAAAGCATCCGTGTGAAAGGAACATGAGGATTTGGGGAGACAAACGAGAGATTCTTAGTGCATTCCAGTGAATTATTTGTGGGATACATCGTAAATTAAATGAGAAGAGCAGACCACAAACGTGCAGTATATATTGTCTTTTTTCGTACTTTTACAGTGGAATGAAAAAAATAAAATAAAAAATCAGGAGGAAAACAATGCAGTGACTGCAGAGAGCTCTTGCCACATATATTCTTGTGATTCCATATCACATTAAATACCAAGCTTGATGTCTGAAAATAAAACATGAAGGGAAATTGACAGCTCCTTCAGTCAACCTGCTGATAAGGATTATTTTTAGGTCAACCTTATTGTTTGAAATGATTTGTTTCAGTCTTTTTGAGTGGAAGTTCCCCAAACTGGAAGTGCCTCCCATAATTCAAAATGCAGTAGGCTTGTCAGGAAAAAAGTGGATAGAAGTTTACCCAACTATGATGACTTCTGCTTATGAGAACCCCGCAAATATGAAAAGGGTCCATACGTCACGTTACATTTTCCTCAGAAAACCCCTACCTTCAGAATGATTTTTCCCTCCACAAATGTTTGTAAATGCAGATTGCATGGCTAGGTGCTTGATTTTGTACACCTGTGGCAATGGGTCTGACTGAAACACCTGAATTCCTTTATTAAGAGGTATGTCCCAACACTTTTGTCCATAGTGTATTTTTACCAGGTTTGTCAGATGTTCTCCTGCTTAGTGGTAGGCTACACAAAATATTCCCCAAGGAGGCCATTGTGAGTCTGGAAAGGGCAGGAACTTTCTGGCCATATTGGAACAAATAGCAAAACATGACCCAATAGTGAAGAAAAAAACAGTCTAGCAGAAATGCTAAATACACAAGTAATACCAGACAAAAATAAATCTAGCAGTGTTTGGCGGTGTTGGTTCGATAAAATATCATCCGAGAAATAAAAAAAAAGTGAAGCATTCAGTGTTTTAATCAATGAAATTAAGGACATGAAAAAGAACAAATTTCACTGGGCCTGAGATGAACCACATCTGATGAGTGACCGAGTTACCTGGGAATTCCGAGTGAAAACTCAGAATTCAGCTGTTCCAAGGCAGAGCATTGCCTACAGGTGTAGAGAACACACACTGCAATGTTTGCCTAGAGAATGTGAAGCTACGTCACACCTCAATATGCCGGGGTGGTGGCGCCATCTTAAGAGGGTCGCTCTGCTACTGCAATTAATTCCAATACCGGATTACCTTTTTTTGTTTTGGCCTTGAAATTAAATATTCACTCTTCATGGTATCGTTTGCAGGGAAGAAAAGCTAGTTTATTGCATTGCATGATAACTTTGTTTTTATCGTATTTTTTGTCATTGTAAATATTCACTTTTCCCCATGGCTACAGAGGGAAATCAGAGATTGCCGGTCACATTCAGTGGACAGACACTGACACATGTATTTTCTTCAATATTTAATTCAACAGATGACAACCAAAATCAAATCCCTAGAAGCTTGTAAACAGTTTTGTAGTGGCTGTTTTGTAATTCACAATTAAAAACTCCAAGAATCATACTAGCAAAGATAACGTTAATTAAAAAAACACTCAGCAATGTGAATATTTTATTGAGTGATAGGCAGTGGGTTTAATCAGTGACACTAATAGATGTGCTATTCTGCATCTTCTTGTCATTCTCCTCAACCTGCTTCCCTTAATGCATTTTTTCATTTCACTCATTGCTCAGTTTTCTCCCTCTATGATGACTATAGCAGTCCTGCTCTATGTAGCAGGAATGAACTATGGAGACATTTTTCACTATCACAACAGAAAACTCGCTAGCAGAAAGGCAGCACGATCCTCCTAATATGGCATCTAAACAAAAGTTACCCAGAACTCAACACGGTGTGACGTCAGCTTCACAGTCTCTATTGAGAAAAAAGTTAAATGAATAATGAATGTTTGTGTGATGGTTTTTATATTGTAGAACAGAATAGTGTTGTCAAATCCACATTTCATTTCTTACTACCTATCTTAGAGCACTGCACAAGAGTCTGAAAATTATGGCCAATGTTTTGCTGCTAAGCTATTATTTATTCTGATAGAATTTTCACATGCCATCCGATTAAAAATAAATAAATAAAAAATCTGGATGGGACCCAAGTGATCAAGGGTTTAGGGCATTTAAATGCACGTTCTGTTACACGTTCCGTTCTGACATTCACACACCATAGGCAATGGCATTAAAATAATAGCTAAAAGAAACACACAATATGCCCGTTGTCAAAAGGCCTTGTAGAATTTCATGGGATCTTATATTATAGGAAAGAGAAATTGATTTGGACAACTCAAATTTGTGCAGTTTTACTGTAAAATGCTAGGTAACACTGATTAATTACATTAAACAAAGGGGCCATGAATATTATTCTCCTTTCACAAAATACAAAATAAAAAGAGAAAAATGATTAAAAACAGTCAGGCAGAGTATAAGGAATGCTGGAAGTTTAATAAAATAAAGGAAAAACAAAAACAGTAGTAGTAGCAATTTAGGCGTAAAATGTTAAACTTCACATCTAAATCACTATGACTGAACAGCTAGGAATTGCTTATGAATGCACCAGCTTTCATAACTACATTAAAATAAGCAATACCTCAGTCTAATAATTTTTTAGGAAAAAATTATACATGGTGAACAAAAAAGACAGGGACACAATGGACATATTAACAGATGTTCCAGCGTCAATGGTTCATTTCTTCGTCCCGTTACTCTGTGCTTTGGCTTTCTCCTTTTCCAAATATTTCTGATAAGAAGAAAAAAAAACATATACTTAAAACCACAAAAATGTCAATGTAATAATGCAAATATTTACTAATAAAAAAAGTGAATCCTCAAAATGTAATGCATAAAGATCTGACATCATGATCAAGGACAAATAAAGGAGAAAAAAAAATAAAAATCACCTTAAGTTTATCGTAGTGTGCTTGGCTACTGCAGTGAATTTTCTTAGCAGTGTCCTCATTAGAGTAAAACAGGAAGCAGATTCTGCAGTAGTACCCCATCTTCACAAACTCCACACCTGAAACAGGACAAATGAGGTTCATTAATGAGGCTTCTTACAATAATGAAATAATGATAATGAAATATTTCCTTAGTCGGGGTCCATCGCTTTTTATAATACATTTATGGTTTGGTTTAAAGGATTTTATAGCAAGCCAAACTGATTTAGTGCCACATCTGTCCAAAAAGCTGAAGAAAATTCATATAAAACACTAAATTAATAGCTTGGTTATGTCAAACGTCATCTTACCCACTGGGACATTAGGATCATATGGCTCTAGAGTAGAATGGCTAGTTTCAGGCTTTGTTTCAGATGGTGCTGTTGTAATGGTCTTTTCCTCAGTCTTCACACTCTTCTCTGAAGCAACAGTTTCTTCATCTTCAGCCTCCTGGTCAAAGGATACATCAAGCAAAGCAGTGGTTCGATCAAGTATATCCTGGTAGCAGTGAGAAAGCATTTAAAAAAAAAAAAAAAAAAAAATAAAATAAAAAAAAAAATATATATATATATATATATATATATATATATAATGCGCACTGTCATAATGTAACGAGTGTGACGTAGTTCTAAAACACTCCATCTTGTAGACTTCATAGAATATCAAATTAATTTATATGTTTGTATCTCCCATGAAGTTTCTCCCTCACATTTCCCTCACTGTGGTTCACATGTCGCAAATCACAATTTCCATAAACACCTAGAAGAACTGAATGAAAAGTTAACTTATTCACTGTTTGCTGGGTTGTGAATGGCACACATATCATAATTTGGATGCTGGAGTATTTATTACTTTTGCCAGAAAGCCTTGGAGCTGTAGCCAGAAACAACTTTTCATGTGCTTATATCCAGACAACATTCTTTTTTACTGAAGACAAAAGAAAATAAAATACATTCTTTTGTGTTCCAAGGAAGAAAATGTCATGCAGGTATGGAAGAACATGAGGGTGAATAAATGATGACAACATAGATTTTTCAGTGAATGATGGAATAGGAATTTTTTTTCTGAAAATTTCTTGGAATCATCAGTTAAAATTAGGGATGCACTGATACCAATATCGGCCCGATAGTGCGCTCGTGTACTCGTACTCATTAAAATGCTCCAATACCAAAAACGAATACCACGCAGTGTTTGTACAGTACAGTGTTTGTATCCAGACAAAGAAACACAGACAACAGAACAATCAGAGATATGAAGATTAAAGATGCCTAAGAAGTAAATGTAATAGAATATTAAGCATAAATTCAATATTTAGTCCTGTATAGCTGCTGTGCACAAGCTGATAAGTTTTGTGACTGAGCTGCATGTGCATGCGGGATAGAAATTGTGGCTAGCCAACAAAAGCAATCTCTAGCTTTAATTTTGATCATGGCTGTAAATCCATAGTTTGGTAAAAATCTGTGTCAGTAAAGCATCTTTACGCATCTTCATGTTTCTTAACCAAAACCTGATTTATTCTTGTTTCCAAAAAGACAACAGAAACAAACAAAAGAGATAGCAGAAAAACCATGCACTTCCACAGCTGATCAAAGGAAGTTATGCTCCCTACTTGCTTAAATACCACATCCTCTAAACATCACCATCCTATTCAAGGCTATACACTCCTGGCCTCTAATTGTATTCTATTGTTAGAAACAATTACAATCAATGAGACTTAACTATAGATACAGTAGCATAGCAATTCTTCTTTCTGAGATTGACTGTTGCTAACAAACCCTGACATAACTGATCACAGACCATCTCACTGTCTCAATCAGCTTCCAACAAGAGACAGACCTTTGTGATGGGTCTATCAAGCTCACTTGTCTTAGTCTTAACTTGAACTCTGCGTACAAGTCCATGTTCATCGTGTATTGCTTTGGCAATTCTTCCCATTACCCATGAATTTCTAGCTGCTGATTCATCTACAAGGCTTATCATTTCAGGATATTTTCATCCATTTTTGACATCCTTGAAGCTCTGGTTTCAAAAAGGTATTCTTAAATCCATCTCTTCCAAGAGGTCGGCCATGTGTTGCACCTATTTCTAAGGGTGGGTGGGTGGCAAAGAAGGTTTTACCTTCATCAACAAGTGGTCAGGTGTGAGAGATTCTAGATCATTTGGATCATTAGAGGGGATAGTTATGGGTTGACTGTTCGAGACAGCTTCCACTTCACAGGGAAATGTTTAAAGACCATCCTTATTCTAGGTTGTGACCCTTCAAAGTGGCATTGAGAATTTTCTTAACAGAATGGATTATATGCTCCCATACACGTCCGTGGTGAGATTCAGCCAGAGGATTGAACATCCATGTGATGCCACGTTGAAGCAAGGTGTTCTTCTCTATTGTGGAATTGTTCCATTCTTGAAATTACCTTTCGAGTTCTCGATCAGCACCAATAAAATTAGTTTAATTGTCAGAGCACATTTCCATAACTTGACCCCTCCTTCCTATGAAGCATTGATAAATGAGTCTGTATGCAAGGATGTTGCTACCTCTATGCGAACAGCTCTACAGGCCAGGCAAGTAAAGATGACACCATAGCTTTTAACTGTAGTCCTTCCACGCTTGATCTCAAATGGACCAAAGCAGTCAAATCCACATCTGGTGAATGCTGGTTCATTTGGAAGAACTCCATTTCTGGGTAAGTCTGCCATAATTTGTTGACCTATAACACCAGGATTCTTCTTATCAAGGAATTGGCATTGGGAATCCGGAACATTTGGCACAATCTAGATAGAATACAGTTGCGTCCACTATGTTTCTTTGTGGATTTCTTGCAGAATCAGCTCTGATATTCTGTGATCCTTTGGTAAAACGTCTGTATGCTAGGCTTCCATTGGCATGGATGCACGACGGAGTCATCTGCCAACATGGAGAATCCATCTTGAAGTATTGGACATAGCTTGCATGTTTAACATGTCAAACTGGCGATCAAAGACTTCAAATTTTGTCCTAGGATCAGAGGAATCTTTTAGGGTTCACAAAATCTGTCTCAGACAACCAAAATCGAACAGCATGAACCCAATTTATGAGCTCAATTTATGTATAACATGTGGTTCCCTACATGTGATTACTGTACCGCTGCAATGCACTGTAGATGAAATATGAGCAATAGAATGAACAGAATAGTAACAGAAGCACATTTACACATTTTAAAGGCACACGTTTAGTAAGATTTTTGGATCAAAATATCCAAAGCAACAAGTGTCTCATATCGTAGCCGCCGAGCGAACGCACAGAGTAGGATTATAACAACTTTCATCACACTCAAATGTATCTATGATAAAACAGCACTGCGTTACCCCACATACTCATGACCGGAAGAAGCGGAAGCGGCGTCTGCGGCATAATAAAAGCTCCACTGCCTTCGAGCCTTATGTCGTGCTTGTCTCTCATTAGCAATCGTTCCGCTCCAGCGGCTTTTGTAACCAATATGGCTTTGAATAAACGACCTCTAATGGCGAAAAATTACATAGTTTGCCTTAACCAGGCATAATTAAAAGAGTAGTTCACCCAAACATTTTAATTGTCATTCTAAACCCGTGAGACTTATGTTCATCTCCAGGACACAAATGAAGACCATATTGATGAAATCTGAGAACTTTCTATCCCTTCATTGACAGTTACGCAACTGACATTTTGCCGCTTTAAAACGTTCATTAAGAGATCATAAAACTAATCCATATGAATTGAGAGGTTTAGTCCAAAATTTTCTGTAGAGAAATGATGCGCACATCTGCAATCCCTATTTGACATTGTGTCTATTGCAGATGTACACATCACAATGTCGATGCTGAAACGATATAACGTGTCGCCCTATATATGAAAAGAATAATGAAGTCACTCACAGGTTCAGTCTCCATATTCTGGAGCTCTGATGTGTCTTCGCTTTGTTTCTCCTCTGACTCTTTCTTCTCCTCAGGAACAATTTCTGCTGAAACATTTAGGCTTTCCTTCTCTTCATGACTCTCCATCTCCTTAGCTTTATCAGCGACAGGCTCATCCACTTTGATCTTCTTGACAGAAGGTTCTTCCTCTTTTTTGTCTTTACTTTTTCCAGAGGAGTTCCTCTGAGCCTCATCCTCCTTGGAGCGTTCTCTCTTGAGTGGCCGTTTATCCTCGGTCTCTGGGCTGGGTGGTCTTTGTCTGTGAGAAGATAATATTATCAAACAGATGCCATGTAACATTCTTTGGAAAGCCTTATTTTCCCAAGAAAAAAAAAAAACAATCTTAAATGTCCAACTGACCCACGTTTGAGCTGCTTAAATTTCCTGCTCACGTAGACAACCAGTCGTTTGCCTTCCAATTTAGGTCGCTTTTCCTTGTAGGCCTCTGCCATTTTCTCAGCATCTTCCCCTCTTTCCATCTCAATGAAGCACTGAGCAAACATACAAATATCATAAACACCAAAACATTTATTATTTCCTTGTAAATCCATCAGAAATTGTTCCATTTTTACAATTACCTCATTACGTAATCGATTCAGATAATATTTCCTGATTTTTCCAAATGGTTCTGCGATTTTCAGAAGTGATGCATCTGAGCCTTTGAAGGGTGGAACATTACCAACGTAGATGACTTTGCCACTCTGTAGATGTTACACAGATATAGGCATTAGATTCTGCTTCTTTTAGATTCACATACATTTTATTAATGGTGAGTTAATAAGCCCAAGTCTTACCTGGATGGTTGGATAGGTGTGTGAATGATAAACTCTCACAGGTTTTCCACACACAGATGGTAAGGCATTTCTGGTGTAGAAACTAACCATTGTTCTTGCCTCTTTTTCTTTGGAGAACTGCAGAAAGGCCTAAAACAGAGCACAACACATTTAAGGGAAACAAAATTCTTACACTTCAGGCCATCTCTGAGAATTTCTGATTTACAACTGACTGAACACCACAAAAACATGTTCCTTCCAACCAAATGGCAATGAATTCATAAACACAGCTTGCCAATGGATAATAAACATTTACACATACATTCTTAAATGGTCTAGCATAAGAAATCTGTGTGGATAGCTACAGTAAAGCTGCAGTGAGTGAAGCGGTCTGAACTACCAAGAACAGAATATCTGAGAGCTGTTACCTCAGGCCTAACTTCCAAGACCAGGTGCCGCACCACTTTACCAAATGGCTTGGCAAGAGCAAGGATTTCATCAATATAACCGTGGCCACGTTTAAATCCAACGACATTTACAACTCTAAATCCCTATAATTAGAAAACACAAATAATTATTCAATACAATCAATAAATCAATGAACAGACATTAGTTGTAAACTATTTTAATACATTTTAAAGTGCCCAAGAAGTTAGAGACTTACTCTACTATCCTTGGAGCTTCCTGAAACATACAAGATGAAATAAGTCATTTTAACAGACTGACTTGAGGAAAAAACAAAACAAAAAAAACATGCTTAATCAATAGCTACAATTTTGGGGTCTGTAGGATTTTTTTTTGTGTGTTTTTGTCTCATTCTCACCAAGTCTGCATTTATTTGATCAAAAATACAGTAAAAATAGTAATATTGTGAAATAGTTATAATTTAAAATAACCCGTTTTCTGTTTTAAAACAGTTTTTAATGTAATTTATTACTGTGATGGCAAAGCTGAATTTTCAGCATCATTACTCCAGTCTTCAGTGTCAAATGATCCTTCAGAAATCTTTCTAATATGACAATTTGCTGATCAAGAAACATTTATTATTATCAGTGTAAATAAGGCTTTGTTCTGCCTAATATTTTTGTGGAAACCATTAAACATTTGTTGTCAGGATTCTGATAAATGCTCAGAAGAACAGCATTTATCTGAAATCTATTTGTTTTGTAACCATGCAAAAGTCTTTACTGCCACTTTTGATCAATTGAAAAAAAATCCCAAACTTTTAAACATATAGGGATGCTCAGACCAGAATTTTTGCAGCCGATACCGATTTTTGTGTCATCATAATCGTCCGATACCGATCCCATTCATTCACGCTTTATATAAAGTAATAATTAAGCTCTCTGTTGAATGTCAGTGTTTTTTTTTGTTTGTTTGTTTTTTCAGATAAATAATACCACAGACGTTATTTACAGTAATGCTATAGATCAGGGATGGGGAACATCGGTCCTGGAGGGCCGTTGTCCTGCAGAATTTAGCTCAAACCCTAAAAAAATTAATAAAAAAACTCTCCTGCCTGTAGCCTTAGTGATCCTGAAGACATTGATTAGTTTGTTCAGGTGTGTTTGATAAGGGTTGGACTTGGAACTAAACTCTGCAGGACAGCAGCCCTCCAGGACCGACATTCCCCATCCCTGCTATAGATTCTTGTTTTAATTGAGAATCAAATAAATAAGCACAGCAAATATTAATTTTACAATGAAATTTTAATAGGCCTTTAAAAAAAAAAAAAAAACACTATCCATATTAGGATACTCTGGCTTATTAAAGAGCCTACAAGATTTAATGTCAAACTAAACATAATTACAACCCATAAGGTGTAGTTAACATTGTCCAATATGTGACTGAGGACAAAAACAAATAGAAACACTGCAACTCCTAAATGAACAAAATGAGTAGTCTGGTTAAATTATCAGGAATATTATTCAGGAAGTGCTGAGTATTTGTGTCCTTCCTTCCTACGTCCTACTTAAGTACAATAGTAAGGCAGGATTCTCTTTATAAATTCCAGCTTTTTTGATTTTTGGGGGTCATCCTCTGTTCTTGTTACAGTTATAGATATCAAAACCAGAGGGCATAGAAGTTTTCACAGACAATATGACTGTAACCTTTTATTATTATTTAACACTGTCGACGGAATCCAAAGAAGAGAGCCTTGTCATGGATCACTGCTAAAGCCACTGACATTGCTCAAGGGCATTACCTGATGTGTATTTAGCTTTGGGCTTTGAGTCTTTTCTCTTAGCGTCGTCCTCCTCCACTAGCTCATCAAGAGTAACAAACTCATCCATGTTCTCAGGAAAGTCAGTTTCAGTTTGACCCTCCTAGAAGCGTATACAGATAGTCAAAAGACCCACAGGTCAAAATAGTGAACATGTAATTTACAGTTGTAATCGAAATTATTCAACCTCCAATGCAAATCAGGTTTATTAGCAAAATTTACAGACGTTCAGCTGTTTGCAATGAATAGCCTAAATCAAACAAAATTAATTGAGGTAGCTCAACAAAACTAATGTTTCAAGTAGTTTTCCTAAATTCAACTAAAAATCCAACTTTGAATGACTTCTGCAGTCTCAAAATTATTCAACCCCCTGAATAGAATCCCTCACAACAGCACAAATGTGCAAAACAGGTGTTGTCTCAAGCACACCTGATGCAACTAATCAAGGGCTTCATTAGTTGCACCAGGTGTGCTTGATGTAGAACACATGAAATACCTGAACTGGCTATGTTTTTTGAGTGTCACGTTTGACTGCATGTTAGAAATATGGCTAAGTCAAAAGAATGGTCCAAAAAGTTAAGAGAAGTTATCACTTCCCTTCACAAACAAGGGACAGGATACAAAAAGATAGTAAAGGCACTAAAAAAGTTCCTGGAAGTACAAAGTTAAAGGAACAAGGTAGGGCTGCACAATTAATAGAATTTCTAATCGCGATTACGATTACGGATGCCACGATTACGTAATCGTTCAAAGCCGCGATTACAAAAAAAAAAAAAAAAAAACTCGCTTACAATATATCTGCGTGGTGTGTTTAGAGCATGATACGTTGTGAGAGGCGAATACGACTACTTCAGAGAACCCAGCACAATAGGAACTACCAGAGATGTAAGTGTTTATTTATTGAAATAAAAAGTCTCGCAACTCAGAAAAACGGACTTTCCTGTCCTCTCAGCCGCTATACTGCAGTAGCGCGCACTCTTCAATAGCACGCGCAAATGCGGCAGAGCGCGCTGTATATTGCTTCACTATATAAGGCGCAAAATAAACAAGCATGCAACGTCGTTACGTTTTAAATTAGAAAAAAAACGTGTTGTCCAGATTCAGTATCTGCGGTCAGATGATGTCAGGCTATATGTCAGTGTCATTATTCTATCATTATTTTCATAACTTGTTACGAAAAAAAATCTGATGCACGCTGTATCACACGCTGATGCACGCTGTATCACTTCACTAAAGCGCAAAAGAAATACAAGCATGCAACGTCGTAAATTAGTAAGTAACGAAATAAAAGCAAAATACCAATTAATCACGTTATTGGTACGTCATGTGTTTTGCATGCAGGTTTGATGTTCATTCTATTTATCAGGAACAGCTTCCATGTTTCTTTAACAGTTCTTGTAAGTATTGTGTATCACCATGGTAGCCTAACTGTTGTTTCCATAACCCCATAATGCCACTTATTGGTCATTTCTATATTCTACTGTGGTGGCTCATACCAAGATATTGTATTAACAATTACTGTATGTTAATTATGTTATGGATTATGTTTATTTATCAGTATTAGTCATATTCTTATATTTTATTATGTTAAGTAAAGGGGGACAGTACTTGTGTGTGTCAACTTTTTTTGTGTAAACAAATGTATTATAATAGGCCTATAATTCCTAAAAAGGTGGGTCGCAGCTTTATGACCATGGGGAAATGTGGGTCCCATGACCAAACTATTCAAAACATCATTCAATGTGAATTGTGATAATCGTAATTAATAATCGCAATTACAATTTCAAGGGAATAATCGACAATTATGATTTTTGTCATAATCGTGCAGCCCTAGAACAAGGTTACACTACCTGGACGGGGCAGAAAAGGAAGCCATCAATGGCTGCAAACAGATTTCTGAGAAGACAGGTTCAGAAAAACCCTTGAGTGACTGCAAAAGACCTAAAGCAAGACTTTGTGGCAACAGACACTGAGGTTTCAGCTTGCACAGTAAAGCACGTAATAAACGCATGCCAGAACTCCAAAACATACACCACTACTGGCCCAAAAGCACAAGAAAAGTCTGCTCCAATTTGCTCAAAATCAAATAAATAAGCCACATACGTTTTGGGATTATGTTCTGTGGAGCGATGAAACAAAACTTTTCGAAAAGAACACTACAGTTAAGTCTACAGTCTAAAGGTTACAGTTAAGCATGGTGGGCTCGGTGATGCTCTGTGGCTGCTTTGCATCCTCTGGCACTGGAAACCTGCAGCGTGTGGAAGCAAGATGGATTAATTGAAGTATCAGGAAATCCTAGGAGAAAACATCATGCCGTCAGTGAGGAAGCTGAAGCTTGGGCATCATTGGACCTTCCAACAGGACAATGATCCCAAGCATACCTCAAATTCCACCAAGACTTGGTTGCAGAAGAAGTTCTGGACGATTCTACAGTCACATCACAGTCACCTGACATGAACCCCATAGAAGATCTTTTGTGGGATTTAAAGAAGGCAGTTGCAGCACGCAAACCTGAAATGCTTCCAGAAGCTTGTATCTGGTTATACATCTTGTTTGCAGTAGGTCAAAACAGCAAAAGGGTGTTCTACAAAGTACCAAAGATTATTGCCACGACTTACTATGCGTTCACACCAAACACGAATAGTGCATCAAATTCGCGTCAACCACGTCTAGTTGGACGCTCTAACATTTTGAATCCATTCATTTTGAATCCATAAAAAGAAAAAGTTTAAAGCGAAATTGACGCGTGTCTGAGGCGAAATCCGCTTGTCTGTTTGCAAGATGGCTGATGTTGATCGAGCATTCATCGAGAGAGTTAACGCATCGGAGTGAGGATCACCCTTCAGGACACCAACTACAGGCGCTCGATCCCAGCTGCAGAGCACCTGTCCATCTGTCTTCGGTTAGAAAATGTTTATGAAATTTTAAATACAGTATATTAAATATTGAAAAACTATCAATGTTTTTAAAACTGTGGTATGGATACCACTGTTGGTGCTCTTTCTAGTGATACTCACTAGTACAGTGGTTCTCAACTCCAGTCCTCGGGACCCACTGCTCTGCACATTTTGTATGTCTCCCTTATTTAACACACCTTAATCAGATCATCAGCTCGTTAAGAGAGACTCCATGAACTGAACTGAGTGTGTCAGATAAGAGAGACATACAAAATGTGCAGAGCAACGGGTCCTGTGGACTGGAGTTGAGAACCACTGCACTAGTATATACTCACTTTCTAGTGATGCTCAGTTAACTGCTATATTGAATATTATATTCTGCTATATTGCTATACTCCATTTTGAATGAGTGACTCCGGGCGGGAGTTTGTCCCGTCACTTCACCACGTGACAGCAGCAAGCAGACTCCTGATTGGTTAACGCAGCGCGAACAGACGCCAAAGTTCAGATTTTTCAACTCGGGCGTCAGACGTGTGAATGCACAAAAAGCACCGAATAAAATCATTTACGTGTAATGCGCCAGAGGCTCAATTCACCTCAGTCGCGATCCAGAGGGAGTCCAGATGTGCTGGAGCTGATGGTAACACGACCGAAGCTTTCCCAAATTGGCACCGGACATCTGTCTCGGCATCACCATTGTGACAAACGATGCTCCCAAGTAGGTGATTTTTTTCACTGTCTCTCCAGTCGTGTTGCTTCAACGACGTTGTTAGCTGGAAAACCTGCAGGTCTGGTCTTCATGATCTTCAATCATCTTCATGATCTTCAATCATCTTTGGAAGTTTCATCTTCTGCGAACAGCGCAATGTCGTTGGCAAAATCTAGATCTGTCAGGCGATTGTGGTCCGTCCAAATGATGCCTGCTCCAATCTGCGCAATTGCCTTCTTCAAGTCAAAAATTGATTGAATTGCCATGAAGGGGTTGAATAATTTTGAGACTGCATAAGTCATTAAAAGTTGAATTTTCAGTTGGATTTGGGGATGCCACTTGAAACATTTGTTGTGTTGAGCCATTTAAATTACTTTTGTTTGATTTGTTCATTGCAAACAGCTGAAAGTTTGTAAATTTTGCCAATAAACCTGATTTGCAATGTGGGTTGAATAATTTCGATTACAACTGTATATTAAAGCTCTAAAGAGGGCAAAACAGCACCAGAAAAGTGGTCTATGAGATTGTACATCTTCTGAAGACTTGGATTAAAGCAGCTTATGAAATATAAAAAATGTGACACAAAATATGATATAAATGGTAAAAATTCTACAGTAAAAAACTGTTAATTGGTAAATTCCAAGTTATTGTACCACGAACAGTGGAAAAACCTTACATTTTCATATATTCTATTAGCAGACGCTTTTATCCAATTGAGATCAAATTTAGGAATATGACAAGCGATTTATCTAAAGAGGCAATAAACACGAGAAGTGCTATTAACAAAAAGTTGTATGCTTTCATAGTGTGGAAAAGATCTGCATGCACATTCTTCAAAATATATCTCATGTGTTCATGAGGGGTGAGTAAATGTTAACAGAATATACTTTTTGTGAACTATTCCTTTAAGAAAGGATTGCTCAGTAGCATTTCAGATTATGTGCTTATGTGCAAAAGATCCTACCTGCTCTTCATTGTCCTCTTCAGCACCCTCATCTTCAGTTTGATCACCATTCTGTTCCTCAAGGTCTTTAGGAAGCTCATCTGTGTTCTCCTGCTCAGCCTCAGATGTCACAGGTTCCTCCAGTGGAGTCTCTTCCTGTTTTTCACAGTCTTTTTGGTCTTCTATGGTCTCATCGCTGGCTGCATTTCTGGCTTGTTGCGCTTCAGGGTCCTCCTCATCCTCTAGGTTGGTGTCATCATTATCTGGTGCTTGTTCACTGGTTTGCTCTGCATCACATGATAGGTCGACATCATCTGCAGAGGGATCTTCATCACACCCGTCTTCATCTTTGTCACAAGCTTCCATAACGTCAGCTTCATCTCCTGACCCATCACCCAGGGCCTCTACTTCCTCAGGCTTTGGTTCCTTTGGTTCCTTTTTTTTATCAGAGATCTCTCTGGCTTTGGAAGTAGAGGACCTTCGATTCTTTGATGAATGTTTATCACCAGTTCTGCTGGCGGATCTGCTGCTACCGCTGCTCTTACGGGCTGGTTCTTCCCTTCCTTGGTCATCGTTTCCTGGTGGGACCCTGGAACATCATATAGAGCACATTTGGTTTTGTTTTCTTTCTAAATATATCATTGGTTTCTCTGGATAGAAAGGACAACTTACGTTAGAGTCTTATACTTTGTGCAGATGTTCAGTCGAATAGATCTTCCATTGATAGTCAAAGGATTGACAGTGTAGTATTTCACCAACATCTCTGCATCCTCAGCATTGCCCATTTGAACATATGCCTGTTTTTTTTTGTTTTTTTTAAAGAGAAGAAATATGAGCTATGTCAAATATCTGCAATATATTTGAGTCGTCTATAGACTGTAATTTGATTAGTTTCACAAACCCTCCATTTTCGGCAATTTTCAAGTATTAGATTGTAATAGCATCCCCTTTTGAAAATTCACTACAGTTTGTAAGCTTGATTAATTTCTGTATATCAGCTTAACGTTTCAATTAATCATTTCAACATTCTGATTTGTTAGCATCACTCAAAATAAGTTCATAAAAGTCTCTGCATGACAAAAGCAAAAAAAAAAAGTATGTAGAATAAAATATGTAGATGATTACTGCCATCTATTATAATATACTGTTATATTAGCACATTAATATATTATTTAAATATTATTCTCTCTTCACCAAAGAGCAGTGAACAAAACAGCATGGAAAATGCCTGGATTACTTTTAACTAGATATTTACTGTATTTTACATGATTCCTGTAGCTCAAACAGTAGAGAGGCCGTAAAATTATGGTTCCTTAGATATAAAAATAGTGTAAAATATATTTAAAATAATTAATAATAATAATTCACCCTTTAGACTATTGAAGATAATTTTTTCTATTATTATTGAGATAATAAAATAATAAAAAGATCCATGAAACAGGGCATATTTTAATAATGCATGTTCTGACAATTGCTGCATATGTAACTTACCCCTTTATCTACAAATAAATGTTTCTCAACAGTGCCAAATCTACGAGCAATTTTGAGGAGCTCCATTTTCTTGTCACCTTCCCGTGGCAAGTGATAGAAAAACACCACCTGGCTGACATCTTTCTTCTCTCTGGTTCTAGTGTCTCTGTCCGGCCTTCCACTTTTCTGTATTGATAAAGCAAATAAGCTTAATTGATCTGATTGCTTGATTTGCTTAACTTTTTCCTACAATTAAACAAAAGGGGGGAGGGGGGTCAATTAATCTTACCTTAATTGCAGTCAGTTCCTTTGACAAATAAACTTGTATCTCTTTCCCATGCAACATGGCTGGTTTTCGCTGGTAATAATTAGCCATGGCCAAAGCCTCCTCATGAGTCTGCAGCTCCAGGAAAGCCTTTGAAAAAATTAAACAAATAATGAATAAATAAAATAGATTTACTCAAAATATACCAATTATGGGCATTCTTATTCCAAATTGTGAATGGCTGCTCATACATGTACAAATACCTTATTCATGTTCTTCAGTACTAGATGCTTACAGATGGTGCCAAAGGGCTTTGCCAAGTCAAACAAGCTGTTTGTTAACTTCGGTTTCCTTTCGTATTTTAACACGATCACCCTACTTTTTATCTAAAAAAAAAACATGAGTGCAAACACCAAGATAAAGCCATCCACTCAAACAAAAGATCACATACTGAAAAGGACATCCTGACTATATACAATTAAAATAATATTTTAATTGAGGGAGCATTTTCAATGCAACAGAACTGATGGACCATTTATAACAAAAACAGATAACTTTCAGTGCATTATTACCTTGGGTGCCGTTGAATATGATGTCATTTTACTTGTCCTTCCCACACTGGAATCAGACCCTAAAAAAGTTGTTTAAAAATTGTATGACTGATTTAAATTAGCCAATGTGTCAAGTCAATTGTATCACATTTATTTATATAGTGTTATACAACACAGATTGTTGTAAAGCAGCTTCACAGAAACAAAAATAACAGCGTTAAATGTTGCAAAGTTCTTCATTATGAAACTAATACAATTTAAAAAGACTGTACTGTCATATACAGATCAATTTAGTTGAATGCTGATTCAATTTAGGTTAATAACACTGTCAAAGTTGCAAAGTCACAAGAAAAGTGTTCGTCATCTTCAAGTTACCTGTATAAGTTCTTTGTTAAAGTGCACCTTTAAAGAAACTTATTAGGATACTCATGTGACTGGAATCTTCATATTTAAAATACACTGCTCAAAAAAATAAAGGGAACACTTTTTAATCAGAGAATAGCATCAAGTCAGTTAAACTCCTGGGATATTGATCTGGTCAGTTAAGTAACAGAGGGGGTTGGAAATCAGTTTCAGCTGCTTTAGTGTTAATGACATTAACAGCAGGTGCACTAGATTGGCAACAGTGAGACAACCCCCAAAACAGGAATGGTTTTACAGGTGGAGGCCACTGACATTTTTTCCCTACTCATCTTTTCGGACTGTTTTTCACCAGTTTTGCATTTGGCTAGGGTCAGTGTCACTACTGGTAGCATGAGGCGATAACTGGACCCTACAGAAGTTGCGCAGGCAGTCCAGCTCCTTCAGGATGGCTCATCAATACGTGCCATTGCCAGAAGGTTTGCTGTGTCTCCCAGCACAGTCTAAAGAGCATGGAGGAGATTCCAGGAAGACAGACAGCTACTCTAGGAGTGCTGGACAGGGCCGTAGAAGGTCCTTAACCCATCAGCAGGACCATTATCTGCTTCTTTGTGCGAGGAGGAACATGATGAACACTGCCAGAGCCCTACAAAATGACCTCCAGCAGGCCACTGGTGTGAATGTCTCTGACCAAACAATCAGAAACAGACTTCATAAGGGTGGTCTGAGGGCCCGACGTCCTCTAGTGGGCCCTGTGCTCACTGCCCAGCACCAGGGAGCTCGATTGGCATTTCCCATTGAACACCAGAATTGGCAGGTCCGCCACTGGTGCCTTGTGGTTTTCACAAATGAGAGCAGGTTCACCCTGAGCACGTGACAGACAGGAAAGGGTCTGGAGAAGCCGTTGAGAATGTTATGCTGCCTGTAACATCGTTCAGCATGACCGGTTTGGTGGTGGGTCAGTGATGGTCTGGGGAGGCATATCCATGGAGGGACGCACAGACCTCTGCAGGCTAGACAATGGCACCCTGACTGCCATTAGGTATCGGGATGAAATCCTTGGATCCATTGTCAGACCCTATGCTGGTGCAGTGGGTCCTGGGTTCCTCCTGGTGCACAACAATGCCCGGCCTCATGTGGCGAGAGCATGCAGGCAGTTCCTGGAGGATGAAGGAATGATAGCATTGAAGGGCCACCACGCTCACCTGACCTACATCCAATAGAACACCTCTGGGACATTGTGTTTCGGTCCATCTGACATCACCTGGTTGCACCTTAGACTGTCCAGGAGCTCAGTGATGCGCTGGTCCAGATCTGGGAGGAAATACCGCAGAACACCATCCGTCGTCTCATTAGGAGCATGCCCCGACGTTGTCAGGCATGCATACACGCACGTGGGGTCCATACAAACTACTGAGTATCATTTTGAGTTGCTGCAATGAAATTTCAGCAAAATTGACAAGCCTGCTGCATCATTTTTTCACTTAGATTTCCGGGGTGTCTTTGAATTCAATCCTCTGTAGGTTGATCATTTTCATTTCCATCAAACGATGTGGCATCCTTTCGTTCATAACACATTACCCAGTCCATATTAGTATAGATATCCAGCATGATATTTTTCCCCATTGAGATCTGATGTGTTTTCAAAGTGTTCCTTTAATTATTTTGAGCAGTGTATATATATATTTTTTTGACTATTATTTATTGATTTAGGGGTTCAACTTTTCACAGAAGAAAAATGTTACTTAGTGCAACTTTAACCAAAGAATTTACCAAACCACTAGTGAAAGATAAATTAATTCCACACTGCTCTAAACAAGACAGAGTCCAGCTGTTCCATGAAAGTGGATTACTGCTTCAACAAAAAGATCAACTTGTAGAAAGATAGCAGACCAGACTACATCCTCTCACAGATTTATTACCCCAGCTGGAGCTCATCCCTGTTCTCTGTAGACCACCACCAATTGAATCTGCTCCCAGCAATCGATTCGAGCGACTCTTTGTGTCCATGGAAAGGGATGTCGACCTGAGAGGAGTACATTTTTAATGTGCTTTTCTATGCAGACACTTGTAATAAGCAGGATGTATCATATTTATGAAAGCAGTATTTAAAAAAAACTAAAACAACAACTAGTAACATACATGCGACTAGAGGGGATTTGAGGATCCCAGTCCGGATACCTATAAAACAACAGGAATGAGATTTCACATGTTTTTAAATTACAGAAATCTAAATGTTGAACACTTGCACACCAAATTCATTTTTCAAAGACTGCAACAGCTTCTTTATTTTTGCTTTTCAACTGAACCTTCATGTTAGAAATTGGTTAAAGACTGTTTAACCTATTTAGAACACCTAAAAGGTTCAGAAAAGAATAGATTCATTAGCTTTATGGACCTTTTTCACATTTCTGGGGTTCTCAGAAGCAGAAGTTGTCATATTTGGGTAAACTTAACTATAGTGGTGAATGGGAGATGACAGAAATCAATTTTTTTGTATTCCCATTTGCTCTAAAAACAAAAGAAAAAAAAATCCATGATAGCATTTTGACGACTTTTCAAAAGAGGTACAAATGAGATATTGATTACGTAATATGACAAGATACAAGATGTTAAATTTGCTGTCAAACCTTCAGCCGTTGTATTAGAAACAACATTGTAGCAGCGTTAATTCATTTTTTGCCATTTACTGCCAACGTAATTTAACACAAAGTAGCCTATTGCGTTAAATGTGTTTTAATTAAAGAAAAAAAAAGAAAAACTTTACGAGATTTGCAATATTGATAACTGGAAACACATCATCGCAGCCTGTGAAAACGGTCCATTAAACCACTATGAATTCTTCTTAGCGCTCCACTTTGAATGTTTCATGGTGATAATCTGGATTTCTTCATACTTTCTTTTAACTAAAAGTATTTTTCACCCAAAAATGAAAATTCTGTCATCATTGTGATAGTTGAATGCTGTCACTCCAATAAAAGTGAATATGCAGAAAAACATGAGATTTTACAAAAATTACTCTCACACAGCTATTATGCAGCTTAAGAAGGAATCAAATATAGTGCACAAGTCATATAGGCCAATTTATGATGCTGCTTTTTCAAGCTAGACAGCAGTAGTATAGCTTCTGGTTATCACCACGAACTGAGCGGTCTCCAATGGATGATCCAAAAGATCCATAGTGGAACTGCACCTACTGTAGGCCAAGTTTAGGCTTGTTTCTAAATGACTATTAAGAGGGTTTTCAACATCTGAACAAACAGTTCACACAAAGCAGTCTACTTACATTTGCAGAAGGAATTTGCGGTTTTCGGAGTGACGAATCCCAGTCGTGTGTTGAGTCCATTCCTTTACAAACACAGGGAATGGTGAAAAACATCCTTAATAATAATAATAATTTTTTAAAACATTATATATATATAAAAAAAAAAAAAATGTTACAGTGAAATCTAAAGCAATTCAAAGCCTTGACATACTGGATCAGAGCTAACTTGACAAGCTACCCTTCCTGGCTATGAATGCAATCTACAAATAAGTACTGTAATTGATCTAAAATGAGTTCTTGATACTAACTGTCCTAACTGGAACCAAGTATAAAGAACAAGTCAGAAATACAGCTAACAACGTTGTATACTATAAGCGTCCAACAGCTAACAACGTTGTATACTAGAAGCGTCCAATGAGATTTAAGGCCATTTTATCTTTTAGGGACATTTTATCAAATTTAATACTATGCAAAACTAAGAGGTGTTGATTTAAATGCAAAAAATTATGTTTAAAGAGGTTCTTCTTCAACGAGTAGGACTCAAGAAGAGGAAGTGAAGTGTGTGTGCAGGAGCCAACCAGCTTGAATTACTCACCATGACAGAGAGCACATCAAAATCACAAAGAGAGCACACATGGGGAAACATGAGGGGCATGACTCCCAAGAAATCCTGCACTTTTCTCTGAGACGGGGAGCCCATTCTTCTCTGCATTAACATGTCGTCAGATGGCGATGACGCTGACATGCCAAGGCTGTGATAGGAGTCATGGGAAAGCTCAGAATATTGGCGGTCTCTGACGCTACCGCTCCTGTAATCTAACATGTCGTACCCTCGACCAGATGTTTCTTGCATGGAAGTATAACCGAAGTCACCTTGTGAGAGGCTTTGTGCCTGCCCACTGGAACAGTCCAATCTTCCGCCTTGCATGTCGCCCCAGCTGGCTTCCATCTTGCGGTTCTTAAGCAGCATGAGAAGATGGGGCAAGGTCTCCATGCATAAGTTCTCCTCTGGAACCTGTGCCAGTGCATCCAGATCAGTCGATGACAGACCTAGGCTGGCGAATAGTTGAACGGTATTGATGTTGCTGCCCGCTCGGCGGTGCAGCGGAGAGTCATGGTCTTTTCCCTCCCCTCCAACCAGACCAGACCGGGACCGGGATCGGGACCGGGACGACGAGCTGTAGGGGTCTGAGTGCATCTCACCCATACTAAAGTTCAAAGTCTCAGTGCCAGCCAAAAGCCCACGGCCAACAGCAAAGCCTTTCTGAGCATTAGCACCAGTCCGTTTCTGGGACATGGCTTTGAAATTGTGGCGCTCTGGGCGAGTGGAAAAAGAGAGGAACAAAGCGAATCAAAAAGTCCCCAAAAAGACAATCCGTCAATTTAAGCCTGGATCGAGAAAAGAAGCTCCTCCAGAATGAAACAGCTCTGCAGAAACACAATGGAGCAATGATTTCTAGCATGCTCACAAAATGGTTAGCAGTGGCATAGGAAAGCAAGACAGTGAGCTCCACAAATCCATACAATGCAAGTAACAGAATAAAAATTATTTACAATGACAGAGGTACAAATGGACAGTTTGGTACACAGACCAAATAGACCATAAAATGCAGATTTACAAGTACCATGGAGAGAAATAAGTATATTTTAATGGGAAAGTTTAATAGAGCTTTGAAGGGAAATGACAGAGTCTGAATCAGTTTTAGATCTATATATGCAGGAAAGAGAGAGAAAGCATTGCAGTTTCTTGTTCAGGAGAGAGCCAGGGAGAGATATTATTCATGACTCTAAGTTGTAATATTCGCCCATTGCTAAATTTGTAAATGAATAATATCCGGATCAAAAACAGCAATTAAAAGGCGCTGTGACCGACATTGACCATATAACTTCAGTTTACCCAGAACATACAATGTCACTAAACGGTGACAGCACAACTGCAAGAGCATCGATCACAAGTTTCTGCATGGCCCTAACTACAGCCTAGTGTATCATTCGGTCAAGTCACGTAGGCTATATCGCTACATTGAGATCAAAAATCATTCAGTTGCTCGGTGATATTCTCTCACCAACAAGGTGGGTGCCTTTCCTTCAAATCGATTTCTGATTCTGACTAATCTCGTTGCCCATGTCTCCCGCTATCCTAATTAGTATTAGCAATTCCACATTCGAGATCTCTTTTGATTAGAAACACCATCAGCTTTACTTGTGGATATGGAAAATAAAAGTATACAGGTAAACACTCTCTACAAACTTTGTAACCGGTTGCAGAGAGTAGGCTACGTTTGAGCAGTGTGACTCGCCGTTTGTAATAACGGCTGGTTTTATATATGGAATAGCGCAATCATTGAGAAGGGTATAACTGCAGCCTGGAGATCTCCAAATAGGGGTAGGAACTCCAATTTGCAGATATTAGGCACGATTTTTTCCATCAATCCAGTTCAGCGCAAACTTAGCCCCACAGCCAATTCTACAGTGCTGATTTCCTACACAATGCTAAGCTACAACAAATTCCAACCCCTAAACATACCCTACACACAGTCTCGCATAGCCAGACCTTCAGACTGACGGCAGAAGATCTGGACTCTATCGTAGCTTTTCTTGGCCAAGGACCGCCCAAGCAGACGTTTGACTGACATGTAACGCAACCAATCACAGTTCGCTTTGTTCCGCGTCATGTTTAGGGGCGTGAAAATATAATGTCTATGTCTCTACAATAACAGAACGGTGTGCATCTAAAAAATGATTGATTGAAGAACGTGCAAGTTTACTCCAACAATGGAGCCGTAAACTTTACATACGCTTGAAAATCCAGCGTTAGGTTTATCCTGGTAAGCGCTCATTGTCAAGTTGTAAACACAACGGCGTTCTTCTTCCACGAGGGGTTTTGCCGCCACGCGGTATTTGTTTCCAGCCGGACTGTTAAAGAACGCGACACACACGTCTCCCGGGACATCCTGTAGAATTCAATCAATCAGATCGCGACTTCGAAACTCCTGAAGTGTTTCCAGAAAAATGACAGGTCTGCCAGTCTATAGCAAGAGTTTGAGGCGTGGCTACAGTGGTGGGTGGAGCCAGAGTGTGTTTAGCCGGTGTGAGACCATGACTGTTGCGTTACATGAAAAAAGACATTCAGCTTTGTTTACAAAAGTGCAAGCCAACATTCGCTGCTTTTAGACCAATGCTTTTAAACAGGTCATGATAATTTCAAAGCAAATGGGGTGTTGCGATGCAATGCGCTACAATGAACGCTTCAATACAACATCTTCATCATGCACCCCAGAAAAACAAACAAGAGTTTATAATGTTTCCTGTGATGTGTCCCAGTGTGAACAGCCTCAAACAGCTGTGGCAAATGTCACGTCAAAATATGCGTCGGTGCACATCCGTTTGATGGGTTTATTATAAGCAAGATGCTCGCGTTCGCTGTTTCAGTTGCTAACTTATGGCAGCACAGCTAAAAGTATTCCTCATATGTTAAACCTTTTATTGAAAAGTCGTCTATTTTTACCCGGTGAGATATGCCTTCAAGCACTTGTAAGAGTGTGATGTTTGAGTTGGGGAGCGTTTGCAAGGTTGCTTTATTTTTTTTTTATTCCACTAGCTGCCTCTAGTGTCGCAAAAATCATACTTTACCTTTAAGAACTAAAACATCTGCTCTGATTGTGCATTGCGATCAACTGGTAGGGTCTGACACATGAAAAAATGAAAACAAAACAGGAGAGGACAGATTTAAACCCGAGTCCTGACAACCGCTAGTACCTATATCTAGCCTATATCACTAGGTATCACAATGTCAGAGTCCTGTATCGACAACCTATGGAGCCCAGAAAGTCATCTGTAGGAGAAAAAAAAAAAAAAAACAAGACCCGCAAATCCGTGGCCACAGTTATACAATTCTTTCACTCAGTTAATAAATCGTACTCACAGATATTCTTAAATTGTTCCCTCCGTTTAACAAAACGTTCCCACTGATTAATAAACTGGTCCACAAATTTCCAATCCATGCACTCAGATTTGTAAACCGTACCTTTGGTTTTTCAATTTGTACCCACAAATTCATAAACCATGCCCACGCATTCACACTTGCTTAAAGGGTTAGGTCACCCAAAAATTAAAATTATTCCATAATTTACTCACCCTGAAGCCGTCCTAGGTGTATATGACTTTCTTCTTTCAGCCAAACACAATAGGAGTTATATTTTAAAAAATATCCTAGCTCTTCCAAGCTTTAGAATGGGAGTGAATGGTACCAATTTTTTTGAAGCCCGAAAAAGTGCATCCATCCATCAAAAAAGTAATCTATACGGTTCCAGAGTAAAGGCCTTCTGAAGCGAAGCGATGTGTTTTTGTAAGAAAAAAAATCCATATTTATAAATTTAGAAACTATATATTAGTTTATACATATACTATATATTTACTGGCTTCCAGTAACGGCCGTACGCGAGTCTAGTTCCGGTGGAAGAGTGACCTCTGACCCGACGCATGATGTATTGACAAATGTGGAAGCCCAGAGGACAGAGCAAAACAAAACACCGGTCACGAATTAGAAATCTAAAACAAGAATTTTTAAAGAGAAATGTTGGAGAAGCTTGAGTTTGTTGCCCAGCCCTATTTGTTTTAACCACGAGAGGCGTCGACTCTCACCTAAGCTTACGCTACTCCTACATCTTTTGTCATGCGTTGGGTCAGAGGTCACTTTTCCGCCGGAACTCGACTAGTAATTACAGTTTAAAGTTATAATTATGGATATTTTTTCTTACAAAAACATATTATCACTTCACTTCAGAAGGCCTTTATTAACCCCCTGGAGCTGTATGGATTATTTTGTTGATGGATGGATGTGCTTTTTTGGGATTCAAAAAATTCACATTCACTGCCATTATAAAGCTTGGAAGAGCCAGGATATTTTTAAATATAACTCTGATTGTATTTGTCCGAAAGAAGAATGTCATGTACACCTAGGATGGCTTGAGGGTGAGTAAATTATTAGATAATTTTCATTTTTGGGTGAACTAGGCTATTCCTTTAAGGTAACTGAAGAGATGAACTGGCATATTCTAATGCATTACATCACATTTAAATTAATCATTGCAGAATTGTTAAATGCTAAGATAATTGCATTACTAAAAAAAAAAAAAAAAATTGTATTTGCATGGATCGGACATAGGCAAGATGCCAATCTGGGGTGCATTTCCCAAAGCCCAATATGGTGTCACTCACATGACATCACAGCAACAACAAACTACAACCATCCAATCAATTGACCAGCTAAAAAAAAAAAAAAAAAAACACCAACAAACAAGTTCACCCTACACCTTTTCTTGCTACATAAGCCGTTTCAATCGGATCTACGCACAATCGCAACTTCCGTTCTGGAGCATTCTGTGCAGTAATAAATGCAAACTAATGTCAATAAGAAAGGAAGGATATCACGCAGAAAATATATTAGAAAGAAACCTTCCAAATGCGTAAGAAATATCCCACATCACATAAACACGAAGTTTTTTTTTTTTTTTTTTTACAGCCTTAAATAATGTAACGTCAAGTGTCCGCTGAGCGTGAATACGAGGTTAACTGATCCTACGATAACATTCATCTCACTTGCGGACAATCAGATTACATTAATCGCAAATTGGTGTAACTTTACTTAGGCGAACATTTATGAAACACGTTCTTAAATCTAAGAAAACAGGCACGATAAACACAACACATGGACGAAGGTTGATGATAAAAACTAAGAAAAAGAAGGCAAGCCACGGGCCTAAATGTGAACGACAATGTTCGGGTTTATTATAGTCAGTCTTAAAACACAAGTAATATAATTGTATATATTATTCTAATGCCGTGTGTTGCAGCTTACATTTTCTTCTTTTTCTTCTTCCCGATCCAAACCTTCGGGTTGAAGTCCTTTACGTCGCACGAATTGAAACGCTCAGTCAACAGCAGCTCACGTGAGGCGGAAACGACTACGAAACAGGAGTTTACTTCCGACTCCGAGATGAATTTCAAAATAAAAGCACTAATAATAATCCAGAGCTGTGTCCTAAAGTCGCTCCCTGTACCATTAAATAGGGCATTATTTGAGAGGACAGCCATTTTGTCCGAAACCATATGAAAACACAGTGGACTTTATCAAGTGCACTCATTCAATCTCATAATGCACTGCAATAACGAGCGCACAACCGATGTACACTCAACAGGCTAACGCGTCACACCGGTTCCCTCTACAAAAACCCAATAAAATTTTTCCATAGGCTTTTGGATTATGGCAACAAACAAAAAAATAGCAAACGTTTATGATACTTACACGTTTTGACCATCGAGATAATTTGCACAGATGAACATAACGAGCTGTTAAAGCGGACTGATTTTACCTGTTCGTCGTGATGACGTTTAATATCCTCGACCCTGATAGCTACCTACCCCTCACGGTGAAGTTAATTAGGTTTGGTGTTTGTTGGAAAACAAAGAGTTTGATTTTGTTATTAAGTTCTTGTTATGTTTTGGAAAGTTTTTCATTCATAAATGCAGATGGTTTAAATCTAAATCCAACTTTAATCAGTGGATGAATGAGGTTTAACTCTTTAACTCTCAAATCTTTAAAATTTGTTAAAAACCAGAAAGCCCTTAAATTGATTTATCTTTTGGATACGTTTAGATTAATTTAAAAAAAAAAACCTTTTGATTTAAATTTATTTTATTTAATTTTGTATTTATATTTTATTTAATTATTTGTTTTACTGTGATTTTTCTGTTTTTGTACTAGCTATGCTCAACCTAAGGCTAATCAATAGCGGTTATATTCAGAGATTTGATAACGTACCTTGTTTTTTACCTTGTAAAAAAACCTTGATAGCAACCGCCTTTTTTAAGACACAGCAGCTTTAAAAATCATGAGTGGGGTAATAATACTGATGTATTTTTTTATGTAATCGAATAAAAGTGAACATGTCTTGAGCTTGTGTTCACCACAGACCATATTTCAGCCATTTAACCAAAAACCCATTGACTTGGTGAACTGGTGTCATGATCCTCCCTCTAAATCGGGTCTTCCCAAACTTGTCAGTTAATGATTATCCTAAGTATATACGAATTATATTCATTTAAAATACGCATAGCTTACCATAATGTGTACGATAACACATCATTAGTCAGTGAATAACCAATTGGACGTAATTTCTTAAGTGTTAATTAATAAATAATAATAATAGCCTATAAAGTGAATAACTGAACATCATTAATTTGTTCTATAACTGAAATATTTAGATGTTTAACACTTAATTTAACACATAATTACATTAAAGATGATTGAGAATATGTGTAGGGTAAATGCAAATGTGTGTATAAACTAAGCTATCAGGCAATCTTATCTGTTTGCTATGCTAGTATATAAGCTAACTAATACTAATAACTAGACATTATAATGTAGTTTAAAAAAAAGCATTTATCATAAGTAATCAGGCACTAAAGAGAGTAATTTGAACCAATGGGATTGCTTGGGGTCCTAAAGGAGACACACGATTTCAGGGGGGACGCAATTTGTCACTACACCGGAAGTGCTAAAATGCTAAATCGTTTCCTTGTTTTGGCCTACAAAGTGATATCATACATGCACAACTCTATACCCATAATGCACTGTGAGGGTCATGTCGAACCCATGTCTCACCAGAAGATGGCACCCGCAGCTAAATCATCCATCCAGTCATTTTCCAAACCGTTGATCTGGCTACAGTGTAATATCATATAGGTGTAAATTCATTTTTAATTAATTATTAAATTGTTTAATTAAGGTTTATGCATAGTTTCCATGACAGAGTTAATGATAAATCTTTTCATCTTACCACTGGAGCTGTCAGTTTCACGATTATTAAACAGCAAGCACAAACTATGCAAATGTAGAAGCCCTTTGGCGAGCTTATTGTCTGAATTCACTCACTCGTTTTCATTCACTCGTTCAAGTGAACTATAGGCCTATTAGTGGACTAAAGTAGGTGTTTGTCAATGCTCTTGGGTGATGCAGTCTTGACCTGCCCCTGAATAAAACAAGCTTGTATGTATATGGCCCACACTTGCAAATAATACAATTCTATAAAACTGGGAAAATAAATCCCAATATCAAAACCCATATATGTTGGGAGTTGGAACAACAGATATGCTTAAACAAATATATTTTCCCATGATGTGGGGAGGATTTTTTTCCAGCCGTAGCTTTACATTTTAGTCTTTTATTTATGCAAGTTATTTATTAGGGTTTAATTCAGTGATCTCAAACTCAATTCCTGGAGGGCCACAGCTCTGCACAGTTTAGCTCCAACCAGCTCCAACTCACACATGCAAGGAAGTTCCTAGTAATCCTGAAGACCTTGATTAGCTGGATCAGGTGTGTTTGAGTAGGGTTGGAGCAAAACTGTGCAGAGCTGTGGCCCTCCAGGAATTGAGTTTGAGATCACTGGTTTAATTTATATTGCTATAATTTATGATATTATGATACTAAAATCACCCTAAATTGTATTGATGTTGAGGAATGAAACTGACCTGAGATGATCTCATCAGAATTTTACAATATTCTGAGCAAAGCTGTCAGTTTAAATGATTAGCTTGATCTGACTGAGGCATCCACACAGCAGTTGTGCTCTGTACTAAGAGCTTTTTGAGAATAATCTTCTTTGAAGGACAATCGAAATGACAGCATCCTACAATTGGTTTTCATGTGAGGTGAGGATATCGGTCAACCAAGAGACCAGGGGTCATCATTGCTTGTAAATAATTTGCACCCAGATGTGACCGAACGAGTGTTGCATACAATATGCCAACCATTTGGACCACTTTCTGTGTAGAGATACAATAACCAACAGGTCTCGTGGATATGGTTGTGTAACCTTTGAACACCGTGATCCAGAAAATGCCCTAGAGGCTCTTCAATGTTCTGATCTCATGGGAAAACCAGTGCGCATCATGAGGGGCCAAGACATGACTAATAAGATCCTAGCAAGGGGCAAAGAAAGCAGCTCCCATGGCAGATATGCAGAAGAAATAGACTGGACCAAACTAATTGAGCAATCACAGGGAAAAAGGCTTGCAAATACTAGTACAATGCTTAGTCAATTTAATTGATTTAATTATAAACAAATGAAAACAAGGCTCCATTCAATGGGTCATACTGTCTTAAAAGCTGGTATCTAACTTTCACAGGACAAGAGTTTTATTTTAACACCACTAATCTGTGACTATTTTTTTCTTGTTCTAAAATCATGCTCGGTTTCCATTCTTCAGTTTATTGATCATTACCATCTACATCATAAACCCATTCATATATCCCATCCTCGTCTACACAAGACTCATGGTAGCAGGCCTTGCAGTTGCTGCATCGGATCCATGCTTCAGAAGACTTCGGATCATCATCTGCACCGTGTTTTATGAGGCAGCCGCTGCAGGAAGTAGTTTTAAATGGTTTTTGTTTTAAATGTTCGTTATAAAGTATGTGTTCTGTGTCTCTGTGGAAATGTGGTATTGTCTTGGCTCTGGGTGTCTTCGTACCCCTGCTACATTTTTGTATGACCACAAAGTCTTTGAATGATGACACTTCAAGAGCTGAAGGCTCACCAGAGCCGCTTTCTGTGCTGCAATGTGCAGCGTCTTTAGTGGGCGGCGCGTTACTTTCCAAACGGGACAGGTTGGTAGGAGGAGGCTCATGCTCAATGAAGGCCAACTCATTCAATGGGAACATCCCCGTTGTCCTGAACCCATCCTGGGCTCTTTCCACAGTTGCAGTTGTCTTCCACGCTTCTGTGAAAACAGAACAATAATGTGCTCTGGGCAACTTCATGCCTGCACATTGCTGATTCCACTTGCGACTCACTTCACACCAGTTGTGTTTGAGACTCCTAAACAGAGCTCTGTTTTCCAGTTGCAGTGCAGGATAGCATATGACTTCCACGTTGTTCTGGTTCATTAGATTGAAAAAGCCAAGGTTGAACACGTGGCTGCTTTGGCCATCTAGGAGCAGAAGGTGGGGTCTGGCGTCATCTTTTGGGAGCTGTGCCACAAACATTTCGCCCCACTCAACAAACAGCTCTGCTGTTATCCAGCCATTATTCGATGCTCTAATGCAAACGTTTTCCATGGATTCGTTCAACCGCTCACTTCTCACCCCATTTTCTTTTAAAATGATAAGCGGAGTAGCAAATGTACCACTGGCATTGAATGCTGCTAGTACCGTGGTGGCAGTTTCCTCTTCCTCCTCAGCTCTGATCTGAAAGCAGTGCTCTTCTCCTTCCCCGACATATTGCTGAGAGAAGTCAACTTGTAGTCCTGATAAATCACACTTCCAAATATGTGAGGGGACGTCTTTAATTCCCAAGTCATCAAGGGTGATTTTGTACATTTTAAACCATTTTCCCAGCTCTTCTTCATTCATCCTTGTCACTGGTGATATGGCCCCTGGTTTCTTTATTTTCAGCCCTGGGTTTCGCTTTATAAAGCCCTCGTACCAGTGATAGCCAGCCTTTTGCTTCTCTTCTGAAAACCCTTGGATGCCATTTATCTTGGCAAACTCAAAAGCAAGAGACTGAACATCAGTCCTCCTCAACGGGAAGCCTCTCTGTGAAAGCAAGGTGAGAAGACGCACTAACTCCTGCTCAGATTCAACAGGGATGAATGGCTTTCTTCCAGACGCATGCTCCGATCCCTCAACAAGCCCTTTCACGCGTCTTTGAAGGGTTGTTTTTGGCACGTTCCACTTCCTTGCGAGCAATCGCAGCGCAGGCCTCCCTGACTTAACCTGCTCTTTATATTCCTCTATTGCAGCTTTCATTTGGTCCTCTTTCCACTGATTCATCTTCAGCCCTTTTCTTCCTTTATGCTCTCCTTCATCTTGCTGTTTTCTTTGCAGGTTTCCTGACTTCTTTGGGTTAGGTGCCATTTTTCTATAAAAAAATAAGTCAGAATGTTGTTGAATTAGTTTTAATATTCTGGCCCGACTACTCAAATTAAATGATTCATTAGCATATAAAGTATATATAAAAGGCCCATATATATATATATATTAGGGCTGTCAACGTTAACGCACTAACGCATGCGATTCATTTTTGTCCAGTTTAATGTGTTAAAATATTTAACGCAATTAACGCAGCAACCGTTAATTTTTATCATCCTTTGGCTAGCTTTACATTATATGATCCCCCTTTTATTCATGCAAATGCTTTTAAACCATTCAAGCGCAACAAGACAAAAGAGACCACGTTGCCTGTGAATGTCTTGTCTATGTGACACACACGACACACAGAAAGACGCGCGCCAGTATCGTGCGCAGAGACAGCGCACAATTATGCAAAAATGTCTGTTTTGTCGAGTATCCTCATAACATTAGAGCAGTCTTAAATTAGTTAAAGTCTTGAGAGAATGAGTTGCGTGTGAGATCCGCGTCATGTGCAGCAGCGGCTGGTTTTAAAGGGACAGCAGCCACTAATGCAGTCTGTCAATAAAGTTAATCAAAGAACAAAGGTAAAATTACTCATGGCTCTTGACTAAAGAGCTTTTGTAGCTTTAATAAGGATTAGTCTATATTTAATTTGTAATTCATGCAGTGCAGACTGTTTAATAACTTTTCAATTTAATAATTGAATAAAAAAAAATAATAATAACTATTCAATTTCTGTATATTGTTCGGTATATGTTAGATAGAAAGGAAGGGCACAGGTAAATATGAAAATTAGTATGGGTTTATGTGAGGATTGTTTGAAGTTCACTTAGTGAAATTATTAGATTATAAAATCTATAATATAAACCAAATATAAACCTTTTAAAACATAAGTGTTTTTAATTGCGATTAATCACAGAAAACATGTGATTAATCAAGTAAAAAATTTTAATTGATTGACAGCACTAATATATATATTGCAATTAATCGTGCAGCCCTACTCTACAGAACAGAATCCCAAAACTTCTGTGGCTTATTTATGTGATTTTGAGCAATTTGGAGCCAACTTTTCTTGTGCTTTTAGGTCAATAGTGGTGTACATCTTGGGAGTTCTGGCATGCGTTTAGTACGTGCCTTATTGTAGGAGCTGAAACCGTAGTGTCTGTTGCCACCAAGTCTTGCATCAGGTCTTTTGCAGTCACTCAAGGGTTTTTCTGTTTGCAGCCGTTGATAGCTTTCTTTTTCTGCCCAGTCCATGTAGTGGAACCACTGTTCCTTTAACTTTGAACTTGCGAACTATGCTTCCAACGGTGTCTCTAGGAACATTTAGTGCCTTTGCTATCTTTTTGTATCCTGTGCCTTGTTTGTGAAGGGTGATTATATCTTCTCTTAACTTTTTGGACCATTCTTTTGACTTAGCCATATTTCTAACATGCAGTCAAATGTGACACTCAAACCTAGCCAGTTCAGATATTTCATGTGTTCTAGCTCAAGCACACCTGGTGCAACTAATGAAGCCCTTGATTATTTGCATCAGGTGTGCTTGAGACAACACCTGTTTAGCACATTTGTGCTGTTCTGAGGGATTCTATTCAAGAGGTTTAATAATTTTAGAGACTGCATAAGTCATTAAAAGTTGCATTTTTTAGTTGAATTTGGGAAAACCACTTTAGTTGTGTTGAGCTATTTTAATTACTTTTGTTTGATTGGTTCATTGGAAACAGTTGAAAGTATGTAAATTTTGCCAATAAACCAGATTTGCAATGGGGGTTGAATAATTGTGATTACAACTGTATATAGTGTGAGTGTGTGTGTGTGTGTGTGTGTGTGTGTGTGTGTGTGTGTGTGTGTGTGTGTGTGCGTGTGCGTGTGTTTTCTAAATAATTTCAAACTCTAGTTATTGGGGGTATAACGATATTCAAAACGAAACAAAAAACGTGATACACCACCCACGGTACATACTGCGGTACTCTAATGGCGTACTGAGCCTAAATTTAAATTCTCTAAAGTACAAACCAATGTGACATTTGAATGTATATAATATACATACGTATATCAATGAGACAAGGGTGATTTCTTACGTTTTCAACCATTTCCCCAGCTCTTCTTCATTCATTCTTGTCGCTGGTGATATGGCCCCTGGTTTCTTTATTTTCAGCCCTGGGTTTCGCTTTATAAAGCCCTCGTACCAGTGATAGCCAGCCTTTTGCTTCTCTTCTGAAAACCCTTGGATGCCATTTATCTTGGCAAACTCAAAAGCAAGAGACTGAACATCAGTCCTCCTCAACGGGAAGCCTCTCTGTGAAAGCAAGGTGAGAAGACGCACTAACTCCTGCTCAGATTCAACAGGGATGAATGGCTTTCTTCCAGACGCATGCTCCGATCCCTCAACAAGCCCTTTCACGCGTCTTTGAAGGGTTGTTTTTGGCACGTTCCACTTCCTTGCGAGCAATCGCAGCGCAGGCCTCCCTGACTCGACCTGCTCTTTATATTCCTCTATTGCAGCTTTCATTTGGTCCTCTTTCCACTGATTCATCTTCAGCCCTTTTCTTCCTTTATGCTCTCCTTCATCTTGCTGTTTTCTTTGCAGGTTTCCTGACTTCTTTGGGTTAGGTGCCATTTTTCTATAAAAAGATAAAAGTCAGAATGTTGTTGAATAAAGGTGTAATATTCTGGCCCGACTACTCCAATTAAATTATTCATTAGCACATATAGTATATATACAATATCTATCTATCTATCTATCTATCTATATATATATATAGAGAGAGAGAGAGAGAGAGCACGAGAGAGAGAGTAGTATATGCTGTATACACACAGTGTATTGTGTGTTTTCTAAACAATTTCTTACTCTAGTTACTAGAAGGTAAGAATATGTGAATAGTGCTATTTTGATAGATCATTTGATAGTTTTACTGGCACAGTATGCTGACACATTCTCTATTATAGTGACAATAAATCATGTAAAGATGTCAATCAGACATAATGAAAAATTTTCCTTGTATATTTTAGACATTTAAAAGTCATACATTTAGTATTTTATATCAAAACAATTGTTATAATAATTGCCCCAAACAGTCTAATATTGTAATATGAGACTGCTTCCAGATAAAGCTGAGATTTATAAGTTCAAATTCAAACTTCAACCAGCGTAAGAGAAACATAGCATATCAGCATCCGGTTTCACCTAGCATTGCTACAGCGGGACTATTAGAAAACATCGGGCTTCTGACATAATTGGTCATGTAGGATGACGAACGATTATGTTTCAGTAGAATAGCTCTGAAGTGTCCCACATTAATAGACAGCTACTGTCCCACTTTACCTAACACCTTAAGCTAAGCTAAATGGGTCACTACTCTAAACATCCTTACAAATAATATTATGCGACTTTTTTAAATAGTCCATTATGTTGAGAGAAAAGTACACAATGCAATATTTTATAAATTATTGCTATTTTCATGAAAATGATTTTAGGCAGAGCATTTTTCTTACCATGTGCTTGTTGCGATCGCTTGTGTTGAAGCTTGACCACGCCCACCACACAGTGAATTATTCATGATTGTTTAATATGATTGGCTCCTGATATTTAAAGAGCACTCCAGTGTGAAATGTATTGGACCCACTTTACTTGATATCTGCAAATGCAAAGATTTGGTATTCTGCAGACACTACAAACCTTTTTTTTTTTGTTTGTTTAGTTTTTTTGCAGTCACTACAAACCGGATTGCATTCAAAGCAGGTTATGACGTACACCCTCATTAACAAGGATGGAAAGGCCATACAAAAGGTTTCTAAAAAGGGCACAATCAATTTACAGGCCCTGACATTTCTTAGTTACATACTATTTACCAGGCACTTTTTAATTCAAAGTATCTCATACTGCATCTCAAGTGCATGAACAATCCCATTAGAACAACCTGTGGTAAGTGCATTAATACAGGAATAATGATGTAAAAAGATGCACTTTAATCTAAGGAACAATGCAGTTTCCTAAAACTAAAATGAAAACATAAAACAAAAATTAATAGTATATAAATAATAGTAAAATAACAATGGATTAGGAGGATTAAGATTCATTAATCATATCATCATATAAATTTCAAATATGAAACATTATAAGGGTTAAATTCCATACACTAAATAGAGTTTTAAAAATATTGCTTAATGTTCCTTGAACTTTGCCTGCATGTGCTTTTTTAAAATGACACATTTCACTCTAACGCTGCGCTTTTACTCTACTTTGAACTTTGCATACTCTGCTGACCTTTTACATCATTGACCTAAACTGTAAGGACAAGTAAATTGCCACAATATCAGACAATACAATGTCAAAAGTATAAGCCAATGCGACATCTATACATTAAGATCATTATTGATGCATGTGTGAGACAAGGCAAAATTCTGCACAGCACTCTTTTATATTTTATTGATCCCAGTGTAAAATAAAATAGAGTGGTTTCACTACCAAGATGTTAGAAAGCAAATACTGTCATCTTGAGATCATCCAATATGTCAAAATTTTAGTAATTTGAAGTGAAAAGAAAAATTAATGCTACAGTAAAAAACTGTTAATTGGTTAACCATAAGTTACCTTATCATACACAATAAAAAAATATATTATTTGCACGTTTGTTTATTTGAAATTATGTTTTATATTGATAATCTGTCATGTTTCTTGTAAAGCCTCTGTTACTGAACTTGAAGTCATTATGTAGGCTGAACCAGCAGAGGGCAGTGTAACACTTTATAATATAGCGGTCAGATGGTGACATATTAACGTATAAAGTTCGGTTAGTTTTTGAGAATACTTTTAATTGCACACTTTCTCATTGATTTACCCATCCTATAAGTTCCGTCCTGTGATGCTTTTAAACAGTATTGAAGGAGTTCACTTAAATTCTGGAAGGTAGAAAGGTTGCAGAATGTGCAGCAATGTAGTCTACATAAAACTAATCCAATGGTACAAAATGTAAACAAACATTTGACATGCAAGTAGGCTAGTTCTTCTCATCAGCACTTTTGTGGAAAAAATCAGGTGAAGAGGGTTAAACGTGTCTATCCTTCATCGGTAACACTTTACAATAAGGTTCATTACTTCGTTAGCCTCATAATTGCCTACGTCCTATTTAAAAAAAAGGACTTAGGCAATTATGCTATGAGGCTAACGACTTAACACTTGTTAATGTATAATTAACTAACATGAACTAACAATGAGCAATACATTTGTTACAGTATTTATTAATCTTTGTTAATGTTAGTAAAAATACAGCTGATCATTGTTTGTTCATGTTAGTTCACAGTGTAACTAATGTTAACTAATGAACTTTATTGTAAAGTGTTACCCCTTCACCCCATCTCTTTCTGCAAATCTGGGACATGCATCATCTCTCTGTCTTCTTTATCAATTCATTTTGTTTTTCTGATTTCATGTTTATATGCATATTCATGGATTATCTAAATTCATTCATTATACATAACGACTGATTGTGCCGCCTAGGAGTTCATCCCAGGTTTCCACTTCAATGCAGTCAACTTTAAACTGTATTTGTAATGGTGATTATTGACTTGTTCTCTCAACTAAAAAGTGACTAAAAGAAAGATAATGAATATTCAAAATAGACCATATGAGGCGGTGGGACTGAATGAATAGGTTAAAAAAAATGACTCATCCTTGCAAATGACAGAGCACTTATAAGCATAACATTATATCCATTATAATGAGTCTTTTACATCCCTCCCCCCAAAAAGAAAAGCAAAAATCCAGACTCCTGTCACGCCATATTTAGAAAAGCAGTCCATCAATATGTGCGTCTCTATGATTCTTAAATTCTTAGATTTGTTCCCTCCAGTCTTGAACATTCGGTTACATCCCTGCTTTGATCTTTATTACCCAGCAGCCTGAAGGACTCATCCGCCGTAAGTTACTTAAGTCTCTCTCATGTAAAATCAATGAAATAAATAAATATGTGCATTAGGTTAGAAATCAGCGTGAGAACAGCTTTGAAAGCCACTTCCCAGGAGAAGGCCATTTAATTTGCAAAACTGATGGTTTGCATTCCACATTTTCAGAGATATTTCGGGATAAATGTGAAGCTTTTTCACTTTTTCTCCCCCCTTTTCCTTCTCACGATTTGCTTATTGCTGCTTATGCACACGTTTAAGATGTACACATGTTTGTGAACTGGTTTCCGGCACCGAAAGTGTGCTGTATGAATTGATGTAATTCCAGTGACTGATGTGGCCTGGGCAGACAGAAAAGAAAAGCACCATTAGATGTATCAAACAGCAGCCCCATAAAGAAAAACTGCTGTGTCTCACAGAATCTGAAAGCATTTCAAGCTCAGGTCAAAGTTATAAACCTTTGAGAGGATAACAACCACCTATTCAGTTTCCATTGCCTGCGTGCCTTGCTGAGTGAGCCTTATGAGTTACTCTTACAGGGAAAATAGCACATTTGTCCAAAAAGGACTGAAAAGCATGCAATACTCATATGAAAAGTCCTTTAAGTCCGCCTGATTTATTACAAGTCGAGAAAAAAGGGCAAACGGCATGTAGTTTGTCTAAAACAAGGCTAACCGTCGACATTCCTTTTTAAATCATCTCATTACAGGGCTTCTCAACACACCTCAGTCTACCTCCGTGACTTTTTCAACTCTTCAGTCAGTGCAGTACGTCAGATTTAAAACTCGGGCTTAAGGCCTAAATTTCTCCCCACATTTAAAGGTTAGATTCATTATTAGCATCCCACGTGGGACATGAAAGCTTGAAATATGCAAAAAGGCCAACACGAATTAGCAGAGGTCCCACAAGCACATTAAGCGGGAGGAAAATAAGCAAAATAACCTCATAGCTAAGTTGCATTAAAAATTGAAGAGCTGAAAAGCAAACTGAGAGCTTCACACGGAATTGCTAGGCTGTGTGTTTGAGTGCTAATTGCTATGTTCGATTTCCCACCGGCCAGTCGGCCGGCGCTCCGCTTAGACTTTGATTAAGCCAGAGCTCACCAAGCACAAAGGCCATTATCACACTTGACATTTGAGTTGTGTAAATGAAGCATTTTGAGAATTTCACCTAAAAAAAACGCCAAAGTCTGTTCTCCAAGGCTGATGAGGGAGCACTTAACTCAGCAAGTCACTCCAAAATGCAATCAGGGGAAAAGACATTCCTCAGCCCTTCAGATAACTCCCTCAGTATGGCTCCCGTGATCAACCGCACAGCCGAAATGGGGTCTCGGGTCACACGGATTTAGCGATGATGGTCGTGATGATGTTTTTAAGACCATGCTTGAGTTATCGACCTGACTGCGTCACTATTATCTCATCAAAGTCTGAGAAAAGTTCTACAAGTCAGAAAGCTTCCTGCACCCAATTTAAATTTGACAGCACACCAACTTGGAAACGTCGACGCATGCTCTTAAAAATATCCAAAGACGTCATAATGCCAAGGTGAAAGTTCAACGAACGTGACTCAGGAGAGCATGAGGAGAGCTTTTAAAGCAGTTTATGGTCCATCAAATTGGTGAAGGGAAATGAGCTCTGGCATGGGTAAAGGTGAGTGTGGAGTTGTACGCTCTACTGGGAGTAAACCTGAGCAGTCTGCACCTCATTACTGCCAGTCTGTTGTTTTTCACATTGATGAATTATTAAATGCTGGGCTTCCATCTCTCAACAAGAAAGGTGGAGACTATAAGCATCTTAATGTACATTAAGGGGTATGATAGACAGAGAGAATGAGGATATTCGAGAAAACACAAAACACAGGATTAATAACATCTCGTAGTCTTTAATTATAATTTGTTTTAGAGCTGTCACATAGCAACAGAAAAAGTAATACACATAGCTCCCTGAAAGAGAAGCCTTACATGAAAATATCAATCTTTAATCCACCAAAATAAATACTGAGTTTACAAAAGTTCTACAACTTCTTGGGAGATTTACAACACATTCATGCTTAGCACTTCTGCCTTCAGGGCTCTGAGGTGTTCGATTACGCTTCATATGTGAGGCTGCCGGCCAGGGAATTATTTCCAAAGAAATCCTGATGGGAATGTCTACCCTGAAGGTCCATGAAGGTTCGGGGAGAAGGTTCTGAATGTTATTTATGTCATATCTGACACAAATCTTTTGGCCCGCTCTTTTAGAAGCAATAACTCATGGTTCATATGGTAGTGTTTTTGGTTCTCTCATGGTTATGGAGTGTCATCATTTTCTCAAATCCTTACATATCCATCGGTGCTCCTTTTCATAACTGAAGGGAAATCTTTTTCAGCTCACAGTCATGGTTCCTAAGCTTCAAACATTACCAAATCTCCATCTTTAAACAACATAATGACATCCAAAGAAAGGAAATTGTGCAAGCTGTTCACCGCTGTCACCAACAAATCAATTTGAATCAAAGGGTACATAATCGAAAGTGTACTAATGAAATGAAATCAATAATTTGGACTTTATAACTCATCAAAGCCCTGCAGTTGGCTGGGTTGCTGGGGAACTCCTTTGATTGTACATTATAACCTCTTACAAAGGAATATTTTCAACCACAACCAGCATTTATTGGTGTTCACTTGCACAGTTTCACTGCGAATCACAATGCTCTGTACATCCTGTGAAGGCATGACCATGTACATACAGTATTTGATTGTAAAAAACAAAAAAACAAGTAGCCTAGCATACAGCTCACTTGGACATTGCTTCAAATGACACTGTGGATTCATGGTCAGCATTTGCAGATACACCAGACTGGAAGAAGAAACGCATTTGACTAAAGCATTTAAAAGGAACACACGGACCACTATCAAATCTTTTGCATAAAAATATACTCCTATGTACAATAAAATCAAACTAAACTCTACCTTTAGGAATGAAATATCGCTTGATAAAAACATGAGAAGATGAGAAAAAAAAGCTATTCTCTCAAGCTAGGTAATGTAGCTCTGTTCGCATTCAAACAAATAAAGCCACGATAGACTCTTCCACTGGTTGACCGTGTCTTGTTTGTTCCTTCATCACGTCACCATGCCGCGTTTATGAAAACTGATCACGAAAGTCAAACTCATTCATCGACTTTCAACATATTAGTGACCAGAATACTGAATGACTTGTGGATGAATAATCTTCATATTATAAAAGTGCTAAAAGTGCTTTATTTGCAGGAGAGGTCATCATTTGAAAATAAACAGGACACTAATGCATGAGGACAGTGCTGAGCTGTACATGTTTGATATTTTTAGTGTTTCACTGCCTGTTCATCTCTGCAAATCAGCAAATAAAACCAAACCTGCTTTTCTGATGAAACTGGCTGACACAAATGTAATTATTTCAAAATATTTACATCTTTTAGATCAATTCAAACAATTGGTGTTCCCTAAGGTAATTCATTTTAGGTAGAGGCACGGTTCAGCAGACTGGCAAATGCTGAAATGAGGGATGGAGATTGTTCTGGGTCACTTCTGCTATATCGAGGCTCTCTTGGAGCAAGTTTGATGTTTATTGGGGTCCTCAGCTCTGGAAGAGAGCTTTATTATGGCACATCACTGCTTTGGGAGATTTTAGTTATAAATGTCAAGGAACAAAAATGCATGAAATTTCCCCATGAAATTTGCATAAAAAAAAAAAGAAGAAGAAGAAGCTGTATTTACTCTCCGGATGCCTAGGAAGCATTCACATGACATACTCTTAAAGGGATAGTTCACCCAAAAACCATCATTTACTCAACATCATGTCGCTCCAAACCTGTATTGGCTGTATGTAACTTTGCTGATTTTCAACCTGCTTTATATTGTTGCCAGTAGTATATGTAAATGAACAATGTTTACTCATTCTCCGTGTTACCTGGACCGAGAAATTCACATTTATTTGTCAGAAAAAGACTTTTGTCTATACTTGTGCATTTTTGTATCCCTGCCCACAGACAGTTCGATTGACAGAGGGTTATTAACAAAACAGTTATTGTATACGTACAACACTGTATATAAACAGTATATATATATAGTAGGCTACCTGTATACGTGACAGCGTTTTTCTTCGGGGGGGTTGGATGGAACTGACAGAATGGCATCCAGTTAGAAATGTCGACTACAAACACAGAGTTTTTTCAGATTTTCCATTGCGCCATTTGCTTCGTATTTACGATTCTTCACAGCCTTTAGCCACTGCCGACAACGCACTGAATCCTTCACTTGAAACCGAAAGTAACTCACTCCCGCTAAACGTGTACTCTTTGAATTCTTTCACCCGGCAACAATACAAGTCAACACTATTATGATTACAATTTTTCTAAGAAGTATTTACTACTAAAGCAAGGTGGTATTAGACTCTGGTAAGCGTATCCACAGCATACTGGTGGAAGTAACCTTGGATGGCAACATGCCCAGTGCATTATGGGTGTTGAAGTTTTCCTACCTATTAGACATAAGGGAAGACAACAGCCCTTTTGTTCTCTGTTTTCTCTAGTCAGGTTGCACTGATTAAAATGTTTCGCCTTTCTACTGTATAGGCAGCCAAATTTTATTGAAAACCCATTTTGCCAGCAGTAAATCACTTTAATTTTTTCTGTGGAACTCTTATTTCCATTAACATACTTCCACTAGAGATATTTTGGCTAAATATTTCAGGCAAAAAAGCAAGTCTAATGTCAATAGTGTAGAGATGTATGAAGCAGAACTCACACAGAAGTCCCTTTCAAACCAAGTACCAAGTTTTCTGTTGGTCAACGCGGTGAATTTGCGACTGTTGCGAAATCCGTGTGGGGAATTCTCGATCGCGTTGATTTCTATCGAAATAACTGGAAAATTAGCAGAACATCTGTAAATGTGACTGCACCTTAAGTTGTTATTCCCTTTGAATTACTGGCGTTTCGCATCATTGACATCCTTTTTGTGTTCCACAAAAAAAAAAAAAAACACCACTGAAGCCCGTATGGTTGGAAATAACTTGAGGGTGAATAAATAATGAATTTCCACTTTTTTGGGTGAACTATCCCTTTAAGTACTTTTGGAAGAACAACTTCAGGCTGTTTCCTTTCCTAAAACCATTTTAGCCATGCAGCAACCGATGGTCATCTTCGGCTAAGACTAAAAAAGTTTAAGACACGGTGAATCACGTCAGAGGAGATCCTCGTAACAGAAATCATTGTGAAAATGGAAGCATTTATGCGAAGCACAGAGCTGACCTCACCTCACCCGTGGATCTGAGCTCAGAGCACAACTTTGTGACTAGTACATCTCATTCCCCAAAGAGCTTTAGAAGTCTTAAGTACATAAATGAGATTTCCGTTCAGAATATGAAAATGATCCAAAAAAAAATTTTCAAACCAATTTCAAGGCTAGAAGAAAAAGTTAATTTCCTGTCATATCATTTTGAGGAATTTTATGCTGTACCTTTGAAATCGACCGTATTCACTGAAAGATATATATATTAAAGAATAAAAGGATATACTGTATATATCCTTTAATCACGATTAATTGCTTCTGACATAAAAGTTTGTGTTTAAATAATATATGAGTATATATATGTACATACACATGTTATATAAACACAAACTTTTGTCAGATGCGATATATAAAATTTTTGCGGGGGAAAACTGTGAAATCGCTCCTGCAATGCTCCCAGCTCTACCTCTTAATACTGTGATGTGATTTTTTTTTTTTTACTCTTAACTATTTTTTTTATTTATAGAACAAAAATAAATCTTTATTTAGCGTTTGTGCCGTACCTTTCGGGAAGTGTTATCCTGACTCTAAAGCTAATGAAAGCCTCTCTGGATAAAGCTTGAAAGATGTATTTTTGGTTTGGAAATAATATTCCCAGGAGAACCAAAAAGGAAATAAATGCATTTGGGGGGGGAAAAAAAACTTACCAACATTCCTTTGCAATGGAAATTCATATCCTAAAAAATATAGACTTTTGGCAACATTGTTCTTTCCTTCATTGTTCAGCAGCTCTCTGAGCAAACAGTTCAGCTCCCAGTCCTCAAGTCCTGGAATGCTCCGGTGGCGTCTGAGCTGCAGGCAGGGCGGTAAGAAATGGCACCTTCCAGTGATGGTCCTCATGAGAGTGTGGCCTGTGTCAGAAACATGACTCCTGGGACTCTGTGTCGTTCTGTATTGACAGTTTCTCCTGTTCAATGTGGTTTCCATTGTGAAGAACTGAATACCTGAAAGAAAAAAAAGAAACCAGGACACCGCTTCAGTTACAGTGACACATGTAAAAGCACTCATATTCGTCTCTCTACAAGCTTTTAGAAGAATTTTCAAGCAATGTGGGGAAATATAAACCACCTCACCTCATTTGACAGAAGAGCCATTGTTGGCCTTTTCACTAATATGAAAAAAGGTTCTTTAACAAGGGCAGAATCTGTACATCACCTACTTCTGCTAATGGTGAGGGCCAAAAACAGCCCAGGTTTAAATATGATATCAAAATGTGGCTTTTATAGCTTTGAGGCCAACTATATTAGCACATGTGCACAATTACAATCTTGCTTACGTGACTTTTGTTCTTTTTCATATCATTTATTTATAAAGTACTTTTAAACTAATCAGTAGACCCAAGTGCTGTACACAAAATGCTACATATAATACACAATATAACAGTACCATACACGTTTAAAGACCAGAGAATACAATTAAGGCTTTAACCAACCTTTTAAAACAGTAAAAGGTCGGAGAAGCTCGGACTAAAAATATTTTTGTTCAATCAAATACTTTCTAGAATGAGAATAAGGTCCCTTCCCTCATTACTGAACAGCAATGGCAAGTAGATTTTTATTTTATTTTAATTGTTTAAAAATGGAGACATGACATTCAACAGCTCTGATTCATGTATCTCAATCAGTAAAGGGTTAGATTTCCAGGGAATGCAAGAACGGACAAAATGTATACCCTGAATGCAGTGTAAGACAGGTAAATGCATTGAAATGCAAGAACAGGAAGGTTACTGATGTTGATGGAAGGTTACTGTAGTTTTTGCAGTTAAATCTGATATAAATTAAGTTCTGCAGCAAAGAAACCCTCCAATAATTTTTCAATGATTTAATACAATAAAGATTATAGGAGTGTTTCACAAGAAAATACGATTTCAGCCTTTAAAAAAAGTACATTTAATTAAATGTGTTACTTGCCTTTTTTCCCCGTAATTATTTACTAGCAATTTCTGAGTGAAAATTGTTTCAAAAGAAATCATACACCAAATTGTTTTTAGTGTAGCCAGAAAAAAAAAAACCTACACATACATTTGTGCATGTAGATAGACCTCCGCTCCGTCTCGTTTTGTTAAATTACTGAGACAGAAAACATTGCCCCATGCGATCGCTCCTTTTCTGTCTGTAGCCGCACCAGCCATGAACCGCCTTTTCTTTAGAAAAAGAAAAAAAAATCATTACAATATCTATTTATAAACAAGCAAACTAAAGGCAATTCCTGCAGAGCAACTGGGCATGAAATTTACCAGAACAAAAGGAAACCGCACAAAAGAAAAACCTCTCAAAAACTCAACAATTCCGGGATTTTGAAAGGAGACATGCGTCAGCTTTTCAATGAAGCAGACCCCAAAATTACTGCCACATTGCCACTGTCTTAACTATACCGTTCACTGAGAGACAGCTCTGCACAGCCCGAGCACAGACTGAGACATCTGTCAAATTAACATGATCTACTGCAAACATACTATCCTCCCCAATACCCTTCAGTAATAATGTCTTGATCATGCTGGTACATCCAATCTAGACATTAGCTGGCCGGATTAGAGGCAGAGCTCCTTAATTTACATGAACATGAGCTTTGGGTCATACACACACACAGGAAGGATCTACATCATTCTGACAACTTCATTCTTAATTATGTGTGTCCGGGCATCAGGGAAATGCACTAAACAGAGCCCCGAAGACTGATGGGAGAGAAGGCAGTGGCGTAGGGCTTGATTTAACCCTATTTTACTACATACACTCCGAAATGTATTAATTACAACAATTTTTAACAGGAACTTATTTACAGTAAATCTAGAGAGATCATTTTTGACATAAACTGAAACTATAGATGATGTTGGAGGGCTGGTGTGAAATAAACACACTGAAGTTTCAGCCTTCTCCTGGGAAATCATTTAGAAACGTATAAAGGCAACTGCAGTAGAAATATGCATTTTCATCTTTCATCTTTCTGTGAAGGCAAACAAACATCATGACTTTAATTAAATACTTTCCAGTAGGAAAAATAGTATTTTTTAAAAATTGCTTTAAATAAACGCTTCAACTTTAATTAAAGTAATATATTCCTGTGATGGCAAAGCTGAATTTTCACCATCATTACTCCAGTCTTCAGTGTCACATGATCCCTCAGAAATCAGAATAATATGTTGATTTGGTGCTCAAGAAACATTTCTTATTATTATCAATGTTGAAAACAGCCGTGTGTTATGGGTTGGTTGCCAAATAAACAGCCTTTAATGACAAAAGCTCAGGAGAACAGATAGATACAACCGAACAATCACAAACAAGAACGGACGAAGAACTAAGGAGAACTCAGGGCTTAAATACATGGAACAAACAAAAGGAACTTTTTTTGTTTGTTTGTTTAAAAGCAGAGGGTCTGTTCTTTCTTTTGATATATTGCATGTTCAGATATTCATACAAACAAATATTTTGGGGGCCATGAACATTTTGTGAAAATTATTATTTTTTTAAATGCTGGCAGTGACTGGTAACTTTTTTTTCAAAAAATGAAAAATTTCATTTTCAAAAAATGAAAAACAGTAAACAATGCTGGCGGGGAAAGAGTTAAGTTAATATAACGTGTTTAAATATTCAGTTAGACACACAAGTACAAGCAGACTAACAATCGTCTAGAGATAAATGTTTTAATAAACCACAACTTAATATACCGTGTGGTGCCACTTATGAGAATAAACATGAAATATATTTTAGTAATCCTTTCATGTATATTCATACACAATGGCATTCAAAAGTGGCATCCCGATAGTGTTAAGAAAAGCAAATGTGACATAAAAACGCAATCGTAACCATGCCATTTTAGCTTGTTTTTGAGCTCTTTCTATAGTTACTCTTCCATCGTAAATCGATGCGTATGGTCATCTGCTAGCTATTTTAGTCGATAAAGTTTTAAATATGGATATTTTTCTTACACGAACGCATCACTTTGCTTCAGAAGGCCTTTATTAACCCCCGGAGCTGTGTAGATTACTGTTATCATGGATAGATGCACTTTGATGGACTTCAAAACATAAACGGCCATTCACTGCCATTATAAAGCTTGGAAGAGCCAGGGCATTTTTTAATATAACTCTGACTGTATTCGTCTGAAAGAAGAATGTCATATGCATCTATGGCTTGAGGGTGAATAAATCATGGGCTAATTTTCATTTTTGACTGAACTATCCCTTTAAGTGATGAAAACTCCAAAATATATTCGTTTACAAATCATGCACTATGGTAAAAAGTGTTTTGAGGTCATAACATTATTGTGCAAGGAGCTGGGTGAAACCAAATCTTTATTAATTCATAAGCTGCCCCTGTAATCATAATTGTGTATGAAAATGATTAAAAGTGCTTGATGTTTTTCTGCCTCTAGTGTTCATTTTGGTTGGAAACTGCAGGGATATGTACGTATTGGTACGTATTTAGCGTTTTGCAAAAATGTTGCCACAGGTATAAGTATTCCCAATGAGCCCGTGTTGAAAAATTCCTTGTTTGGCAGGGAAAGAGTTCATTTTCGATACTAGCATTTTAATGATATGCGTTTGAAATATGATTTCATAGCTGTTAAAATCACTCCATTACAACAAACCTCATGTTTCTTTGTTTGTGCCATCTGCAAATGCCGCTTTGATGGTCTTGCCGTACTTTACAGAGCAATAAATTATCTAATAAATATATGCATGCTGTTTGCATTCTTTTAAATTACTTTTTTTAATTAAAGAATTATTTGTATATTAAATAGGAAACACAAAGTTCTCAGTCACCGAGCCATGGGGTTTGCACCTAGACTCTGGATCAGGATTTTCAATGTGATCACCGAACGTGACAGACAACTCGCAGGTCCAGGCAGTCTTGCTGCAGTGATGACGTTCCAGGCATCTGCGTTTCTCCACGCTCACTGACGTATGAAATTGGCAGCTTACCTAAAATGCCTACAAATTCAGATCCGAGCTGCAGCATAACTCAGTCGCGGAGAGCAGAGAATCCGGAGTAACCACAGCAACCAGAGCAAAGAAATGACCAACCAACAGTGGCAAAATATGTTCAAGTTCATCACAAATACAGGATTTTTTGACATTGATATGGGAACGATCGCACCAATGTTTCCTGTAAGCTTCACGCGTGAAGGGTCACACGCTTCTGATGTTGCTGCAGCCCAGACAGAAAATGCTAGACTCAGAATGAAATGTGTGAGAGAAAAAAACAATTAATTTCCTGAACGAATGGATGCGGCATCTCAACTGAAGTCCATTTCCATGTCCATTGATTTTCAGTACGGAACTGAAGCTGTCAGAAATGTTGTACATGGAAATATGCAGCTCTGATTAATTTGCAAGATAAGTGTCGCATCCTAGAACAGAAGTTCGTAGCGGCAATAAAACAGAACAGCCTAATGATAAATAGCAAAATTAATAAAGGAACTGCTCCACATTAGATTCATTTTCTATTTCTAAAAAGTAGGATTGGGTTGATCAATCTTGAAATGTCAATACTTCTGATACTGATGTATATAAGCAGGATGTGATTTTATAATGATTTCAATGTAACATTAATGCATATGGTACCACTCAAAAGTTTGGGGTCAGTGTTTTTTTTGTACAGAAATGAACAATTTTATTCATCAAGGACACATTAAATTGACCAAAAGTGACAATAAAGATGTATAATGTTACAAAATATTTCTATTTCAAATAAATGCTGTTCTTTTAAACTTTCTATTCATCAGAGAATCCTGACAAAAATACATCACGGTTTCCACAAAAAAAAATATTAAGCAGCACGACTGTTTTCAACATTGATGATAATAAGAAATGAGCAGCAAATCATCATATTTGAATGATTTCTGAAGGATCATGTGACACTGAAGACTGGAGGAATGATGCTGAAAATTCAGCTTTGCATCACAGGAAAAAAATGATATTTCAAAACCAATCAAATAGAAACCAGTCATATTAAATGGCAATGATATTTCACAATGTTTTTACTGTACTTTTAAGCTTTTGCACTTTTGGTGAGCATAAGAGACTCCTTTCAAAAACATTTGTACTTTTCAAAGGTAGTATATTTAAAAGTGAAAACTCTGACTTTGTGGTCAATTTGTTGCAAAGGAGTAGAATCATCTCTCCTTTCGCTCACCTGAACATCATCAGAAATACTGAAAAGATCAAGCAGTCAGTCAGTTATTGTCAGTATTTCTGCCTTGATAGTACTTGGTAACAGATCAAAATGAAGTGTTATCGCCCATTCCCACAAAGAAATAGATTTTGCTTAGCAAGAACAAAGAGGGAATATTTGTCCTAACTGCCCACTGTAAATCTACAACTGAGAGAGAGAGGGATAGAGGGCAGAGAGGAGAGAGAGATTTGTTCATTATCACTTCTATTCCACAGTTTCCTGACATCATTAAAGTCAGAACGCTCTGTTTAGCTGTGCAAGTCACAGTCGCACCAATCCATGGCCATCTGGAGTGCAGAAAAGCAAAAAAAGCAATGCCTGAAATACTGTAGTGGCGAAGAAATGATAATCTCTGCTTTATTTAAAACTTCAAAAAACGCCTTATAATCAGCGCTAAATGTAAACTGTGGCATCTTTTTATAAATTCTTTTATTCATTATATTGTTATTTCATTTTTATATTATTTTTTTGTTATGCCTCATACTGAGTTTTGATGAATTTAACAGACACACAAACTAGTACTTTTCCATCCTTCCATGTAAATGTTATTTTATTACAACCTGCCAGTATTAGGACAGACACATCTACTGATTTATTTAGTACCTAGGGATAATTCAATGTTTATGCTTCTGTTTATTCCTAATTTAGTCTGTCATTTTGTGTCTGGCGCCATACTGAAGGGAGGGGTTGTGTCGGGCACATCATTTTGTTTCTATCATTACTGTGGAAAATAATCATATGTTACATTTTTAAATGCAGGTGATTGGTGACTAATGCTAGATATTTTGGTCTGAAATCAAAGCTGAAATCTGAGTGCAAATTTTGGTACAAAACCCAGAAACATGAAAGTTGAATTTGACTGCTGATACAATAGGTTAAAATCCACTATTGTCAGAATCTTAACAGTTCAACAGAGCACCGAATAAAATAAATGCTTCCAATAAATAACAGGCCTGAATCGCCACAATATCATTTTAAGCAGAGAGCTGAAAGGCAAACTATTCTTCCATTTACCACACATACATCTCATGCAGCTGTTGATAACAGAAGACTCATTTAATTGGAGCCCTAAAGCCTGTTTATCAAGCCCTCTTATCTGATAAACTGACCTCTTAGTGATGCAGTTTGTGACATGCTCACTATCATTTGAGTTTGAGAGAGGAGGCAAACCAGGGAAATCTCTCCTAGCTGAACTGTTTAGGATTAACCAGTAAAGGCAGGGCAAGATAACTTTCTTTGGTGTCTGATACCATCTGCAATTCCAGGCCACTTCACAAGAAGAGTGGCTAGGCAATATATTACGAACTTATCTATTCAGACATATTCCAGTTCGCATCAGGTCAGACAGGGCGCTGCAAAATGAGTCCAATCTCATCTCAGTGCCTGACGCATCGCAGCTCTCATTCAGTGTCAGACTAACAGGCCTTGACAGTCCTTGACAGCGAAACACTACTCACTAGTACTTTTATGACTTCTTGATGTGAACTGGAAACATGTTACCATGCTTTTATCATTTATTTACACTACCATTTTGGGGGCAGCAAGAAATTAAAGGGGGGGTGAAATGCTATTTCATGCATACTGAGTTTTTTACACTGTTAAAGAGTTGGATTCCCATGCTAAACATGGACAAAGTTTCAAAAATTAAATTGTACGTTTGAAGGAGTATTTCTGTGCCAAAAATTGTCCTTCCGGTTTGTCACAAGTTTCGGAAAGTTTTTTTCGAGTATGGGCATGTGTGACGTCAGATGTAACGGAATTTCCTTATACGGGTCCTAAGGGCACTTCTCCCGGAAGAGCGCGGGCGCGCGCACACTCGTAGACCAGAGCAAGAGAGCGAAAACAGTTCACCATCAAAGCGCCCTGCCCGGCTTTTGGGAAGCCAATGTCACCAAAGAAGTGTGTTTTTGGTTGCCAGGGCAAGACAACCCTGCACAGATTCCCAAAGAACCCGGCGTTAAGGCACCAGTGGATGGAGTTTGTTTTTCCTGAGCATAAACGGAGTTGTGTAGACTGTTTGTTCCCTGCATTTCGACGATGATTGTTTTATAAACAAAGCCCAGATCGACGGATTTGCAGATCGTCTAATGCTTAAGGATCGAGCAGTCACAATGATAAAGGTTCGGTGAGTAAAACTGCTTCTATTGTCTCTGTGTTGTTACTAGCTCGGCGCATTAGCACAGCTTTAGCTTTGCCCACAGGGCCCGCCTCCAGCCGCTCGGTTTTTTCCGGAAAGACTCGGTACAGCCTATCTTTCTTTTATAAATATAATAAAACTAAAGACTTTTTAGAGATATGAAGGATGCAATACTACTCTATAGGTACTCAAGATTAACAGGAGATTGAGTGAAAATGAGCATTTCACCCCCCCTTTAATACTTTTATTTAGCAAGGATGCATTAAACCAGGGTTCACCAATCTCGGTCCTGGAGGGCCGCTGTCCTGCAGAGTTTAGCTCCAACCCCAATTAAACACACCTGAACCAGCTAATCAAGGTCTCATTAGGCATACTAGAAACTTTCAAACAGGTGTGTTGGAGCTGGTTGGAGCTAAACTCTGCAGGACAGCGGCCCTCCAGGACCGAGATTGGTGAACCCTGCATTTAACTGATCAAAAGTGACAGTAAAGACATTTATAATGTTACATAATTTATCTATCTATCTATCTATCTATCTATCTATCTATCTATCTATCTAACTATTTATAATATAATTAAATACTGTGCATCATTCATAATCAAACTGTATTTTATTCCAAATTTTGTTTAATTTTGTGCATTTAGAATACATACAATGCTTGCATGAAATTAGCTTATGTAATCGAGACAAAGGATACAACAGATAATTGTGGAAATTATATTGTGGTGGAAATATTTATGACTGAATTTTCCAGAGGTGCAGGTATGTCCACAGACACCCTTACATATGGTCTCTTTGAATAACATAACTAATAAAAATGGCATAATACTGTGTTTTTAAATGATTTCTCTATGAGTGTTAACTGAATGAATCTACACTCGATATCATTGACTAGGCTCAGCCTCAGACGACACACACACCCTGAGTAACTTCCACTGTTCAGGGAGCACAACTACAATGAGCACTTTCAGAGGAAAAAATACTCAATAGATTTGTCTAAAAGTCGGAAAAAGATATTGATGACCACCAAGAAAACTAAGTGTGGTCAGTCAGATGGCCCCTTCTAGTCTAAATGGGCATTTCTGTCATTTACTGTATGCCTTAAGTCAAACGTCTGGCTACGTGACTCTAGACCTTCACTGTCAGCCAGATGGTAATGTCAATCCACGGCAGATCATGCCATTTCCTCAGCTGGCACGTATATATGTGTGTGTTTGTCTTCCTAGAACTGTCTGAGGCTTTTCAAACACACGCTCACAGATAGAAGACCTGATTATTGTGGAGTTGAGTGGCACCAGAACAGGACCATGCCCTGATTGTTTTCTGAAAGAAATAAGACACAGATATGGTGTGGAGGAGGCTGGCGGCAGGATTGAGAATGAGACAGACAGAAAGTTATGAAAAAAAGAGAGGAAGGAAGGACAAATGTACTTATAGGAGATAAATAATCCTGCAGGGGAAGTAAAATCTGAATGCATCTGCACCACAAGGAAAATGAATAAACATGATATATCCCTAAATGAAAACTTAAATCAGAATAGGGGACTGAAAATATCATTAGCTCAGTATAAAAACAGTAGAAGTCACCATGACAGAAAATCAAACTTGTGTGTGCGATGTGCGTCTGTCAGAACTTAGTGAATGAACCAAGACCAGAAGGGAGTGCAAATCCATCTATGTCAATATCCGATTCATTTTTCCATGACAAAGACCAGAGCAAAATCTGCAAGTACAATTTCTCAAGTCTTCCTTCTGGTGAAGGCTGAAGTTAACAGAAGGACAGCATCAATGCAGAACTCATAATACCACACTGCATGGCAGAGATGGGTTTGATCCTAACATCCAATCCCAGCAGGCCACTCTTTACTCTTTATACTCTTTACACTCTTTACACAGGATTATCCAGCAAGCCAAGCCAACTGCACCAGGTAAGAACCAGCGACTAGCGCATGAATAATGGAAATGGAGTCTGTTATCAGTGAGGAAAGCCCTGTAAGATAGTACCGTCTCAGGTAACGGCTTATTATAGCATTCATAATTCAAAATCAACAACACAAATGGGTAACACTTTATTTTGATGATCCCTTTCGAACATTCTGTTGACTATAAGTAACTTTGCAACTACACGTCAACTAACTCTCATTAGAATATTAGACTGTCTGCATAATATCTTCAAAATCTTTATCGTGATGTTCCTCCAAAAGACAGTCTGACTATAAGTAACTTTGCAACTACATGTAAACTTATTCTAACCCTACCAGTGAATACTCTCTAGTGAGAGTTAGTGGACATGTAGGTGCAACGTTACTTATAGTCAACAGAATTTGTTAAAGGGACCATCAAAATTAAGTGAAACCCACACATGTTTGTTATACATTTGTAACAATTTCAACCTATGAATCACTCACTCTTCAAATGTTTTCAAGGAAATATTTTCTTCTTTTGTTCTTTATCCGATCTTTTATCCTGTGTTTATCCCATTTTTTTTGCATGACAGGTTTAATTATTTTATCACTCAGCCCTAAATGTTTCTTATGATTCATTCAAACAGTTCTTAAACAAATACTATATAGATAATTTCAAGACCATCACTATTGGAAAATAAATCACTAATGCGATCTCTTCAATAGGCTACCTTCATTTTTCTCATAGACAGCAATGACATTAAATGGAGCGTAAATTTAAAGTCTCCTGCTTCTTGTGTTTTTCTCTCCAGAAAAAAATATGACGCACTTCAGATGTCGCAACAATGTCTGTGCTTAAATACATTTCATTCATAAAGTTCTCATCAGTTCTTGGATTTTAGTTATATTCCTGGAATTATGATTTCAGTTCACAGCCTTTCTATTCCTGTCCAGTTCAATCTTTCACAAAAAAGAAAATCTGAAAAATAAATTAAGTGATTCATAAAAAAAAAAAAAAAAAAAAAAAAGATCTTTAGATGACATGCTTCATTTCTAGGAAGTGTTCATGTTCTAACCATCAGTCAGGGATAATTTAGATTCTGTATTGTATACGGTATTTCTTTCATCTGAATGCCAGTCTTCTTCTTACACAAAAGCCAGTGATGGAGATGACAAAATTGCTTGCCATTTTTTACAGCGATTTTCATGTATTTAAAGCAATAACACATGAAAGCAGCAAAAATAATCCCACAGTATAATAATCCTTTGCTATAACGAGAATCAAAAGGCCTTTGTGCTTTATGACTGAATCAATTAATAAGATGACCTTAAGACATTTCCCAAAGGATAGGCTTGGGAATTTGGGAGACATTTTAGACCATCATATCCATTTACCACACACACATCTCATGCAGGTGTTGATAACAGAAGACTTGTTTAATTGGATTTTCAGTTATTTTAAATGCATGCCTTCATAGATATCCCTTTAAGCTAAATTAATCTTAATGAATGTACAGTATTTTTGAAGCTCAATTTCAGTGGCATGAGCTGGTCTAATAAATACCAGAGCACAGGAAGACAGTATTAAATACAGAATGTTATTAAATCTATGAATGTTTGATGATCATGTACACTGACACTGCCTCTTCTTCACTAGTTTTAGTACTCCCTACCGTATAACAGTGAATTTACATTACATCTTTACGTTTTACATCTGTGCCCAGAGGGTAAAATAAACTCAGAGAGTACTGTATGCAAAATGTATATTTTAAAAAGTCCTCAGTCACTGTAAACAGACCTTGATGTTAAATGGCAGATGGCGTGATCACAAGAAATGCAATTAGAAGAAAAATAGTGGTTTACGAGAGCAAAAGAGCAAAAGAGGAGAATAATGCACCTTTTGGAAAACCAAAAAAAATCACCAATATTAAAAGTTTGGCTGAAATTCCCTCAGCTGTGAAAAATACTGCTGGACGAAAACAAGGAATGCTGGGCATGGCTGGACTCGAAGTGCCCCATTATTCTCATGCAATGATTGCGGTTACATAACTTATAAGAGCTAATAATAGAGCTACCTGTTTGTTTTTACTTTATGATCTGATGCTTTATGATAGAAACAGCACTCAACCACAAAAACTCCTCTCGGTTTATCAGGGTTCGTCCCATTCTGCTTGAGTTAATGCACTCAGTGGGGATTCACAGCGCTGAGCATTTTCCTAAAGTTTCCTTTTAACTGCAGAGATTTGACAACACTCTGAGCAGTTTACTGTGAACAATCCTAATGCTCACCACATTGATCCACTCCTCGAATACTGATTTGTTAGCATTAGTGAACAAAAGGGACATTTTCATAAACACAGGAGGTGATTTTTGACTGATATGACTTTTAAAAGCGGCTCTGAGTATGTTACCTTTGGATATAGGGGAGATTGCATTAAGCTGTTCAGGGGTCAGATTTACTAACAGCTTGCGCCAGCGCAAACTCTCTTCTAGCGCTCAAAACTACTGTCAGGGTTTACTAAAGACACACAGTGAAAAGGCGTGGACAGGGTTATTTTTGCGGCTGACTTTATTGCATTTGCAGGAGCTTCTCTTTCACCAGTGGACACTCTGTAATAGTGCCACGCTACAGTAAATGCTCAGCCTTTTTTAAAGCCCACTTAGAGAGAAGTAACTAATTAGAGAGCACCGACTTAACTTTTGCATTTTCTGCAGAAAATGTGAGTGGCGCTCGCAAAACTCCAGGGTATTGCTGATGTGTTCGGAGTGGCTGTTAGGCTGTTCTGAGGTGAGAAAAAAACACAAATATAAATAAAAAAGGAAACAAACTAATTAAGAAACAAAGGTACAAACAGATTAAGTTCTTAACCCCTTAAACCCTGAGCCATTTTTGGAGTTTTTTTGTCTGAGTGACACACAAAAAAGTAAAGACTCATAACTTCAAAACTATAACAAGGAGAGTCAAAAGGTAGGTATCGTTTGATAGAACTCTTTTCAAATTTTTTGAAAATATAAATTACATTACATTTGGATATTCTCCTGCCGAGAAACTGCTGATAAATACAAAAAAAAAAACATAATTTTTTTATGATTTTGCATATCTCTCTTGTTTGACATGCAATAACTCGGGGAGGAAATATGGTAGCACAAATTTTCTTTTTTGGGGAAGTACCCCTAAATGTGAGCTGCATCTGAATCAAATTTTGTGGTGATCGCATAAAGTACTCAAAAGTTACAGCATTTGGAACAAAGGTAGCCTTTTTGTTTAGTCCTCACACATTTGGAAAGCAATAAAAAAAAAGAGTTTTCTGAGTGACATACACAAAACTAAAGACTCATAACTTCAAAACTATAGCAAGGAGAGTCAAAAGGTAGGTATCGTTTGAAAGAACACTTTTCACATTTTTTGAAAATATAAATTAAATTACATTTGGACATTCTTCTGCCGAGAAACTGCTGATAAAAGACAAAAAATAAATATAATTTTTATAATGATAATGCATATCTTTCTTATTTGACATGGAATAACTCAGGAAGGAAATAAGGTAGGAGGAAAAATCTTTTTTGGGGAAGTCCCTCTACATATGAGCTGCATCTGGATAAAATTTTGTGGTGATTGGATAAAGTAATCAAACGTTACAGCCTTTGGAACCAAGATAGCATTTTTGTTGAGACCTTGACGCCCCCTCATGGGCATTTTTTATAGTGTTTCACCATGAAGAATATCTTGTCATAAAAGCAATAGATAAAGTTAATTTTGGGCTCATTTTAATTGTATGAATATGCTGTAAAAAATGAAGTGCCATTTTCAACGATTTTTGAATGTTTCGTGAGATGTATGATGTTTTTGACACATTGCAGTACATAGTACAAAAAAGTATTTTATAGATTATGAATTTTTTTATATATCTTTATCAGCAAATAACTCAGCAATACTTTGGAGTTTTTCAAATAGGCTACATTCACTGTAAAGTTCAGACTCTAAGGTTTCAAATGACACCAATTTTGTTTGAATCAAGGCAATATTTTTGAAAAATATGATAATAAATATTTTCGCAGCTAGGGGGCGCCATGGGTGGCGCACACGGGCGGTACACTCCGGTTTAGAGAGACTAGTCAGCACTCGTTCAGAGTTGATTGAAGTGGTTGGATTCTTTACAAAGCTGAGATTCTAAGCTTTAAAATGATACATATTTTGTGTTATTCCACGTTTGAAAACGAGCGCGGACGGTTCCGGGAAAATTGGAAAACACTTTGCTCCCCAGAAGGATGAGAGACTTGTTTTTTAGCCAAGTATGCATTACTTCGTGAGGAATATCTCGTGATCAAAGCAATGGATTCTGTTGTGTGTGGGCTCTTTGTAATCGTGAGAATCTGTTGTCAATAAAGATGTTCGATTTTTCACAATCTATGCATGTTTCATTGAGTTATGAGCTGAAACGTCACATCAAAACAACATAGCATCACTGCTATTGCTACTTCATAGGTGCGCCTCTGGTATTTTTTTGTGTCAGAACGCTATAAGGAATATCTTTAGACCTGAGTGATGGATTATGGTGTGTTTGGGCTCTTTTTAATCGTAACATTCTGCTGTAAATAATGATGTGCCATTTTCCACAATTGATGCATGCTTCATTGAGTTATGAGTTAGAACGCGACATAAGTGCTACATCTATAATAAAGATCTATGTGCGCATTTGGGTAATTCTTCAACTATGGTACTCTTTGAGCTAGACAGTTTCAGAAAATAAAAACATTTCTACAAACAGTTTTTTAGTATCAGTTGGTTTCTCAATCTGTCTAGAAACCTTCCCTTAAGTTGGCTGTGATGATTTGTATTGAATAATATATATATTTTGCCATTTTTACCTGACAGTCCAAGAAAACGGTCATTTCCATCACATAGCAAAACATGTGTTTTGAAGAGAAAATAATAAAATATATTCTGTTATAAATATATTTGATTAAATAGCACACAAATCTCTGATCAAATTTGTAATTTATTTATTTTTCAGAAATTTAATTGTAAAGATTTTACAATGTTTACACTAAAAAACACCTAAAACTAGATCACTGGAACATTTCATTTACTTGTCATAGCTCAAAATCATGTATTTCTCAAAGTGTATACACATATCTTACCCCTAACTGCACAATTATCAACACCACTGAATATAGTTGTTTTGATTGTATGTTTTTTATATGTTTTACTTTAAAATATGTGTTGTGGTGGAAATGACATGGTGTGGCGGAAGAGACAGTGTGTGGTGGAAATGACATAGATAGGCAACTTCCAATTAAAAGCTATTTTTCTACTGCTCTGTGGTGAACCAGAGCAAATCAATAAGCAACAGCATTAGTGAACAAACAAATATAATCAATATTTTTAAATGAAAATCAATCCAAAAAAAAAAAAAAACATAAATATGTGTTAAAAATCAGCAAATAATTTCTTTACTGCTTACATGCTGAACTAGAGCAAACTAAAGCAAACCCTTTATGTCATTATTGCCTTAATATAACCTTAATATAACCAGTTGAATATAATGTTGAATAACAGATAAAATAGGCAATATTTTGAAATGAACACCTTGTTGCTTTTTCTTCAGGTATCTTTATCTGTCCTTCTTGAGGGGCTCTGCATATTTAAGTGGATCTGATTTTATTCTTTCTCTATATGATCTTGACCTCTGTGCTGTGGTATTGCTTGCCATCTTAAAGAAAGAGCCAAGACATCATGTCAAACTTATCTATTGTTCTCTTATTTACCAACAATATTGTAACAATAATAAATAATCAAATATTTCCTTACTACCTTAACTTAACCTTTTCATGCATGAATTATGATAACCTCAGTCAGGATTTTTTTTCCTATGTGTTTTTATTGCTCTTATGGCATGAAAAACAAGATTTGAATTGTTTTTTTGGGTTTTTTTTTTTACACATTTTTCAAAGAGATTTTCAGATGTCCACTTGAGTGGACAGCATGCCTTTATAGTTTAAACTGAAGAGATACTGTATTAAACATACCATAATACAATAATCAAACATGCAGATAACGTATGTGTATTTAACAAACTAATCAATAAAATTATATCAAATCATGTGGTTTCAGACAGAGGTGGACAGTAACAACGTACATTTACTTGAGTACTGTACTTAAGTACACTTGAGTATCTGTACTTTACTTGAGTATTATTTTTTGTACTTTGTACTTTAACTTCGCTACATTTGAAAGACAAATATCATACTTTTTACTCCACTACAATTTTGTCAAGGTCCTTGAGTAGAAAGTAACATCAGTCAGGGATGATTTTGGTTGCAGGGATGCATTTTGGTTGGAAATGAAAGTCGGGTTGACATCAGAACCCTGCATCTTATTGACATCAGAACCCGACGTCAGATTGACGTTGGATATTAATTGAAAATAAAAGACGGGTTGACGTCAGAACCCGACTGATGTTGGTTTCTGACGTCAACCCGATTTTCATTTTCAACCCCAATACAATGTCTATCCAACGTTGGAGATCAATGTCAATCTGACATTGGATTCTGACATAAACCTGATTTTCATTTTCAATGCTGGGTTTGGTCTTCTAAATGCAAATTTTGTCACTTTTTTGGAGCACACTAGCTTATAGATAACAGTAAGGCTAACATATTCATACTAAAAGCCAAAAAAAAATTAAATAGGGCACTATTTGAGGGAACAGCCATTTGGGTGTCGGAAACCATTGTGGACATTATTGAGCGATCAATCTCACATTCAATCCCACTACTGGAACTGTGTTCTAGAAATAAATTTGATATTGACATGAGGGTAGGTATGCAGGCATAGATTTAGAGGCATACGGTCCTTTAAGTATTACATACAACAATAAAACAATGCATTGACATTTACTTTTTACTTTTGATACTTAAGTACTTTTAAAAACGAGTACTTCTGTATTTTACTTAAGTAAAAATAGGTCTTTACAACTTTTACTTGTAACGGAGTAATATTTGACCAGTAGTATCTATACTTTCACTCAAGTAAGGAAGTTGTGTACTTCGTCCACCTCTGATATCAGAACATGAGGACGTGATTCCATCAGAGATCTCTACAAGGTACAACTGTGGAAACCACTCAGATGCTCCCTCCAGTGTACCAGAGTATGGAGATTTACCCTTATTAGCTGATAATTCTGATTATGTTCAAGACGGACCGACCTGATCTCACGGGAAAATGTACAAATTCTACGAGGTGGCTAATTCGTACGAATTCATATGACTTCAATTGTACCTCAATCGTACGATTTTTGCAAAACCGTACATATTTTACAAATTGAATTATACGAATTCATACGAATGACCTACCCCTGACCCCGCGCCTAAACCTACCCATCACGTGGGTTTAGATAAATTAGCCACCTTTTTATCATTTGTACAAATTCGTACGAATAGGTCGTGAGATAGTGTTAGATGAACACATTTCTAGCATAGCCCTCCTCTGAGAAAACCTAGCGATACGTTTTTATCAATCTCATCTTGAATGAGCAGTATTGGGGGTAACGTATTACAAGTAACATGCATAATGCATTCAGATTACTTTTTGATGTTACAAGTAATGTATTACAAGTAACATGCATTACAAAATCAGATTACCTTATGATGTTAAGAGTAAAGAAAAGCATTACAATAATGTGCATTACGTAATCAGATTACTTTTTGATCTAGTAAAGTAATGCATTACAAGTCACATACATTATTTAATCACATAACTTTTTTGATGTCAATGAAAATTACATTCTAATAATACAAATACATTTATTTACAGTCAAAAAAGCCACTGCATGTATTTTGTATTTTCAAAAACAATATTCGCAGTATAAGTATGAATTGTAGCTGAAATATAGCCATTGATGCATGAGGTTCACTAGTGGACAGATGATTAATCAGATTTTTCTCTCAATCTAAAATCAAAACTTGGAAAATTTTACTGTGATATGACTCATTAGATATTGCTTGATGCTGCAATATTTTTTTTTACCTACAAGAGTCTCCTAGGATAGAAGGAAAGGGTGGATATTCCGGAGCAACTTGGCATTTCTGACTGACCATTGGCAATCTTGGTTTGGAGGGGGAAAAAATCGAAACACAAAGGCTTGCCACTTGGTTACAATGTATAGGATGATGCACCAGGGTCCAATGAAGAGGCTGATGTGCAACTAAGCCATCAAACCCGTGCAAATTCAAGAAAATGTTAGCTGTCCACTGTAGTGACCACTATGCATGAAAGGGTTAATTAATTATGTTTTTTATATTAAAGTTTTAGTATTATAGCCCAAATAATTTGCTGTTTAGCACGAACAATGTCATTTCCACCACAACCTGTCTTTACCACCACAATGAACACCGTGGTGGAAATGACTGTGGTGGAAATGACATTTCCCCCCTTTTCTCTCTAAAATATCTCTCTAAAATATCATGCTAATATTAATTTTAGAGTTAGCATTAAATATACACAAATTACACATTATTAAATTAAATTAATCTAGTTATTTGTACGTCCATGTGAAATATGAGCCGTTTGGAAATGACGACTAATAAACATACTCTCAGTTTTAGTCATATTCACCTTGATTTTTCTTCTTTTCATTACCCACTAAAGAGGTCACCCTTTCACCCAGCCGTGTGTTCCACTGTGGAGTTTCTGTTGCTATGATCACTAAGTATACAACCCTAAAACAATGATCCCAGGATTCTATTTTGTACAGTGTGGTGGAAATGACAGTGAACCCAAGGGACAAGGGTTCTACTTATGAAAAATATAGGAAAATGTGAATAAATATTGCAATATATATTATGTATAATTGAATTAGACATTATTTTATCATTTGTACTTGAAATCTACTTTATTTAAATATTTAATTTAGAACTAAGCGAGGTTGAAGGTATAAAGTCTGGCTTAGGGACAGAGGGAAAACAGTAAAAACCATGCATAAAAGGACTCATATTATATAATAAAAAAAATGATTGAGCCATGATACATTTTTTATAAGTTCCTCTTGGGGTGAAGTAAGTGTGGCAAAAACAAAAAAGAAGAAATGTTTTTTAGTTTTTATTATTTCATCCAGGGACAAGAAAAGTACCATAGTTAAAGAATCACCCATTTGTGTTACAACTCCACGAGGCATAACTTTAGATATGAGTGATGGAATATGCTGAGTTTGGGCTCTTTTTAATCGTGAGAGTCTGCTGAAAATAATGATGTGCATTTTTCTACGATATGTGCATGCTTCGTGAAGTTATAGTAAAGACCAAACGCGAGTGCTTCATGAGTATATATTTGGCTAGGTACGTCTTTGGTATTTTCTGTGTTAGAACGCCATGAAGAATATCTTTAGATCTGACTGATGAGTTTGGGCTCGTCTTAATCATGAGCTCCTGCTGTAAATAACGATGTGTCATTTTTCATGATCGATGTATGTTTCATGAAGATATGAGTAAAAAGGCCAAGTCTAAGCTACCTCGCTTGGCTACGTGCGTTTGTGTATTTTTTGTGAATTAGAACTCCATGAGGAATATCTTTAGTTCTGAGTGATGGATTACGTTGAGTTTGGACTCATTTTAATTGTAAGCATCTGCTGTAAATAATGATGTGTCATTTTCCACAATCGGAGCATGTTTCATGAAGTTACAAGCGGAAATGTGTCTAAAATTCAGCATCCATATATGGTTTACCCATGGGTCTCTTGAGGGGCTTATTTTACAAAAACCTTGCTCAAGTTTAGTAAAAGCCTGAAACAATTATGCTTGTTGTATTCTACTCATTGAGACCTTTCAAATGACATGACACATGACTATCTGAGCAGTATGATGTTTTTGACACATTGCAGTACATAATAATTTCCTCTTCCTCATAAATTATGTATTAAAAAAAAATCATTTTATCAGCAAATAACTCAGCACTACTTTGGAGATAATCATAATGGCTACATTCATTGTAAAGTTTAGACTCTAAGCTTTCAAATGATGCCTATTTTGTGTTGATCAATGCAGTAGTTTTGAAAAATATGACAATTAATTTTTTCCATAGCTAGGGGGCGCCCTCCGGCGGTATAATCCGTTCTAAAGGAATAACTCAGCACCTTTTAGGAGTTGAATAAAATGTATAGGTGCATTGAAAAGCTGAGATTCTAAGCTTTAAAATGATACCCATTTTGTATCATATCATTCAGTGGTTGCTTAGTAATTTGATTATGAATTTTTTTCATGGGGTGCCGTCCCGCCGGCGGGACGCTTAGGGTTTAAGGGGTTAAATGAAATAAACGAATTGCGTGAAAAAAGAGATAAACAGGTGGAGCTGTTCAGTGAGGGAGCGAGATGCTGATAGTTCAGTGCATATGGCAGTACCATTCAAAGAGCTATGATGACCATGACGCTTATAGCTCTGTAAATGGCGCTGCTATCTGCACCACACAAGTTCTTCCTGACCCTCTTCCTGTGGGTCTTTGCTGTGTCTTGGGTGTACAATAAATCCACTAACAGCCATGAAATTAAAAACACAAATCATTACATTTGGCTTTTAAGAGCAATGGTGTAACAATCAGCTCCTTTGTGCTAGACTATTCCAAGCCGAGAGGGTGGAAATGAAAAATTGCAATGCCAGAGTTATGAGTACTCTATCCATGTACACCCACTCAATGGCTCCCAAAATTCACACTTTAATCCAGCTGTTTACAGACGCAAACGCACTGAGCCGAGTGACATCATTTTCTCAAGTAGAATAATATTCCTGCCAGAAGCCACTCTCACTGAGCTTGTATTTAAATAAATGAAACATTAAATAATCAAATAATCTGAGGTCTCTTACCACTGTGTAAATATATATGTTCTATAAGGCAAATCCAATTATTTTAAAAGAAATACCACACACTGTTGAAAGTCATTGTGGAGCGACGGTGAGGACATTTTCCCTGTTCAAACAAGCGTGACATTTTTCAAGATTAGTTAAACCAGGCTTGAACACATGAGTGTATCTCATGTAACATAGCAAAGCAAAATTAAAGGGATAGTTCACTTTGAAATTAAATTTTGGTATGTTTTAGCTTACCTCAAGGGCATCCAAGATGTAGGTGTCTTTTTTTCCGCAGTAGTTTCAATTTTGATATTTTTAGGTCAAACCGTTCTTGTCTGTCAGTCATTTAATGCAGGTCTGTGGTCACTGTCTCAAAGAGACTGGTGCATAGATATATACACTAGATGTCTCCTTAAAGACATTCGTTCCAATGAACTGCCGTAGACAAGGCGACATCTAGTGTATATATCTATGCACCAGTCTGCGTACACGCAACACACCAGGATGCGCGCGCGCCCTCAGATCACTTGGACGTGGCTGTGTATAAGAGGTAAAAACGATATAAATACTGTTCGTTTTCTCACACAAACCGCTCGTTTCGTGTCTAGGCCATCAATGTGTTCTTACAATGGGGAATTGTTTAATTCGGACGATGGGGAATTGTTTAATTTGGACTTCTCTGTGCATGCTCTTTGAGACAGTGACCACAGACCTGCATTAAATGACTGACAGACAAGAACGGTTTGACCTAAAAATATCAAAATTGAAACTACTGCGGAAAAAAAGACACCTACATCTTGGATGCCCTTGAGGTAAGCTAAAACATACCAACATTTAATTTCAAAGTGAACTATCCCTTTAAGCACAAATAAGAACCTGTCATTTATGCTGATTTAAATAAAAAAAAAACAGAAATGGCCTTAGCTACTTAACCATTTGATGTTGGTGCATTGTAATTACATTTAAAATGCATTTAATTAACATTACACTTTACACTGTTAATTTCACCCCTACCTGTAACTCAACACTTACCACAAAACCTCTATAACCTCTAACCCCTTTAATCCTAAACCTAACCATACATCAAACTTATTAGCAGTAAACATGGGAATTTTCTTTAAACAAAATATCATTTATTATTTTTGGAAAATGGAAAAGAAAAAATGGCTATATATCTCAAAGATGTCTCAAAAGAAGCTGCAGTGTTGTAATTGCAGTACTTACACTATGTTTTGAACACTGAGTAAAATCATGTGCTCTCAGTTTTTTCTTGACCTCAAAGAAACGTAGAGCTCTTGCTGCCTCCACTTAATTACTAGGGCACTTGATAAAAGCCACTGCTCCTCTCCAGTCAAGAGAACAAATACACGGATACATTTCACGGTCAAAGCTGCCTTTATATACTAATATATATATATATATATATACATGCTCTTTTGCTGCTCAGGAAACTTTGGTAACACTTTATTTTACAGTGTTCTTGTTACATATGTACTTACCATAGTAACAACAGTAAATTATGCATAATTACATGCAACTAACTCTCAGCCAAATCCTAATCCTACCCTAACCTTATTGTAAGTACATGTTCTTAAATAATATTACACAGTACTTAAATATATAATTACACTGTAAAAATGACACCTTAAAATAAAGTGTAACCAAAACTTTTTTTTTATTATTATCAAAGTTGAACACAGTTGTGCTGCTTAATCTTTTGTGGGAACCGTGATAAATGTTTTGTGATTCTCATTCACAATTTTAATAAATATTATTACAATTTAAAATAACTGTTTTCTATTTGAATATAAATTATAATTTAACGGTATTCCTGTGATGGTAAAGCTGAATTTTCAGCATCATTACTCCAGTCTTCAGTGTCACATGATATTTCAGAAATCAATATGATGATTTTCTGCTCATGAAACATTTCTTATTATTATCAAAGTTGAACACAGTTGTGCTATGTGGCGAGAAGGATGAGGCCGAGGGTCGTGGGAGAATGGCGCGAGGCCGGTGGCGTGATTAATAATGAGCGACACCTGCACGACGCTCCGGTCTCGTATCTCTCACGGAGGAGCGGAAGCATAAAGGAGGAGCGACGACAGTGGAGATCAAGACCGGTGCGTCGTGCAGGTGTCGCTCATTATCAATCACGCCACCGGCCTCGCGCCGTTCTCCCTCTGCCTCGTCCTGCTCGCTACACGCTGCTTAATATTTGTGTGCTCAAAATGTAACCGTGATACATTTTTAGTGCTTATGTGATGAATAGAAAGTTTGAAAGAACAGTATTTATTTGATTAGAAATCTTTTGAAACATTATGTCTTTACTGTCACTTTTGATCAATTTAAAATAAAAGTTGTTTCAAAGAAAAAAAAAAACAAATAGCTGATTAACTGGTTACTACAAAATGCATTTACCTGGTTAACACAGATTATGAAGGCTATGACTGTATGCTGGTGTTTTTTTTTTTTTTTTTTGGGGAAACATTGTGCCTGCCCTATAAAATAAATATACCAAAATGTATTTGAATACATTTATTTTATGCTAAGTATACTACAAATACATTTACATATTCATGTAATTAATATAAATACCCGGCAATTGTACTTTTGGTAATAAATTGATATACTTAAAGTCAGTTAAATTGGAACAACTAATTTTGTACTTAATGCACTTTAGTTATCTGGAAATAGTGCTGAGGTCCAACTAAAGAAATACTGAAGTATATTTGATTGTGTATAGTGGAACTATCTTGCATTTAAAGACTGATATTATACAGTGATCATACTATGATATTTTAAGCTTAATATTAAGAAATGTGCATTGTACAATAAAGAAGTACTCCAAATAAATTTTTATTTTAGTAATATTTATATCTGTAAGTCTCAAGTGATATGTCAGTAAATATGTTAATGGATTTGTAATATTCGTAGTATGAAATAAATTTACTTTAAATATATTTTGGTATATTTTCACTAGGGTGAAAGCAGCATGTCATCAAAAAGCAGGAAAAGAGCCAAAGGTCCGATCTTTGTGAACCTAACAGGACTTTATAACATTAGGACCAAAGCGAGAGAATGAAATCTGACTAAAAATGTTATTGTCAGTCCCATCCCGCTAACCTCATGTCCACTGTAATAAGCCATCTGCCCTGCCAAACGTCTTATTAGAAGCAATGGTCTATCGGCTCTGGTTATGATCCTTTGTTTTCAATAACCTGGGCCGCTTGGCCATTGATTTGCTATAATAACAGTCAAATTACCAGAAGCTCAAGGCTGTGAACGTTTCATAGCTCTAGATACATCAGCCCAGACAATTAGAAGAATATTGATGTCTGATGTGGGTTCACTCACGGCCCTGCACGACGCTCCTCTGAGGTACGTTTGTGCATGTCACATTGAACAAAGTCTGTTCCACCGGTACAGGGAGATAATCATTCACTCTCAATGCTGAATAATAATGTTCTCTTATGCTAACACAGAACTAGCTGCCCCTGACATCCTGTTTAAATGCTGCCTTCTCAATTTATCGCACCTATTGATCTTTAGAAACTTGTGATCTGAGAAGAAAGCCTCAAAACTTTCTGAGCTGATGAGACATCAACACTGCAAGTAAACATGAGTGAAACCGCAATTATTGGCAAAAGATAATTTAGCGAGACCTGTGTCTCGGTCCTCACATGGTTCAACCACGAGTGTGTGCTCATTTGGAGGAAAGCCGGAGCCTGTCTCATGGAAACAAGCTATGAGCATTTATAGCACCTCAATCATGATACTTAGATCTGTTTTTTAATGCTTTGATATAGAGGTGGGCGGTATGAGTAAAGCAAGACAAGGCTGTACATCATTATATAGTTCTTTTTTTTTGCTGGAAACTGATGAAAAAATAGTTTGCTAACATTTTAACATATGGCTTAATTAGTTAACATCACGCAGTTCATGAATTAGGTATTATAAATTTAAAAAAAGCAACAACTATTTTAACAGCATTATTAATATAGGTTGGAGATAATTAATGAATATTTAATAAATATACATTCTATGTATTGTTCATTGTTAATTCAATTAAAATGTATTAAAGTGTATAAATACGTATTACAACTAAATATGTTTTGTTCAAAAGTTTTAAGTCCCTTATCAGAAATGATACAGTCTGTAAAAAAAAAACACAGTAAAACTGTAATAATATGAAATATGATTACAATTTAAAATAACTTTTTTCTATTTGAATATACTGTATATTAAAATGCAATTTACTCCTGTGATGCAAAGCTGTATTTTCACCATCATTGTTCCAGTCTTCAGTGTCACATGATCCTTCCGAAATCATTCTAATATGCTGATTTGGTGCTCAAGAAACATTAATTATCATTATCAATGTTGAAAATTGTTGTGTTGCTTAATATAAAGTTCAAAAGAACAGCATTGATTTGAAATAGAAATCTATAGTAGCATTATAAATGTCTTTACTGTCATTTGATCCTTGAATAAAAAGTATTAATTTCTTAAAAAACATATTTTTTTAATAAATGCTGTAAAAGTATTGAGCATGGTTACTTCATGATATCTAAAGCATTAAGTTATGTTAACAAATTTAAAGGGATGGTTCGGAGTAAAATCAACCTAGGGTCCTTTGCACCATGACCTCGAGCCAAACACCCCCCAGAAGCCTTTTTTCCCCTTGGTCGAACATTATTAAAGTTAGAGCTTATTTAGAGATATCAGCCGGATGGCTTAGTGCAGGCGCTAATGGATCCAAGGATGTATCTCGTAAATTACCCCACTAATAATGCCCAGAATGGTACCAAACTTCTACAGTAGTACAAATAGTTTCTGTACTCATAAAACAAGGCATTGGAAAGTTTGTAAGTACATCAGGAGTTTATTTAAATAACACTTGCCTGGCGGCTCATGCTACTGCTAACCCGGACGTCGAGGTCACTTCAGTGGTTTGGGAAAAGCCCGTAAAAGTCCTGGCAGAAAGCAATGCATAAGGATGTAGTCTAACGACGCCCAGTTCCAGGAATGCACTAATATTTTGTTGGTAGTACCAGACTCTAGGGGTCGCTGTTTGAGAAAACGGGCAACTGCATAGTGTGCCTTTAAAAACAAAAGACTGGATAGTGCTATCTCTGAAATCTGATAAAAACTACATATCATCTGAATTTTACAGTAATTCAGCCAGTTGTGATGTTGCTTCTTCATCACTCTCACGTGTAAATTGCATGAAGGAGACTTACACTGAAAGCAATGTACCCATAGCATATTTACTGCACTATAAACATGCACAATCCGAGGTATCATTCAAGGTCTGATATCATTTGAGGTGTTATAAGGAGTTTGTTCAAGCCACTAACCCTCAGAGTGAATTCTATCAGAAGTGATGTTTACCTTTAGTAATTAATAGAGACTTTTTAAAAGAACACATTATTTCAACCTTTTGAAATTATCATAAAGAACATGATAATTGGATTGCACGATATGATCCACCTGTGCAGGAATACTGAATGAATGAACCGCCGTTCACAGCGGCAGCGGTAAACAAAAAAGCTGAATGATGAAAGCGTCACTATTGGCTCACTAAAGCATGAAGAAGCATCTAGCGCAGAATAAATCTGCATTTACAAATACATAAAGGACACACACAAATACACACACGCATTACAAACCATTAAGCATTTTAAATGGAGACGACAGATGCCATGCTGAAAGAATATGAGGCGAAGTCAGATGCTGAAAGAAACCTTGAAGTGATGGGAAAGAAAAGAGTGTATGTGAGTGTGAAAAGGACTCACTTGAGAACTCCCCACACAGCACTAGACAGGAACAGGCCTAGTGTTGCAGAACCAGAGGAGCAGTTTGGAGACAGAGGAGCAGCCGCTGGAGGAGAGGAGGACAGGGGGCAGCAGAGGGCAGCAGGACACATGAAGGACAGAGAGGAAGAAACAGGAGGAGAGAACAGGGAACGCAGGTTATTTCCATCCGGATTGATTTATTGCATGCTTTCAAAACAACAAAAAATACTATAGGAGGGAGAATTAAAACTGCAAATAGAAGGTTTGAGGATTATATTGGCCATACAGACATTGATGCTTGTCTGTGTAAACTTTCTGACTTTTTGATTTGGAAAACATGAACATATGAGTGAGAATTTGAACAGTCTGTCAAAGTACAGTTAGTCCACAATTCACAGGGGCCGTTCACACAGGACACATTCTCACATCAGTGTGCACAGGTTTTATATGTAAATACACACAAATGGATGTCTTTGACCATTATGCAAAAAATTATGAAAATTCAGCTTTGCATCACAGGAATAAACTACATTTTTAAAAAATATATATTAAAATAGAAACCAGTTATTTTAAATTGTAATTATATTTCACAATATTACTGTTTTACTGTATTTTTGATCAAATAAATGCAGCTTTGGTGAGAATAACAGACTTCTTAAAACACTTTTGAATAGTAACATAGCTTGAATGATATAGAACAAGTTACAAAGTAAATATTGGTATTGGGTTAGGGATTTAAAAAGTCCTAATCCCAAGTATGAGCTTACAAAAACAAGAATGAGAGATATTGAAAGAAAACACGGAGAAAGAGAGAGAAATATGTAATTAGAAAAATCTGTTTCACTGTAACAAAAGAAAGTGTTATTCTTTGGGGTGTTGTAAATGATGCTGTATTCTAAGTTTATTAGCTGAGAAAGTGTAAGGTTATTGTAATAAATTAAGTTAAAAAAAAAGTTATAAAGAACAGACTATAAACAAACAAAAAACACATGCAAGGCAATTTAGGTTGGGCATGACGGTGAACAAATTGGGACAGCTTTGATACATCACTATTTGCTACTCATGAAAAACAACTCAATGAGGTCAACTTGTGTCAGTACACACACACACACACACACACACACACACAAAAAAAAAAAAAAACCGAGTGCTACTATATCCCTCAATAAGATATGAAAAACTTTGCCATAAAGTTTATCCCACTTTATGCAAAGTAAACACCTCTCAATGAATGAGAACTTGACAGATTGCCATGGGTTTTATGTACCATGTAAACACAGCTCTTTTCCGGGTTTTAAGTAGGTGGCACTTAAAATACACAGTATCTATGGTTCCTCTTTGTTGGCTTCATAATAGGCCCATAACATAAATTACTCAAACACAGATGCTCATGACTCACCGTGCTGCCTCTAATAAAGGTTACGGATCAACATTCAATCCCCAAGCTGATGATAAGGACGCCATTCATATATGTGCGCGTTAAAGCAAACAGTGCTGACGCGTAGACTTATAGACCTCTGTAATGAAATCCTAACTCCTGTCTTTAAAAAGTCTGGCATCAATAAATAGTGCAAGTCAACTCTCCCTGCAGAAACCTTAAGCCAAGTGTAATAAAAAGGGATGCACACCGGCAGTATGAATATAAGAACTCTGAAGGTGCACTTGAAAATTCCTTCGTCTCAGCCGTCACATCTTCAGTAAAAACAAAACCAGTTTCAATACACTGTCTTTGCACTGTAAGGCCGATCACAATTCAGTATGCAAATATTGCGGTAACACCTACTTTTCCGTCAATAATGAATAACTACACAGGAACAAATGAGTAATAATATTAAGAAGATATGGTATGTAGATCTTCATTTATGGTCTCATAAAGCCTGTCGAGAGCATGTCTTCCTTCACCCTAAATCTGCATAAAATAAATAAATGTTAACACGTTACAATAAGGTTCATTAGTTAACATTAGTTAATGTATTAACTAACATGAACTAACCATGAGCAATACATTTGTTACTGTATTTGTTAATCTCTGGTAGTTAATAAAAAATACAGCTGTTCATTGTTTGTTCAAATTAGTTCACAGTGAATTAACTTATGCTAACAATATTTTAATAAAGTATTAGTACATGTTGAAATTAACATGAACAAAGATTAATAAATGCTGTATAAGTGCAGTTCATTATTAGATAATTCTAACTAATGTAGTTAACTAATGTTAAATAATGAACCTTATTGTAAAGTGTTACCAAATAGATTATATAAAAACAATTATTAAATATTATATTAAAATAAGGACAATATTTAGAACTAATATTTAATGTATTGTGGGGTTATTTTCATGACAATTAAGCACATTTCTTCTAAATTTCCATTAAATGAATGTGTAAACTGTACAACATAGTAGTATCTGTTGCTCTCCTTTTCATTTATTTTTTATTTTTATATTTAATAGTTAATTTAATTATTGTATATAATAAAAATTAGCACCATAGTGAAACATTATTGAAACAATTCTAAGAATAATGAAACATTACTGAGAATAATGGGGGAGGGGGGCTCGATAGGAAAATGCTGGGACTCATTATGGTAATGAGAATTTGATGGGCTTAATTGTGATGCAAACAAAGTCACAATGCATAAAAAAGGTCCTAAAACAGGCTGCTATTTTTTTTTCTTGGTTGTCTTTTTGGAGGAAATGTGACCAAGGTCACAATCTTTTCCTAAATCATTTTGATGAATAAATCAGAATCCATAACATGTATTTACCAAATTTCAGTAAGATTACAAACCTAGTTTCATAACCACATCATTTAATCATTTACTATAAAAGCCATAGGAATGTGTGGTGAAGTGTACACACAGTTAATCTCATTTCTTGCAAGCACAAACGCACTGACAGCACCAATCAGAAAAAAACTCACTAAAAATGACAGATATTGCTTCCTTCTCACTGGGCATTTTGTTTGATCTGGCTGTCAGTCCTTGTTTCATTTCGAGGAAGTTTATTTTCAAAAAGCAAAGCACTTGAGGCTCGTCTACGTCCGAACATTGGTAAGAGCTGACATATGTGTGGTGTTGTTTCAGTCTGAGGTTTGTTGAAGAAAACATCCTGTCCCGAGTGAGAGATCGCTCATCCAAGATAACATATGCTTATCATCAAAATCCAGACCCAAGAGCGGGAAAATACTTCATCAAATGCAAATCCAATACGATGGCCTCATTTACGCCGACCCTCTGTAACTTGTACGACATGTATGAACGATAACGACACAGATGAATGATATTGTTGAAATCACTTTCAGAATGATTTTTGCCAGCTTTTTCATTCAGAATCCATCTGGCTTTAAAGAGCTTGAGAATTTAAAACGGCAGACGACATAACTGTAGTCTGCACTTATAACAGCTTAAACAGAGTGTTATCATATGCTGGTGTGGACCATAGACTGTAAAAGAAAAAATGGACGTAGTGTCCATGACGTCACCCATAGGTTTCTGAAGAGCATTTTTGAAGCCCAAAGTGGGCAGAGGCGGCCAGCGCCATATTGGTAGTGCATCACCGTGCGTCACACCCGGATAAGCGAAAATGGGCAAAGAGGCGGGATTGCTGAGGTGACGTGACGGCTAACAACGGCTAGTAGTGACAGCAGTGGCAATCCACCTGTCACTCAAGTGGCCACGCCCTTAATTATGCACAACTTTAAGGCTTAATATAATTTAAACGGATGAGTTATAAAAAAATTCACCCCCCTCACATTTTTCATGAATGGCAAAATTAGCTATATAGACCAAAACCACTTTTTGTACCAGGCTGTAAACATATTTTTTTCTGCTGTAAAGTTGTGCATATTAACATGGGGGGGTCTATGGGATTGACTCTCTTTTGCAGCCTGTCTCTAGCAGCCAGTCGATGAATTGCAGTTTAAGTCACTTCCGTGTTGGCTTCAAGAGAGACTGGAAGGTTGCCGCTTGGTGTGGACGCTAATTTAGTTATTAGGGTGTAACGGTACATGTATTCATTCCAAACCATGTCACGGTTCGGTGCATACAGTCAGACGACGAATACAGTCAGTCACAGGCGATCCACACTCCAATCCAGAAGGGGGCGGTACATTACACACAGTAATGCAACGCTGTTTGCTTAACACCACAACAGTAAAAAAAAGAGCAGAAGATGAAGAAACAAGGCTTGAACATCAAGGATGTTAAGAGGCTAAAAGCAGGTTTAAAACTTGTCCCATTGAAGTCAACAGGGTGCAAATTTTAAAAAGAGCATAACACGGTGTAGGCAACACCGATTTTTGTCGTTGTTCTCTGTATTGACAGCACTCCAAATTTACAAAAAAAATGAGCTCAATGTTAAAATTGACCGGAGTTCTCCTTTAAGCTAGGTAGAAAAAGACTACAGAAGTGCAAAAAGTTTTATTTTTCATTATTTGATTTATTTTGTACTTTTATAACACAAGAGATGCTTTTCAGTTTTGTAGCTGATTGTGACCAAATACCAAATACTCTTTTTCAGAGTGCATTCTGTTTACTGCTTAGTGCTTAATACACTAAAGGAGGCTGTACTGCACCAACTACCTCAGGGGGGACTAAATGCCGCTAGTTGAAACAAATTCTAATTTGCACTACTGTCTGTTCAAAATAAATAAAAAGAAACCTAGCACTGGGGATTTTTTTTTCTTTTTCTTGTTATACCAAACTCCTATCGAACCGTGACTCCAAAACCCTAATAGTTATCATTACAGTTTTCGTTATAAAGCACTTGGTGTGAAAGGGCCTTTGCGTAGTCCACGGCTAAAGTAATCAAAAACATCTTTAACAGTTTCCCTTCATAAACTCCATGGGTCATACATCATATTAATGTTACAGGCAAAAACACTGCAAGCTGGATGCTTTTATAGGGGCTGGAGACAATAATTATACCTTTAAAATATGAGGCATGAATTTGAACTGGCATCAGTGGAAGTGTAATTCTCTATTAGACTGAGTTTTGAGTTTGCTTCTGAACAGCTGATGACGTGCACAAAAGCCAGCTGTCATCGGCACTGGCTGCGTGTTGTGCCGTGAAACGCACTTCTATCATTGCAGACAGGACTCACTCGCGCAGACATGCATGTAATCTGTCTCTCACTGAAACTCATATATCACTGCAGCTCAAGCGCAGCTAACGCATAAAACTGCTGTTGGTTTTAGTAGCGCCACCCGGGTGTTATGTAGCTAAACTTTGTTTCGCACGCACACTGTGTGCTAAAGTTTGCACAGGGCAAAGTTTCACCTAATTAGCTGCCTTGCTGTTTAAGATTTAGAGCATTGCTCCCTGAAGCGCATGGGAGATTCACCTGATAGCAATTGAGTTTAACATTAGCATAATGCTAAGCTAACAACACTACAATTATGCGACCCACCTTTCTACATTATGATGACTTAAAATGCTAGGTAGGAAGGGCACTAGGTTTTAGTGTAATCTACAAGCGACACTTCAGTTAAAATCAATGCATCACAAACTTGTAGTGTAAACAGCTTTGTTGTTTATACCTAGATTGGTCTAGTTTTGTTATGTAGATGGGGTGTCAGGGTGAGGAAAGGACTAATCTTTCAGGAAGAAGACGGCTTTTAAACAGACTGTCACTGAAATGTGCTGACTGGTTCATCGCGATGTGCCCTATGAGACGTTCGAACGATTGATATCTCAAGTGAATACCAGCAGACTGTGCAGAGGCTTGTGTGTAATATGTAGGTTTCATGCCTCCCCAGACCTCATTTCAGATACAGCTCAATGCCCTCATCTCTCACAAACCACTAATGTGTTCAGTGCATAATGAGTTTATGGGTCAATGACAAAATACGGATGTCTAGGATGCTGGGAAGGTGAAATCCCTGAAAAATCTCCCTATAAATGTGTGTGCTAGGTTACTAGGAATGAAATCCTTTTTTAATATTGGTTTCATTGGTACATTTTTCAAAAGCATCTGTATCATTTTCAAATAAAACAAAACAAAACATATACTGTATTTATTTACTGACCACTACACAATATATATATATATATATATATATATATATATATATATATATATATATATATATATATATATATATATATATATATATATATATATTAGAAATGTACAACTTAAAAAATTTGATAATAAATATATAGTAAATATTATAAATAATTAAAAAAGATTAATAAGTAATTAATCCAACTGACTAACTAATCCCATACAAATTAAAAAAATCAAACCACATTGACTATGATTAGGCAGACAATCACAGTCAATCATATTGATTATTTATATTTAATATTGATATATAGATAAATAATATTAATATATAGATATATTAATATTAATTATTAATATGTAATATTTAAAGACATTTTTTTTATTATATATTATTATATATAATTATTCTATAATATTTTTAAAGAAGTAATAATAATATCATGGCAAACTACTAATGCCAAAATTTTGTTTTCAGGAATTTCAGAATTTTATGAGATTTTTTTTTACATCACCTAGACATTTTTAACTTTTACGCCCATTAACCATTAACGCCATATTAAGGCGTGTAACCCATTGTTGGTGAGTGTAATGTTTTATGTTTCAAGTTTAGTTCATGTTATTTCAAGTAAAGTGAAGCCAATTCACGCTTTGTCAAGTCTTTTGTTGCTTTTGTATCTGTTAACGTTTTCAATAAAATTCAACTCGCCTTCAGTGGACTATGTTACACACACTTTTAATTCAGAAATTGAAAATTTCATCATAAAAGATGACTGTATTCAAGCCACTGTCTGTATGAATTCCATTGAATAATGATTGTCACATCATTGACTATATATAATAGGTCTGCGAGTTTATTTTAGGGATGGATTTTGATGCAGTCTGTCAGAAATGATTGGGCTTCCTCATTAAGCCAACCATAACTTTCACATATAATTCTTAATAGGGGTGATTTATGACATGCTGTATGAGCCAGAGACCTCAGCCCAACACAAACACAAACCTCTCAGAGCAGCAGACATCACATTTACTTCTCTGCCTGGCCTCCATTAAATCACCCATGCACACAAAAGTTGCCATTTATTTTGAATCAGGTGTGTGTGCTCTTGTCCTGAGAGAGTCCTACTGAAAGAACAATTAAGAATCCACTAGATCAAAAAATAGTGCTGATGTTAGATCAGGACCCTGGAGCATTTCTAGGCATTCATGACCCTGCATTTTTACTAAATCGAGTTTCTAAAGCAAGTGCTGCTTACTCAGTGAATATTTCTGCTCTGCATGTGCTTCAGTTAAACAGCCGGTGAATAACACAACAGGGAAAAATGTTTTGTTGAAAACTGAGATCTTTTCACAACAATTTGAAGTGAATAGCTGATCTGTGTGTTTGGGGTCCTTTACATTTGTAGTGTGTACTCTCTGCACCAAAGCTGAACATGAAAAATAATGATATATATTAGGATTTGCAAAAGAAACCCGGCTATTATTCTATGACAGCTAAAGGAACAAGCATTAAACAGCAGTCATTAATGCCTGAACTACATCACTACTGATTATTAATTAAAGTAATGCAGCTGATGCCAGTTATTAGACAGATGCATTGAACACTCCACAAAACAAATTAGAGTCTTAATGTATGCATACGTACAGTATATATAATACAGATGTTTTACATCTTCAAAGTAATATGCAATACACTACAGACAATTTTTGTTTTTGTTTAGTACACTGCAAAAACCTTCAGTGACTTTTAGATTATAATCAATAATAACACCCACCTACACACACACACGCTTGCCCCTTATTTTTTTCTTGGATACATAATTTGATATGTAAGTCATAAAGTCAAATAATCAGATATTACAACACACTTTAATTTGGTGGACAAATGTTTAATAATAATATTGGGCCTGCTGTAATCTCTGGGCCGTAAAAAAAATATAAAAATATATTTTAAAACAAATTAAAATTGCTGATTTTAAGACGTAGAAGAGATGTTTTAAAGTCACAGTCTGTATCAATTTTTTATGTATTTTAAATAAATGAATAGATGCAAAAATGCAAAATGAGCATTACGTCATTGACCCATTTACCTTACAGTGCTGATCTTTATCAGCAATCATTTCTTGACAAAACCTGAGTCCACGCTTGCCACACAGACATTCAGACAGAACCCAGAGGAGTCTTCATTGCCCAGATGAGTTTAACATCTCCATGTTGAGCTGCGGGTGAATTACTAAATAATTAAGACGGAAGACAGCAGGCCTGTGTTTAGATCTGTGTCGTCTGTGTTAATCTGCCTGGATCCCTAAACTCATTTGCCTGTCCCACAGCTCCTGCCTCCAGCGTCTCCGGCAGAGCCCCTGAGATCCCAACATACTTCACTCCAATGTTTATCAGCCAGATTAACATGTTGACAGCACCACCATTTGGAAACAGTTCCAAGATTAATGTCCCGGGCAGGTTTCCAAAGGGCTGTGAAAAACAAAGAGCGGTAGGACATACTGAAGAGCCGTTACAGTCATTTGCACAGCCCGATCTGGACCCGTTTTCACTGGGACATATTTAGATAACAACTTGGTGGAGAGGCCTTTGAAGACTTTCAAACATCTGTGGATTCGTTGTTCAAGCTGGGTGAACAGCCAGTGTCTCTGATCTGGTGTGTTTGTATGCTGTGGAGGTCTGGAAGGCTATATTAATATCTTGGGTTTTAACATTGATAGTGAAACGTTCCTGCTATCTGTATTAGTTTAGTATGAAAAAATTGCTCTATCACAACAGTTGATATAAATTGGACTGCTTTAAATGTTTAGTTAAAGGTGCACTAATGATTTCTGTATATAACCATAATAGTTTGGAATCGTTTGGGGAAGAATAAAAGCTGTTAAGTTCACACGTCTCATAGCGCACCAGCAGTCCCCACCAGTTAAAGCAAACATAACATCCTGTTTGCATTGTTTGTAGCTGATGAAGCAACTGAAGCACAGCTGCTTATGCATGAAGATGGATTTGATGAACAAGTAACCCTCAAAAATGTATTTTTGATTCATTTTTAGTTTACAGTTTTTCTGAATTGCTAAAACACATTTCTTGAAACCATCACTCAATTTCTCAAAACCTTAAACACAAAACTTTCAAACCACATTCATAGAACCTCTTAGCCTGGCAAACCAGACCCACATCAAGATGTTGGGTCTGGGAACTCACCATTGGCAGGGCTCAATCCGAGGGGCGGGATAAACGGTTGTCTTTCATATTCCCTCTGCACGCAATAGGATATCGCTACAATCAACCAGAGCGTTTTCCCACCAGTGGAGCTAGTTGATAGATTAAACTTTCGGCAAAACTACGAACCCGTCTTCCTTTTTTAAGAATGATTTAAGTGACCTAACTGCGAAAGCCAAAAAGGTTACAGTAAAAAAAAACTCTAAATGAAAAGCATGTTATAGTAGTTTTTTCCAATTGCTAACACACTAAAATGACATGCACAGCACAATTATTTAATGACACACAGAGAGCAAAACCTCTTCTCAAGTCTCCAAAAGTCTGAACACATTTTCAGGCACTTTTTAAATGCACTGAACACGGTACTCTGCATAAGACACAACAATCTGACATAAAGCCATTTCAAAATGACACTACATGAGCTAATTGGCCAATACATGTGCCACCTGGCCAAACACCTCAATGGTTAATTGTTAACACTTCAATATTTTTCAGTTTACTGTTTTTTTGTGAGCATATTTTTGTTCAGTGCAATGTAAATATATCTGCTGTGCATATGTTGCACTGACTTGTTTGGTGAAAAAGCATGTGTGTGTATCTGCAAATATTTCTGTGCATGTGAACAATCTGAAGAATTTTCTACAATTTGAACTATTTATGGCAAAGCATGAGAGTGATTGTCATTATCCCCAAGTGTGTAGTTGGTTAGACAAATATCTGGTAATATGAATGAAGTGTGTGCCATTTCGTGCAAAAGTTGGATTTTGATAATGCTATATGTAGTTTTGGTTGCAGTGCTTCATTTTGCAGGAAATATTAGGTATTTTGCAGTTTGGGTGTGTGGTTTTGTGAATTGTGTTAAGTATTTTGATAAAACCAGCCTAATTTGCAAAATTGTGTGTTAGCAATTGGAAAAAACTGTAAAGTAGACCCAGAAGAGATGTGCAACTACAAAATCAAGGTCAGTGAGATAGATTGATTCTGTTTCAGCATCATGTCTTCATGTTGGTCCGACCGGAGGAGTTTCTCCACATCTCAGACACTGTCATCTCTGCAGGTAAAGGGAAAAAGCCTAAAGCAGATCCAGCCTTGACAACATTCTCCACACCACTCTTCCTCATCCTCTTCCTGCTTTTTCACCTCCTCTTTCTCATCCTCTTCCTTCTCTCCCTCTTATATTGTTTCCATCCATTGTTGGTATACACATTCAGTGCAACATTTTGAGTAAATTGTGGGACTCTGAACTCACTTATGTACAGTTGGTTTGGTCACATCATTAGAAATAAGTGTGAACAATTTTGAGCCGTTGTGTGTAAACGATGACAACTGTGTTGCAGTTGTGTTTAACTTTCGCCTACCTGTGTTTAGCATTTTGAAACATAAGTGCATCACAGTGCAAAATGTGTTTTAGTGAGTGAGAATGTGTTTAGAGTTTTGAAAAAAAAGAGTGCATGAGATTTGCAAACAGTGTTTTAACTACCTGAAATTGTTTAATGTTTTACAGAAAGAGTGATTTATTCAACAAATTTGTTTAGGCTATTGAGAATTTGGTTCAGAGAATGGGGTTTAGTGTTTTAGCAATTCAGAAAAACTGTAATAACAGCATTAAGAAATATCGTGAATCATTTTAATAATATTATGTATACTAATACCATGTATTTGTTTAAGCGCTTGCACCTTTAATTTATAAGTAATAATAATTAAAGGAGCTCTAAGTGACGTTGGGTGAAGTCACTTCTTGTTGACGTTCAAAGTATTGTCAAACAAAATGGAGGCTAGCATGACCCTCCCTCCTCTTCATCTCCACCCCACCCCAAATTTTTAACATTAGTCGTTGTCATCTCTCCTCAAGCTAACATCCCTCTTCATGCTTCTCTCTCCTCCAGCTAACTTCCCTCTTTATGCTTCTCTCTCCTCCACTCCCCACACCCCCCTTCATGTGCACGCGCACTAACCCCCCAACCCCCACCCCCAAATCATTCTTATCGGTTATTGGCTGGAACACTGTTTGTTATGTTTCGTGGTCCAGGCTGGGCCAGTTTGTTTTTGTTGCTGTTTGTGGAGCCTGGGCTGTCTACAGAGACCGCGTTTTTTACAGTGTGTTCAGGGGACAGGCAGCTAGCGGATAGTGAGGAGATGTTTGCTGTATGTGACAAAAAAATGTTTGGCCTAAAAAACACGTGACATCACTTAGAGCACCTTTAAATAAAATAAGACAAGGAGAAAGAAATATCAGTAAATTGGGACATAAGGCCTGTGACATGGAAATGACAGTGACATGCCACTCTGTAATTGCTGTCCCTATAAGGCCCACACTGTTGACAGCGCAGTGTGTCTCATTCCCTTGAATCATTTGGTTTGAGTGGTCACAGAGAGACCTGAAGCAGAAAGGACATTGGACACTGTCAAAACACATTATTCTGACCATGTCCAACTATAGGTGTCACAGAAAAGGGAAATAGCAAATGGCTTTTCTGGACATATACTGTAAACCTGAACGAAGAAATTAACCAAATGAAATTAGTTTATTTCACTCAAATATTGTATCACTCATTGTACTTTATAGAAAGATAAGGGAACTCAATAACTGATTATATTAAGCTGAAAATAAACAGTAAACTTGGAGATTGTTAACTTAAAAAAAATGATTGACTCAACTTTTTTTTAGTTCTGCCAACTTATTAGGGTTTACAGTTTACATATTGGAAAAAATATTGTGCAAGAAAATTAAGACTGTTTTAGAACCATTAAGATTCAAGACAATTAAGCAAATTTACCCCAAAATATTTATCATCACTGTAAGAGAGAGAGAAAAAATAAATCCTGATAAAATCAGCATTTAAATGCAGTACAACAAATAATACTGTAATGTGCATTACTGATTAAAAGTTTGGGGTGATCGTGTAAGATATAGTTTTGAAAGAAATACTTTTATTCAGCAAGGACACATAAGAATAATCAAAAGTGACAATTATAATGTTATAAAAGATTTATTATTCAAATAATTGCTGTTCTCTTGAACTTTACATGCATTACATATATATGCACTAACATAGTTAAGGTTGCCTTTATTCGTGCATGAATCCATCTATGACTCCGGTCATATCTAAGGTTAATGTGTTGACTTATTAGTTCATGTTGAGGTAAGTATTAATTCAATCATTAGTACATGCTTATTCATGTAAAATGTTACCATTATCATTATTTTTTTCATACATTAGAGTGGGCTAATTCAAATTACATACATAAATGCACTTAATTGTAATGAAAATACTCAAAATACAAATAAAAACTTTTTATTAAACAAAAAAGAGCTTCATTAATTTAAATGAAATATGAATCATGTATCTTATCAGTTTTCAGATTAATCCGTATGGAGTGTTACATCTACTCAAATTCCATTTTCGTTTAGGAAGAACTTCCATTTCACTCATCCTCTTTAAAATGCAGAAACTAAATGATAGATTAACAAATGCATTATGGCTGCCTCCCTATGCCAAAGTGTAGTGTGAGATGGCCAAACACAAAGACATTGTCTAAATGGAGGGAGTCCATTGGAGTCTCCATGGAAACAAAATCCACAGATCTCTTTGGATGAAGTGATTTAAAAGACTTGCAACATATGATTAGAATGAGAAGAGACACCAATATTCACAGTGTGCTCATTATTACCACGACTGTTTTTGCCAAACATATGGCAAACAGAGCAGCACTGATCTTTATGGAAAGCTGCTGACAGAGAATCAGAATATTTTCATTTGGCCTCTTCCCAGCAGGCCTACCACTAAATGTCACCAACAAACTGTGCATAAAAGCATTAAAAAATGCCAAACTCTAACTATAAATTATTGAAAAAATAAATAATTCATTTATTATTGATAACAGTATTGCTTTTGCTTTCTTTTCACTGCTTTAAATTGTGACTTAGTAATATGGAAGTTTGTTTTCGCCACGGAATAAAAATAAAATAAAACAAATCTCGCAATCGCGAGTTTGCATCTCGCTAATCTGACTTTAAGTCCGTGATATAAACTCGCAATTGCGAGTTATAAAGTCAGAATTGCAAAATATAAACGCGCAATTGTGAGAAAAAAAGTCAGAATTGTGAAATAAAAAGTTGCAATTATCCTTTCATTTTGTTTTTATACTGTGGTGGAAACAAATTTACGGTTCAAGTGCTGCGTTGCAAAATTCAGATCCAGATGGTTTATTTAAATCATCTGATAATAGATCTTTGTGAGCATTTAAATACATGTAAATGATTGTGAGCATCACATTTTAACCAGGAAGTTCCTATTCTACTGGCTGTAATAAAGAGCTAGGATTAGGGTAGGATTAGGTTTAAGGATAGGGATATGGTTAGGACAACATTTTCAGACAGGAATGCTGTTCAATGATCTTACTTGGCAAAATCACAGTGACCCAATATGCAAGATTATGCAAGATGCCTTATGTCATGCTGTACATTTTACTTGAAAAAAAAAAAAAGACAAAAGAATGTGTCACTGCTCTGGTATGCTGTAAAATATGATCTTTAAAAATATATATATTTGAAATGAAAAATGGTCTATTGCTCCCACACTGCCACTATGTATTAGTGATCGACCGATATATCGGGCCGATATTTGCGGGTTTGACGTGTATCGGCCGATATGCGGCTGCTGCGTTCGCCGATAGTTTTTTCCCGGCATTATTTACAGACAGGCGTCCGCAGGCAGCTCTGTTGCTGGAGACACTGCAGTTCACGTGCAGCCCATGCATGCCCCTCCCACACAGTGCTGGAAGCCTGTTCAAGACAACGGCAAGTTTTAAACTTTCAAAGCATCTTTTAACTGTTTGTCTTAGCTGAAATATTGCCATACACTTTGAAAGTGGAAACACGTTGCTCTATATGTGCGTGCAACTAAGCAAGTTTGTGGGTCCAAATGGAAAACGCGAATGCCGAATGCCTCATCTATAAAACTGCTTGTCACTGTATTTAGGGAGCTGCAAATAGCTAAGTTTTGAGGCTATCCATATGCATACGGCAGCTGTTACGAACAGCTGTGATGGTCATAGGATTAAATAATGCTGACGTTGTTCCATGATTCCGTGATATTTGTGGGAGTTTTATTCAGCGACCACCTGGCTGAGGTTTGGACGTGTGCTCATAAAAGAAGCGACGCGGTTGTGACACGCATGCGATGCAGCGCGCTCGTTTGTCCAGGCGCTCCTATGCCGTGGTGAGATGAAAACATCTAAACTTTTCAGAATGCCGCAAGCGCACGCAGGTCATGTGACAAAAAACAACTGACCTTTCCATGACAACATCGAAAGCTCGGCCGAACAGCTGATCATAGCTGGACAGGGCGGGTTTTTATTTCTCATCTCCATAAATATATGTAGTCGTAAAGGGCTAGAAATAAATTAATCCTTACTTCCTCGTCATCATGGAGAGCGCAGTTCATGGTTGCATAGCAACGACAGACGTTTATTATGCTGCTTGCTTGTTGCTACTGTGTAGCAACTTTTAGTGTAATTATTTTAGTGTAATTATTTTATTTATGCTTAAATATTTATTTTCAGAATTTATTTTCAGAATTTGAATTATGCTTAAATATTTATTTTCAGTATTTTCAGCACAGAACTTTTTTTTTTTTTACTTGTTCTACCTCACATGTTTTTAATATTTGTCAAATATTGTTTTTTTTTAAGTTCAATAAAAATCTTAAGTTCAAAAATCTTTTTTAAATTGAGACTTGTAACATTTGTTATCATCATTTTGCATTTTTATGATGTAAATTGAGTGAGCAAAAGCAGTAACGGCTCCAAATATCGGCCCAAGAAAATCGGCAGCCCGTATCGGTCATCGGCTAAGGCTGATGAAAAAAAATCGGTATCGGCATCGGCACTAAAAAATCCATATCGGTCGATCCCTACTATGTATGCTCCTCAACAGCACAATAAGTTACATCATATTAATGTCTTTTATGGCCTTCATTCAGCATATTGTACATCTTTCTTTCATGTCTGGCTGCATTAATAACAAGTTACATCCTTGCATTCTAGATTTCCCTTGAGGGATTTGACCAGCTGTCTTAAATCTTTAATCTTTGCTGTATCAAAAATAACATGCTACATTGTGGTTAGAGCCAGAGGGAACTCCCCTCCACAGACCCCTCACAGCGAAGAGCATCTTTCGCTCCTCTCATCCTCTGATCTACACATCACCTCTATCAGAGCAGTCACCACCAACATGCCACTGACATTGTAACCTACATTACTACAGCAGGGCTCTCAAGTTTGTTTTGAAGACAGGCAAGAGTGACATTTTGAGAGAGAGAGAGAGAGAGAGAGAGAGAGAGAGAGAGAGAGAGAGAGAGAGAGAGAGAGTGTGTGTTTTGTTGTGTTTGTTGCCTTTTTGGACTTGTTGCCTTCCACCTGCACTGTCTCACTGTCTCTTCCTCTGTTTCCTCCTCTAATGGGCCTACCCTTTTCACCACCTTCTCTGGACCAGCATCCTCTAACCAGGCCTTTTTAGGGGACTTTCCTCTCAGGGCGAATGAGAGGATGCTTAATTGCTTTTTACCTGACATCTTTGAAAGACAGATGCAATGATTAATGCATCCATGGCCAGGATATAATTATAAAATATGACATGATTTTAAAAGTGACCTATAACATCGACATGCAATACACTTTAATTTATTTAGTGCTAATAAAATTATTAAGCCTATTTGGAGAAAGAGATGTTTATAATGTGACAATATGTCAGTCATCGTGTGATAACGAAAATATGACTAGGCCTAGACTACTTGTTCTGAGCAGGTGTTGTTAGTGAACGGGCTGTAAAACTGCTGGCTAAGTTACAGACACTCATGAAAAACTGATGCTAATTATCTGGGAAACATTCTCTAACAGCAGTCAAGTTGTCACTGTTTGTGTCAAACAAGTTGTGAACATTAAAACAGGAGATCATGACTTACTCTGTGCTCAAAGTGATGCTCGGAGCTCGGAGTGGTTTCCTCTGTGCATGGGTAAATGAAACTTTTGGAAGACGTTGTAGCAGAATCACGTGAACAATTCCAGCATATGCTTTTTTTTCATTGGTTGTTGCGTTAAATCTTACCCAGATACAATAGTGCTATTTTCTGATTGGCTATTGTGTAGCCCCTTTCTTTTTTTTTGATTGGCTGATAAGAGGCAGGCTCGACTAAGAATTCCAGGGGAGACGCACTTGGTGAGAGCGGCGCAGCCAGAGAAATTTTGGGCGCTGCGGCATATTAAAAATATTATAAATAGTTTTTCCACGTGAGAAATACAATATGTGGCGGGAGTGCGTGACAAAAGAGAGAAATGAGTGACTGTCACGCTCAAAGCGTGACACTTGAGAGCCGTGCTACAGGAAAGTTTAAAGGGTTAAATCATGACAGATCAAATAGTCCTTGACCTTTTGAGATAAAACAGTTTGTTGAATTATGAAAACATAATGTAAGTAACTAAATGAGCTCCTACTTCAGAGTAGGGTCTAAACCAGTGCTATAGGAACTACCAGTGACGTTAGTGTACGCTGATTAGCCGAATGCATGTAAAACACCAGCACCCGCCATTTTTAAAAAACGCTGTGTACACGCACAGATTATAGCCTTTATATTTACTCCACAAACTTAACTCTACGCACATGGAAAACGGTGATAAATAGACCTCTCAACCTTTAAGCTAAGGAGAACCTTTAATACAACGCGACTTTGGACCAAGCAAAGCATGATAATGTATTTCTGCTCAGCTAGCGACGTTGGACATCAACCATACGGCAAATGCTAATAATTTTTCATATACAGTACCGTCTACTTTCTCTGTATAACAGTTCTATCTAATAACGTATTAGACAGGACTGTTAAACAGGTCGTAAACTAATGAAGACAGAGAATGGGAGCGCTGTGTGCTCAGGCTCTGGCGTTCTCAGCACCGTCAAAATAAATGTCTGCCGCACCATCAAAATAAAAGTTACAACAACAAGCACGGCTTACGTCACTTCAGAGTTCCTACTGGCGGTGCGAAGGCAACCAGGAAAATGTTCCTAGGGGAACTATTAGTTCTCAGGGAACCACCCTGGTGGATAGTTCCTAGAACTAAGTACCTAGAACTACCCAGTGCCAAACCCCCTACTAGTACCTTTTGAAAGGATACTGACCCAGTGACAACTTTTGTACCTTTTCTTTTCTGAGAACGTGTGAATTTTTTATAAAGAGCGAGTTCCCACACTAGGATTAAAACAATCTTGTACCCTCGTTAAATTTACACATCATTCCTGCCAAGTAAAACCCAATAGCATAAATACTATTATCCTAACAGCAGAAGCTTTTATCAATTCATTAAAGCGAGAGAAAATAGTAATATAAACTGTTCTTTGGTTCCAAAAAATGTCAGAAATGGACCTCTGCAAAATATAAATATATTTTTAAATAATATACAACTCCTTTCAGACATATTGGAAAACTGCATAAAACAGCTAAAGTTTTTATGAGACAAGACAAAGTTTTGTGATAAAGTATATGGATGAACAACACTTATAGTGGGATAGACAATCTCTCTTAGTTTTACGCCAAAACATTGCAGGACAGAAAAGCTCTTTTTTAGTGAAACAATAACCCTTCTCTGTCACACTGTTTCTGAGAATAGTTTAAAAATAAAGCAGATGGGGAGCAAGAGTTCTAGCAGATGTGCAGTCTAACTGAGATGACCAAAGCTCGGGTTTATGTTCCCATGACACATAACAGCAGAAGCTACAATATACAGATGTTCATGCTCTGCTGTTTTCTGAGTAAATGTTGTTAGGTCAAGAGGTGAGCAAACTAGAAATGGCTGATGAAGTAGTAGAACACTACACCTGACAGTGAATGTGAAAGGTGTACACAGCAGGACATGGACTTATTCTTTGCTGCCTGTTGCTCCAAGAACGTCTACAAATGACCAGAAGGCAAGCCAATACACCAAGCAACCAATGAAAAGTAGTAGTATATGCAAATGAATCAATCTGGAAGTCTTCTACTTTACTGAAAATGAACACCTTTAGGGGTGATTTCACACTTTGATTGCTTGGCCCGAACCTGAGTTTGATTGCTCCCCTTCCTTTGCCCCCGCTGGATTGTGTTCACACTGTATTTTTTGGGGGGGTTCAAACCGCTTCGGTCATCAAAGCGGCAGCTGTTTACACCTTTTGCTAGGTATCAAGACACAGGGGAAGGTGGCAAAGTGCATAGCGTGGCTCGCCTCACTTTTATATTTTGGTTTTTGAACCTTTGGTTTTGTTTCTAAAGCGTCATCTATCTGTCATGAATGCACTGCAAATGTTCTAATAAAAACAGGAGTCCATTTCTGTTAAAGGCGAACAAAAAACTATATATACATTCTCTCTTGCAGTGCATCAGTCCCAGTGTTACTGAAGCATATGTTCATTTCCACAATGTAGTATGGTTGCATTCATATCAGCAGCAAACTGTACCAGACATATGAACCGTACCCCAGCCCACTTTTTTAAATCGGGGTACAGTTCGGAAAACAGCATTCACATCAACCAAACAAACCCGGGCAAGCAGCAAAAGAGCTAGTGTGAAAGCCCTCTAAATCAAAGAAAGATTATGGACCAGGCAATTTGTTGTCTTTTGTTACTGATTTTTGTCTTTTGTTTCTGATTTTAAGATGTGGCTGTTTAAATAAATAAAAAATTAATGCGAGCTTGCAGTTTATTATGGGTGGGGTTTAAGCAGACTAAATTATTGGACAAGTCCTTCATAAGTCAACAGAGAGAAGTCAGTCATTTTCACAAAACGATTGACCTTTTGATTAAACATTAATAAACATTTACAAAAAAAAAGAAACATAGTTCTGGACAACTGTTCACATTAATATCTATAACATGCATTTACAAAATAGATAGGGCAAAAACAATTTCAAGCTGACTTAAATGTAGTCAATATTTCGTCATGTTATATTCATTCATTTTAGTAAATTTTTCTCTGAATTGACTAAAATTATTTTTGGATTTTTTGTCTTGTCTATGTTATTGTATCGAAAGAAAATACCCTTTTAACAGACATTTTTGTCAGTATTTTCTTGATGAGATGTTCCTGACCTTGGTTCCTGACCATAATCTGTCCTTTTTCCAAGTGTACATGTTACCAGATCCACCTTAGAAAAGAGAGACCAAGGGAAATATAATTCTTGTCTCACTTACTTCAGGACGTGTGTAGAGCCGTTGATCTGCGTGGCCGTGCAGGTCGTTCCAGGGCCTAGGATGGAAGATCGGCGGTAGCGCTTGTGTCCGCAGCAGAGAATGATGAGGAAGGCACGACGGAAGGACTTGTTAAGGAAGGCGTAGAGGATGGGATTGAGCATGGAGTTGATGTAGCCCAGCCAGAGGCAGGCCGCCCAGAGCTGCTCAGGAACACTGTAATCTATGAAGGGGTCCACCACGTTCGTGATGAAGAAAGGGGCCCAGCACAGGCAGAAGCAGCCCATGATGATACACAGAGTCTTGGCCGCCTTGGTCTCGGTACGCATGCGGTGGTTGCGTTGGTGGTCTGCGCTGTCTGCGTTCCCTGCTCCTCCGGCCCGCTGCAGCATACTGATCTGTCGGGCGTGTGCCCGCGCCGTGACGTAGATGCGTTGGTACGCCAGCACCATCAGGATGAGCGGTACGTAGAAGGCCACGACTGAGCAGGTCAGAGCGTATGGCTTGTTCACCATGAACACACACACCGTGGAGTTGCCGGAGAACTTCCGCTTCTCTATCTGTCAAGAAGATGTTGACATATTCAGCTTACGCAAACACAAAAGAATGTACACTCTAAACATTACAGGTACCAAAAGGGGGTTTTCACAGTGATGCCATAGAAGAACCATTTTTGGTTTTCCGAAGAAACTTTTTCCACTATAAAGTAGAAACCTTCTGTGCAATGGAAAGTCAACATGGATGTTAAGATTCTTCATGGAACTATAGATGCCAATGAAGAAGCTTTATTTTTAAAGGCTACTTGACACTGCACCATCAGACACGGATCAACATTGACAGTCACCAGATCACAGCACATAATTTCTCAGACATTCCAAGACCAATTCCAATTCAATGTTCAATCAGCGAAAACAAGCATCGACCAATGCCAACAGATGCTGTCAGGGGTAACACGCTAAATGACAAAACCTGACAAATGTGTCTGTTGGTGCAGTGTGAATTGGCCTTAAGAGTTAAAGAAATTATTTTACTAGGTTTCTAGGAACTCTGTGTCCGTTCATTATTTACCATTACCATAAGGTTGGACCCTGTATGTCTTTGGCTTCAGGGAACAGCCATTTGAGGAGACCTTTTAAGAGCAGAGGTGGCTACTTAAGATACTTCTTCTGGTAAATCACAAGGACCTCTAGATGTAGAAGAGAACTTAGCCAGAGGGCATGAATCTATAAATATCTTGCTCCCCAAATACACTATTTAGAGACTCTCACCTCTTCATATTAATGAAACATGCTTGACATTCAAATACTATGATGTACAGCACTATATCAGTTATATTAAGTTTGTAACTGGTAAATTAATTACACTCCCCTAGAATTAAATTCACCCTCTGATGCATGATGTCCTTTGGAGTGGAAAGATTTTTAAAAGTCATATTAACCTTTCAGGGTGTGATGATTTAAATAATGATTAAAAAACCAACAAACATTCAAATCATCATGACTGATAACTTTTGACCCTTTTATATTTGAATTTCATCTTTATGGGCAAATATAAGTGGAAACCATGACGATTTTATTTTATTTACATTTTTTTAAAATAAATATTGGCATTAGCCGATAAGTTTTTCTGTTTGACCGATATGTAGGAGGCGGGACTTTTATTTTGTCACTGGGCATGCATGTTTGACAAACTTTAAATCCTTGATTTCAACCTATGCTGCACTATATCCAGTGTGCCGCTATATCATATTCATATCATATTCACTGTGTGCTGTATGTAAAATTAGCACTACCTTGTCTTCATGTAAAAATATGATTCCCAGTGTGCACAGATTTACCAGATTACTGAGTGCACTGTTGGTTACAGTGTTTAGTTCCTTATCTATCTCTAAATTAAATAGTGTGATACCATAGCTATCTGCTTTATATCGGCCACCCTGCTCTTTAAGATACTGGCTGTAAAATAATGTAGTTGTTAATTGTAATTGTTAGACTACTACCTACATTGCAGCTACAGTTGTCAGCTACAGCAGCTCATAATATATGCCTAATCATGTTATTTGGTTATTTTTGGGAGTGACATTCACCTCATTAAATCCATTCAGGTTGTCACTGCAGTGACGTCACTCTCTATTGGACCCTGACAGCTCGTCTAAGGTGCTGCACATGAAAATCTATGTGAGTGTCTCAAAGTCTGTCTCTCTCTTCCGTATAGCTGCTCCCATCAGCTCTGCTGTCTTGCAGTTATCCATACTGTACAGTGTGTATCATAAAGAGGACACTGCCACACCTGCAACCCTCTCCACAAATTTCACTTTTTCACACACCCCTTGCCTGACTTGGAGGGGTGTGGGTACTTATTTAATCCTTTACCATCTCTGTGTGACACTAGTTCATTTGAATCGCATGCAATCACTATCACCATCCCTATTAAAATCCATTTTGTAAGTTGTTTATTGTCCCCCAGGTCAACACGGCAATTTCTTGGAGGAGTTGATTACTCTCATCCTTACCTGAGGGTGGTACTCCTCTGGTAGTTATTGGAGACTTTAACATCCACCTAGAAAAGCCTCAGGCTGTTGATTTCAACACTCGTTTTACCTCAAGCGAGTATCTACTGAGGCTACTCACAAATCAGGTAAACAATTTTACCTTATTTACATGCACTACTGCTCCACTGACCATACACTGGTCACTCCACTGCACACTTCAGATTACTTCCTCCTCACTCTTAACCTCAACCTGGCTCAGAAACCAACACACACTCCTCCACAGGTCACCATTCGGCAAAACCTATGCTCACTCTCACCCTCCTGCCTATCCTCTTTGGTCTCATCCACACTTCCTCCCCCAAATCCGCTCTCATCACTTGATACTAACAGTGCAACTGATACTCTTTTCTCCACACTAACATCATGCTTAGACAACTTCTGCCCACTTTCCTCCAGGGCAGCCCGCGCCACCCCCTCTGCCCCCTGGTTATCTGATGTTCTCTGCGAACATCGTTCTAAACTCAGGGCTGCAGAGAGGGAGTGGCGCAAATCAAAGATCCCGCTGACCCTGGTTTCTAGGGATGGGTAAAAAAATATTTCGATTTCTTGATTTTAATTGATTCTTATTTTTACGAACCGATATCGATTCTTAAATCCCAAGAATCGATTAGTCATCCTGTTTTCAGTTGATGAATGAATGTAACATTGTAGCGCGCATCCCATCCAATAAATCGCAATAATCTTTGTGCTTTGTTACTATTGATATGAAACAAAGTCTCAGATTTCAAATTGCGTCCATTTTCTTACGAAATTCAAAAACAAATACCGTTTTGGCGCTGTGCGTGAGATCACTCTGGTGTAGCTCAGCTCTAGAGCAGCAGCACATGATCTTCTCTTCCGCCTTAATAATACCAGTTACCGTGCGAAATAAACATGAATGAGCATTTGAAAGTATGTTAAAAGGTAGAGTACAACTTATCGAAATCCGTATCATGTGACATGGAATCGCTCAATCAGTGTTTCAACCATGGAAAGACGTCAGTAAAACAGCTGGTAAACAATGTCATGTAACGTCACATTTACCTCAGAAAAACCATATCCAGTGACCATACACTCGTTAGTCAGCTAGAAAAATTAACTTCTAAAAAGAGCATTTTGCTAAATATATGCACCATATTACATATTCAATATAATTTTTCAATGTGCTTCAATTTTTAATGCATGTTTGAATAAATCTGGCAGGTTTTTATGACAGCCACCATTTAAATGTTAATATTTCATATTACTTTATTATTATAAAAATAAATAAAAGTGTAATTTTAGTGTTTGTATACAAATCAGTCAATTTTACCTTCAATATTATAGTAGGTTAATGAAGCCTAGTAGGCTACAACTGACTCCCATAGTTTACAGCATTAGTTAAGAGATTTGTTTTCCTTGAGAAAATATGCCATGTATTGTACCTGATATCCAAAATAATCAATATTGAATCGAATCGAATCGGAATCTAAATCGAATCGAATTGCAAGCTTGTGAATCGAAATCGAATCGAATTGTGAAATTCGTGTCAATACCCAGCCCTACTTGTTTCTATCAATCTCTTCACTCTTCCTTATCTGCTAATGTCTCTACTGCTAAAATGATTTACTACCATGACAAAATGAACAATTCTTCTGACTCTGACTTTTCAAATCCTCCTCCTCCCCCTCCTTCATCAACCCTAACAGCTGATGACTTCACTACATTCTTCATTAAAAAAAACCCAACAACCATCAGCATCAAATTTTCCACACCACAATTCGACATGCACATCTTAACAGCTGACACACACATTCTTCCCTCCTTCTCTCCGCTCTCGGAGGCAGAAGTCTCCAAACTCATCCTTTCCAATCACCCTACTACCTGTCCGCTTGATCCTATGCCTACTCATCTCCTTCAAGCCATTTCTCCTTCAGTTGTACCTGCACTCACTCACATCATCAACATCTCTCTTCACACTGGTACCTTTCCCACATAATTTAAGCAGGGGCGCGGTTAACCCCACTGCTTAAGAAAACCACTCTAAATCCAGCACATCTAGAAAAAAATAACTTTTTTCAAACTCCTGGACAACAACCAGTCTGCAGCCACTCAACTGAGACTGCCCTGCTCTTGGTTATTGAAGCTCTAAGACTGGAAAGAGCAGCTTCCAAATCCTCAGTACTCATCTTGCTGGATCTGTCTGCTGCTTGACAGATCCTCCTTGTCAAATCTCCAAACGCACTCCAATGGTCCAAGTCTTACCTGTCAAGTAGGTATCGTGGAGAGGTGAGGTGTCTAAGTCACAACATCTAGCTAACATCTGTGCCTCAGGGCTCAGTGCCTGGATCACTTCTCTTCTCCAACTACATGTCATCTCTAGCATTTGTCACTTAGAAACATATATTTTTCTATCACTGCTACGCTGATGTCACACAACTCTACCTCTCATTCCAACCAGATGATCCGACAGTAGCTGCTCACATCTCAGCCTGCCTGATAGACATTTCTTGCTGGATGAAAGACCACCGCCTTCACTTAAAACACAACCAGCACAACTTCTACATTCAGCTAGGTTCGTCAACCATACTCCATCCAGGGCAGCCAGGAACCTTGGAGTTGTGATTGATGATCAGTTGAACTTCACAGACCACATTGCTAGAACTGCCCGGTTCTGCAGTTATGACTCATTATACAACACTAGGAAGATCAGGCCTTTCCTATCGGAGCATGCTACAGCATCCTGAAAAACATGCACCTTGATTTCCACAAAATATCAATCAGCACAACTGTTTTCAACATTGATAATAACAAGAAATATTTCTTAGGAAACAAATCAGCATATTAAAAATTATTTCTGAAGGATCATGTGACACTGAAGACTGAAGGAATTATGATGAAAATGTAGCTTTTCCATCACAGTTAAATCACGTCATAATTAGTTTAAAATTACATTTTAAAATATATTCAAATAGAAGCCAGTTATTTTAAATTGTAATAATATTTTACAATATTACTGTTTTAATGTATTTTGGATCAAATAAATGCAGCCTTGGTGAGCATAAGAGACTCATTTCAAAAACATAAAAAAAACCCATCATATCCACCACAAACTTTTGAATGGTAGAATACATACAAACATATTTCCTGTTTTGTTTTTTGGTCATATAAGCCCTTTAAAAATCACAGAAAACCATTTCAGATTTTATGAAGCCATGTTCCAATTAAAAATGTTATTGCTTTTAAGTAAAGTGCAATTAGTGACATACATTAGAAACATGCTTAACCCCACAATTAACATCAACAACAACTAAGATTAAATGGCTAGATATTGTAAGTGAAGAGAGCTTGATGAGAGTAATTAACACAGATTTTTTCAAATCTGATCTAGGTCTGTGAGAACCATAAAGTATACACATGCATACAAATATACTGTTTACAAACAGACTGTTAATGATTTGATCCACAGAAGGAAGTGCTATGATGAGAAACATTAATCACTGATCATCTGAGCCTCTCTCCTGCCTGCTCCTCACATTACTCTGAGCCCTCAAAACCATAAACCCAACACCAACCCTATCATTAATAATGAGAAACTTCAGTACATTTTTCTCTCATGAACTGCAAACAAATTGCACATCAGTGTCAGACTGCTTCTTTCTTTTTCAGAATAAGATGGACTTTGGCCCGTGCTATCATTGATATTCAATATCAAACCGCTAATTAGTTCCTTTGAGAAGAGCTTTTGGCGTAACGGGACGCTTCTCTGAAAATGTGAAGTATAGGTAGCTATTAATGTGGAATAACCCAGGATACTCCAGACGGCAGAATGCTAAGTGTTTACTTTAAAGAGAAAGCATTCATTAATTCTTTTAGATTTTTTTTTCTCATTAAAAATGTAGTTTGAAGGAAGCTAAAATGAATACACAAATATTATCCTATACATGAGGGCAGAGAAAACCAAAACTGTTTCCAAAGACCGAAAATGGCAAAGTAAAACAGACATGGTGTCACATGAATCTCATGAAACATTACATTTACAACATGCACATGAAAACCAGAGAGACATACTTTCCACGTGACATTTCCTTTCTCTAGCATGAATTTAATTATGGTGCATCGCCCAGGGCCATTTTTGTTTGTTTACTGGAAAGTAATGAATTAAGTTCCCTACCTGAGACTTTGGCATTTAATTTTCTCCTCAATCATCCCAACCCTCAAAGCTGATCTTTATGAGAGCCCCTACGTACTTCAATTGCTTTCCTAGAAACACTGACAGTGGCTTAGGTTCTATGCATGGATGGATAATTGCCTTTTGAAAACTGCATATAGAGCAGAGAAGATGCTTAAAAAAGACTTCACATGTGTTGCAAGTTTCTCTCATAATCACTCCCTGGATTTTGTTATAAAGCATTTTTATAATCCACACTTGATTACAAGGTGAGAGAGAATGAAAGAAACATCATTACAAGAATCAGACTGTCAGACTGCCTTCACAAACCTTATCAGCACAAACACTCTACCATCTGACGGTTGTGACTCACCAAATCATTTATTCCAATACTATTCCAGCCTTGCATTATGGGTAAGAAGGAAATAACGGTTGGGATTATCCAGCATCCTCCGATCATTAAAGTCACTCTCAGTGGTGTCATCTTATTCCTGTAGACAAGTGGCTGGCAACAGATGGCATAGTACCTGTAAGAAAGGGTAAAATAAACAGTATATGTTGAATATTCTTCATTTGGCCACCCATAAAGTGTATACAAAACAATTAAGACAAAATAATTGTGCATGAAAAGTATTACGATGTGCAAGTGAAATACAATAACCTTGAAAAACCTGAAGGATGATGACCTGCAGTGCCCCTGACTGACAAAATGTCAACCTATCAAGCATCTGGAAAACAGATTCCGTCAACCTGCTATAGCTTCTTAACCTTTCTGATCTGCCAGTCTATCCAGCTCAAGGTTGTTGGTTAAATGACACTGTTGACATTAACCATTAGTATTCTGAGGTACCAAAGAGTCCTAAAATTATATCAACACAGCCAGACCTGTACAGAATTCCATCTGTCCCTAACAACAACACAGTGAAACAGTTGTAAAATGATATTTATAGATATTTAAAGACAAACTAATGTTCAAAACTTTTCGGTTAATTTGGTAAGATTTTTTTAATGTTTTTGAAAGACATCTCTTGGAGAAGGCTGCATTTAATAAAAAATACAGTAAAACTGTAATATTGTAAAATATTTGTACAATTTAAAATAACTGTTTTCTATCTTAATATATTTTGAAATGTATTTTATTCCTATGATGCAAATCTGAATTATCAGCTTCATTACTCCAGTCTACAGTGTCACATGATCCTTCAGAAAAAAAAAATAAAACAAAATCATAGGCTGATTTGCTGCTCAAGAAACATTTCTTATTATTATCAATGTTGAAAACTGTTGCTGCTTTTTTTGTTTTTCTGAAAATATATTTGAAATATAAATATTTTGTACCATTATTAATGTCTTTACTGTCACTTTTTATTAATTTAATGTGTCCTTGAAGATTTAAAAGTATTATTTTTTTTAAAAACAATCTTACGATCCTAAACTTTTGAAAAGTAGTGTATGGTGTATATCACATGGAATATTATTGAAAATTCATTCACAAAGGTCTATAACCATTTTGTTTCCCCAAGCAATACATTAGGTCATGAAGAGAGAAACCAGACTGACATGCAGCAAATGTCAATCAGAGCATTCAATTCAATAATAAATCACTTGGGAAAAAAGAAAACTCTTGACTTTTAAATAAATGGCACTCAGTTAAAAAAAAAAGACTTCTCAGTTTGAGAGAGGAAAAAAAAAAGTAAAAGGTAAATCAATCATTGACTTTCAATAGGTATAACTTGCGAGACAGAAGGACCTCGCAAAGGTGTCACTGTGAATACAAAAAAATATATAATAAAAGTGTAACTACACAATACAAGCCCTCAAAGTATCTACCAAGTACTGCTATAAATGGTTATCAACTACTAACACAAAAAGCTCAAAAGGTACACTACTTTTGTTTGATTGAAACAATCTTGACTTGTTGAAAAACTGAAGATTTAAGGACCATGTCCCTAAAGGTCTTTACCCCTTGCCCAACCTTTCACCCTTCACTTCCCATTACGTTCTAAGTCTCACATTTTGGCATCTACTGCACATTGTGAGATGAACCTCGGATGAACATTTTGTGCCTTGTGGCTGTCAAGGATGTATGGTTGGATAGGTCTGGTATCTCAAATAGTGAGAGAAAGGATTGAGGAAAAGCCATAGAGGACAGACTTTACTCACAATCCCTTTGACTAAATGGGACAGGTCACTCTTTTTTCTCTCTCTTTAATCCAGATGTGTCAATACAGGTGTCGAGGTTCCTGTTTATATCCATTTCTCTGGCCATGTGTTCACCACAGCATGTTTCAAGCTCTGCTTTACCCCACTGGAAGTACAATCTGTCAATGTGCCTCTGCCCCTACATGTCAAGAGTTTGGGTTTTATTGGATTTATATTGGCATCAATGCATGTACAAATTCTAGAATCCATTTTTTGCAATTCCATTTGGCGTTGCAGGGGGTGCAAAAATGACCGATTTCACCTGGCAAGAAACATAGCAGGTGTTCTGAGTCAACTGTTCTGTCTTATTGACAACATAACATAAAATGCCTGCGTTAGGTCCCCAAATAACATTCTGGTGCAGTTTATTGATTCTTTATATGGGGTGTTTGAATGAGACTCACATATTTTTTTGGAAATTTCTTTGAAAAGATGGGCCATAGGAGATTTGCAGCAGTGAAGGTAAGCATTTGTTAGTGAGTCAGCAGAAGCCCTGACCAAATATTACTTACAGTCTTAAATCATTCCCAGCTAGTGTCAGATAACTCTCTGCTGCAATCGAGCACTGGACTCTTTCTGAATTGGACTTTTCAGATTGTCAGATGGGTCAGTTTTCTATGTTAGTATATTTAAAATATTATGTATTAATGTGATGGCAAACGCTGAATTTTCAGCGTCATTACTCCATACTAGGGATGCATAATATATTGGCCACCATATCGGTATCGGACGGTATGCTCACTTTTAATATTATTGTTATCGGCCAGATAAGAAAATTTGGCCGATTTATTCAAGCTGATTTATTAAATGTCTACATTATAATTGTGTGCTTTGGACATGGCTTTTAATGATGAGACTTTTGTTTTTGTAATCAGGCTCTCAAAAATGATATAAAAAATGTAGATTTAAATTTATCGGCCAATATATCGGTAATCGGCTTTCAAATATAAAGAATTATCGGTTATCGGTATCGGCCAAAAAAATTATTTATGCGCTTCCTTGCTCCAGTCCTTTAGAAATCATTCTAATATTCTGATTTGGTAATAATAATTTAAAAAAAATTCTCATCATTATCAATGTTGAAAACTGTTGTACTGAACGATTCTTTACTGTCATTTTGATCAATTTAATGCTTTGCTGAATAAAAGTATTAATTTCTTCCAAACCTCCCCCTCCCCAAAAATCTTACTGACCCCAACATTTTAATGGTAGTGTTGTTCACATTTCCTGTTACTTTACCCAGGATGTCTGACTTTGAAGCCAGTACACATTAGCTTTTTTTCTCAGTTATATTGTGCCTGTTTTGAATTTAATCAATTTGGCCCATAATAAAAGTCATGCACTCTCTTAGAGTATTCCCATTTCTCTAAACAGCTGAACAGAGACAATATAAATGAACCTAATGGGCTTAACGTTCTCTCATTGTTTTGGCTGCATTTACTCCAGCCAATGTAAACGAAACATAATTAAAATGAGGGGACACAATTACAGCAATTGCTTTATTGCATAAAACACAATATGTAAGATGCTCATAAAAATCATCAAATGGCCCAGATGTCCTTAGGGATTTGGACCTTATATTTTGCGACCTTTATAATTTGCGTGTCTGGCTGATATTAGCGTGATAAACAAATTACTGTATCACCGTTCGGCCTTTCACATCCTATAGTCTGCTGTGAAATACAGTGAAGAAATTCTGTCTGGAAGACTTGTGATGCTTGGGCTGACTGTCAGCCATGGTCCGTTGCTGCTAATGGCAACCACAGCCCTGTTAAAGGCGGATGTCACAGAGCCAGCTCTGTGTACTTGCTCAACCAGCTTATTGATTTTTCACCATGTTACCTGTATCTAAAGGGATGAAAGCAACCGCAGTAGAAAAATGAAGGCAGGCTTGAGACAACATTACAGTTCCAATGAATAGTAGCAGCCCTCACGCGGGACTCACATGGTGCCCGAGGCAAGGGATGAGCTACCTTTTTTTAATAGAATAAATAATCAACTACAAAGTAAGATTCAAACATATGATAAAATGTAATACAACACAGTTAAGGCAATCCAGGGTGGGGTTGCACCAGCCATTTGTTAGTTTTTTCTTAAATTGGAATGTTAAGTCCACACTAGAGACTAAGGGCCCTATTTTAACTATCTAGCACGGCGCAAGTTCACTTAGGGCGTGTACGAATCCACTTCTGCAAGTTTAACAATGGTAAAAATGGTTGGCGCGTGGTGCAGGACGTGAAAATTATAACTGTGTAAGATATGGGTGTAAGATAGGGCCCAACGTAACTACTAGCTAGTTTGTAACTAACTCTGTACTTTATTCGGTTGCACCATTTGTTCTTAAGGCAGAACGTAGCTAGTAGTTCGTAAGCTCTCCGTAAAGTAATGCGTAGTCGCATAATATGACGTTTACCCTCAATGATTCATGCAGTCTTCAAATACGTGACCAGAAGTTGTGTTGAAATGCCGTGAATTTCATCCTTCATTCTAACTTCTTCTGCCTCATGTAAGTTTCCATTCAATACGATACTTAATCATGAATAAGATAATAAGGGCCAGATTTACTAAACAGGGCAAATTAGTGTGAGAGCGCAATTCCAAAAAAAAGCGCAGATGGGAGTGGAAAGTTCAGCGCGTGATCTACTGACGACGCGCAAATTAAAGAACACAGATGCAGTTGGATCATTTCCATAATGACCAACACAATCTACCAGTTAGCGTCTGGTTTAAGACGTGCTTTTTTTGGGCAGTAAATAATGGTGCAAACACCAGTAAATTGACAAGCGCAAACCTTTGTAAATCACCTTGCATGATTAATCTCCTCCCATAAATTTTGCGTCTGAAAGGGAAACTCCAACAAATGCATATGCAATAAGGTCATCCACAAAAATAACTGTCCACGCCTTTTCAGCGCTAATTTTTCACTGCGTGTCTTTAGTAAATTCTGACAGTAGTATTTCTAACGCCAAAAGAGGGTTTGCACTGGCACAAGCTTCCGTAAAATATTTAGTTTATACATAGTTACCCTTCAACTAAGTTTAATGGTGCAATGCAGAAATATTTTGTAGTGCGAAAGTTGTAACTTAGTGCCCATTTACGTAAAAAAAAATAGGTTCAGTTGTAACTAGCTGGTGCAACCGGCCCCATGTGATTAATTTTAAGAAAACAGCCATTAAAGATATGTATCGTAATGTGAAAACTGTGGTATCTGTCAGAAGTTATTAAGCAGAAAACACATGAAACAGGAGTAACAATCTTCATCAATCTTGTTTACTAGTATACACCTCCGTTCTCACAAACACATCAGAACACAACACTTCAAAATAGGCTATCAGCCACAACTAAATTTACTCCTGAACACAACAAAAACCTCAGATGCAAACAGATAAAGTGTAATAAACTAACACTTAAAAGTGTAGTTTTGGTGTTTTCATTCCACTAGTCTGAAACAATATGTGATGAAAAGCCAAATAGCCCAAAAACTCAAAATTCATGGAAAATTTGACATGCTATGTTCATGACGTCATGCCTTTAGCAATAAATGTGAATGATGTCAAACTGCTCATTGGTCATATATATGATTATCTGTAATAAATTATAAAAGTTAAAATTTTAAGTTTCTAGCATTCTAAGAATGTAGAAAAGCATAAAAATATCATAATATGTTTGCAGATATTTAGGAATCATGCTCATACTGCAGTACCCATTTCAATCACTAGCTGTCAATATTAACCTTTAAGGTACAGTATGTAAATTGTTTTGTTCAAAATTAACTACATTTAAATTATGTGTGAATACATCATCAATCCTTCTTCCAAAACATGTTTTTGTCTGACCCTGATTCATTAAGCCTGTTATAATTGTTTATATTTTAAATCTGACGGGATGTTTTTCACAGGAAGTTGCGTACATACGTCACTCGCCCGTATGGTGTGGGAGTGGCATAGGTTACTTTAGTTGTCACAACGAGCGAGAAATGTCGACAAGGAGCACGCTAAATCTCAAACCTTTGGGGAATCACCTGTTTTAAAAACAATGCTGAACAGAGGAGAGTCTTCTAGCAAAAAGAGAACGTGACAGAGCTCGTAATAAAACCAGAATCAAAACAATGTTCTTCCGCAGAATGCATGCAGTTTTGTTTTTTTTAACTGCTAGAGGGCAAAAAGTTATATAGTGTACCTTTCAATATAAAAAAACATGACACCATGAATCATCGACCCTTCTATAGCAAGCTGCCCATCAAGGAAATGCATGGCTTTCCTCTGAGAAGTCAAATTGAATTTCAAGAAGCACTGAACTACTGTCCTTATGGCTTTACATTGGATCAGTCAGACAAATCTAATCTGTGATCAGAATCAACAATATGCAGTTCCCAAAGCACGCATGAACGATCAGTCATGCAAACGTGTTTCCCTGAGGGTCGGGCACGTGGGGAAATAGTATCGCGAAAGTCTGCGTAAAAATCCAATTCCAAGCTTGGCTGGCATTGGACAAGCTGTGATGTGGAGAAATTAACCTCCAGTCAAATGGAAAGCAAACGTCTGGGCTGAATGGGCACTCACCCAGTTCTAATGACTATAAGCTCATAAGTAAGATCCACCTATATCTCTGTTTTCATAGGCCAATGTCCCTGCTGACCATTTCCTGCTCTCTATGGCTCTTTCAAGTGCCATTATTCCACTCATAAATGGAATAATATGAATGCAGAGCTGTTTAAGAGAATTGCAGCTATTTTTTAGGGGGTTTATAAAGTGGCTCATACAAACACTCACTCTCAAGATAGTTCTAGAGATCTAGTAGTCTGGATCAGGGCTTGCAAAATCGCTCGCCCGAAGTCCCGGGGCTATTGTGTTTTCCAGTCGGGCTACCAAAATGCATAACCGGCCTGCCCGACGGGCTAACTGAAATAGTGTTCGCTTCAGTCTTGTTATAATCAGATTCAGCGCGTTCTTCATCTTCAATCCGCAGTGGCGCGGAGCAGAGCACACGTCAGAAACAGAGGACAGGGTGTGTGTGTTCATCTGAGCCTCATTGGTCTGTCACTGCTCGTCAATGTCAGAATATTTGAGATGACCAATTAAATCAAAGTAGGCGGGCTTTATGTTCACAGAAGCTGCTGAGTGGGAATTTGAGCAGAGCGACTGACGCTTCAGTTTACGGTCAAGTGCGAGATAAGATGTAAGTAGCTAAACTAAACATTTCATATTTGAGTTTTTTTTTAGGTCATAAATTTTTTTCGCCATTTTGAACTGAAAATAGGCCTATGTAACGTGACTCATGTAATGTAGCCTAATAATTAGTTTACTGTCATTGTGAGGGGACAAGAAACATTAACAAAGCCGTTTTCATCATGTTAGGCACAAGATTAATAATGAATTAAAGCCTATTAATAAAATTAATTAATAAAGCCTTCAGTAAATTAAAAAAGTTCAGCTTTAGGAGGGGAGGAGACTGAGAGAAAAAGAAAGAGTGATGGATAAGAAGTGAGAGCAGGTATTGACAAATAATCTACTGCCCGCTGACATGGTTTTAAAGCTATTTCTTATCCTTTTTTTGTCCTTCGAATGTCTTGAAATGCAAAATAAAAATGTTTAACCCCCTAACAACCTTAAATGTAGGACCTCTTTGATTATAAAGCCCTGTCTACGGCCCTGTATTAGGAATAAGATCAATAATGAATGTGAACATATTGTGAATGAATTTAATAAACTAGTTAGGCTACCTAGCTTTCCTAGTAGCTTTCAGTAAATTAACGCGTCTGAGAAAATGATTCATAAATCAGTAAATCAGTTGACCCTATGTTTACTTTCTTCACTGACAGACAAAAATGAAAAGCCTATATCAGTCAAAGCTCAGCTTTAGGAGGGGAAGAGACAGAGCAAGAGAAAAACAAAGAGATAAAGAGTGTTATGCTGATGAGGAGAGAAAAATAATCAGCTGCATGACATGGTTTTAAAGCTATTGTTATCCAATTTTTTTGGGGCTTCAAAACATCTTAAAATGCGCACATGTAGATCAGAGAAATCCCCGAACCCCCCTAACTAGCCTACCTCACATTCGGGACCTCAGTGATGAGAAAACCCTGCCATCTTCATGTTAATGAAACTAGTTAATAGTGAGCATTAGACCCTAAACTAAAGTGTTACCTTTTTTTTTTTTTTTTTCATACCCTCATTGCCACAGACACAGACTGATTCATGTTCCATACTGGTCACACAAATTTCAGTTCAGTTAGTACCAAATGCATATTTGTACTGATAATTCTAATTTGATTATTTTATATCCAATTGTTGAATGTTTGTGTTTTGAAAAAGTTTTTGATTCATGTTTTGACTCCTAACCAATATTCTACATTAAAAATGGTCTTTTTATTTGGGCTAGTAAAATTCATTTCGGGCTACCAAAATCTGAAGAGTGCCTGCCCGAAGGGCTACCAGCAATTTTGAAATTTAGCATGCTTGGAGAATAAAATGTTATTTTGAGAACACATATTGTTGTCATATAAAATGCACTACACAGAGCAGTGCAAAGTTCTTCACATTCAAATTGGAAGCTGAGATACAAGGGGAAAGTATCACACTCATAACTCTGCAGTCACATTGCCCAAGAGTGTACAACATTTTGTAACCGCCGCAGAAAGACCTCCAGACAGCTCCCCTGTTGCTCTTTTGTTCCCTGTGTTGAGGCTGATCAGGTGCGGCACTCCACATTTCATTTCTGTAGTGCCATCTGGGTCTCTTTCTTGCATGCTGCTGAGGTGTGCAAACAGTTGTGACAACAAAAGCTCCTAGATCAGTTTACAACTTACAGACGTTTTCTTGCAAGGTCAAAGTATTTTGTATGCTTAATGCAATGTTGTCAGTGTACTACAATACATACTCCAGAACCATTCTTTAATATGGAAATAAATCCTATTTTCTAACTTTTTTTTGTCTTGTTTTTCAGTAAAAATAACTAAACATCCTTAAATGCAGTAGATACTATGACTTGTGCATGTATTTGTATGTATGTTTTACTTTTTTTTTGTATGCCATTTTACTTATGTAATGTATGACTTTTCCAAGTGAAACTACATGTTTAACTAGAATTTCCTTTTTATCTTTTGAGAATTGATTGATTCATGTAAAGTGGGTGTCCATATTATAATTGTTACATTGCCAGTCTGTTTTTATTTCTGTCTTTGTCTGTGTTCTGTCTATTAGTTCAGTTGAGTCTTCCTCCGCCCCTGTCTGTTTGTTTCCATAGTTACTTATTGATTAGTTAGTTCAGTTCAGGTGTGTCTTGTTAATTTGCCTCTTTAGTTCTGTCTATTTATACCCTGTGTTCTGTCTTGTTCTTTGTCAAAGTTATTTTATGTTGCATGTGTAGGTTGTTCTGAGTTTATTTTAAGACTGTTTATTAAATATTACTGCTGCACTTAGATCCTGCTTCTGCCTCTGCTTCTGCTTCAACCGAAATTGTAACAATAATAGAGCCAGACCTCTATAGAAATTGGGAGTCAACTGTGGAGTAGCAAAAACTTTACAGAAGGGCTTTAAACCAGGATTTTTTTCTGGATTTTTGAAGTTCACCCTGAAGACGGATGGTAACAGTTCGTCTTCAAAAATATCAATATAATTTATTGCAGTAAGCCTATGGAGGAGTGAGACAGCTCTCAGATTTAATCAAAAATATCTTAATTTATGTTCTGAAGATGAACGAAAGTCTTACAGAGGCTGGAACAACATGGGGGTGAGTAATTACTGACAGAATTTAAATTTTTGGGTGAACTAACCCTTTAATTGCTTTATTCAATGTCTCTACCTGAAAACCACTGTTATTTGTCGTTATTAATGTTTTAAATGCATATTAGTTAGGCTAGTAGTTTTAGCTGTGGTATTGAAAATGGAATGTAGAATTGTGAATTTTCATTGGTATCTACACTATTGGTGTCATAACTGCCTCTTTTTTGCAAAAACAGTTTCATGGTTGGTAAAAAAATATTTATGGCTGGTAAATTTCCCAAGCCACCAGCCATTGGCAGACGTGACAAAAAGTTAGTTTTTGGCCCTGCCTCTAGATAAAACTTAAATGTATTGTTATTTTTATCCATCCAGTCAAATTTGTAATGTAAACAACAATGACAGTTTTAACTTGTCCATGAGATAATCCACGGCTAGGTGTGCATTAACATTGGGTGGTTCTTTATCTTCATGTTGTGCATTACAATAATTTAATATATTTATATATAATTCTAAATCAATAAGAAGACATGCTTCTATTTTGGACACTTTAATATCTTATTCAGGTATGCTTCTCGGGTAACTTTATACTTGTTTTATACTTTATAGGATGTTACAAGGCAAAGATGATATCAATGAGAACAATATTTTTTGTGCTATGATTAGAATGTGTGGTAACACTTTAAAATAAGGATCCTTCGTTAATGAATAACTACACAGGAACAAATGAGTAACACAATATTAACAATCTAGTAACTACAATTAACTAACAAGTAACTCTGATTAACGAATTAGTAAGTAATAGCACACAGATTTAAGTGGTAGTTCACTATTAACTAATCAATAACTACTACTTTTTAATACTTCACAGAGAACTACTGCATTTTTTTTACAGATTTAAGTGGTAGTTCACTAATAACTAATCAATAACTACTATTTTTCAATACTTTCCAGAGAAATAATGAAAAAAAATCACAATTCATGCAAAACTAATTAATAACTAATGCAGGACAAATTACTAGCACTAGATTAACATTACTGCTAGATACTGTACACTAATTATTAATATGTAATAGCGTAGCAGACTTATGATTTGGGAAAGCTGTCAATAATTAGCCTATGCACTGCTATGTATGTCTCTTTGCTCATATGTAGATATGTATGTATATATATATATATATATATATATATATATATATATATATATATATATGTGTGTGTGTGTGTGTGTGTGTATATATCCTGTGAATGATTAGATGATTCTACCCTTTCGGGTTGGCTTACCGTAACTACAGCATGGAATCACGATAAATAGTAATTACTCAAGTGTTACTACATACTTCTATAGGAATTACTAATTATTTGGATCCGTATTCTAAAGTGAAGATCATGTTAACTAACTAGTAATGACTCAAGTGTTACTACATACTTCTATAGTAATTACAAATAATTTGGATCCGTATTCTAAAGTGAAGATATTAGTTTTGCATGAAGTGTGAATTTTTTTCATTATTTCTCTGGGAAGTATTGAAAAATAGTAGTTATTGATTAGTTATTAGTGAACTACCACTTAAATCTGTAAAAAAAATCAGTAGTTCTCTGTGAAGTATTAAAAAATAGTAGTTATTGATTAGTTAATAGTGAACTACCACTTAAATCTGTGTGCTATTACTTACTAATTCGTTAATCAGAGTTACTTGTTAGTTAATTGTAGTTACTAGATTGTTAATATTGTGTTACTCATTTGTTCCTGTGTAGTTATTCATTAACGAAGGATCCGTATTTTAAAGTGTTACCGAATGTGTTACCAGTTTTAAAAAAAACACATTTTCTCCATGAAAGCATAATGAAAGCACAAATGCTTTGGGACAGTTTTGTGCATGTTGTATTCTATAAGTGTACCTATTTATAGTGCCATAAAGTATATGACCTTGCTTATCGTGGATATTTCACCAAGAAGACTATTCTCACCTGCTGATATGCACAGCGATTATCAAGAAGAACAACAGAAGTTTCGAAAACATGTGAAAGTGGCGGCTTGTGACGCACTAATAACACAGCTAATGAGCACATACAATTAGTATTCAACCGGAATGAGCCAGATGAGTGGAGGCATAATAGAGAGCACTAAATTAAGCAGCAAATCAACACTGAGACTGCAAATCATCTGAAGAGACTCACGCTGTATCGCAGACTCTAAACACATGCTGCTCGGTGAGTGAGGTTTGTGTGAGAAACGAGAAGAGACTGCTACTAACCCGAAGGCCGAAGAAGAATTACATTGGAGAAAGCAGCTTTTAAGAACAAGGCGGAGCGCATTTCACACAGTCTAAATTGAGATGACATGGCTATTATTGCTGTGTGTGCTAAGTGAGTGCCTGAAGGACACCCGGCCAGCCTCATTGTCAAAACTCAGAGAGGCAAATGACTTGTGAAATAGCCAGAATGGCTGTTGTTTCCTTTCCACAAGACCCATGATTGTCATAAGTGCCGCCTGTAGCCACGCTGACTGGAACCTCTTCATTCCTTCGTACTCAGGAAAACATTACTGTCTTGATGAAAATCAAGGAAGCAGATCCCAGTGGAGCGTGAATGCAAGGTGCGATACATAGTGATAATAACGGGAAAAGATGAACAGAAAAAAGATAGATAATGAACAGACAGCCATAAAAGTCACATAAAAAAACATCTGCCACATTGCTATTAACATTTAAGGCTATAGTGGGTTAGAGGAAAGATATTTTCCATTCAGTGAAAGTGTTTCAAAACAAGTTTCACTGTCTTTAACATGCAGTATTTAATATAATAATATACTGTATTTCTTTACAGTATATTATTTCCATAGTAAGTATTCTTTTTATCTTTTTAAAAGTACGCTTAAGTGTACTCATTCACAAGGACTCATCATAAATTGATTGTTATGTTTTTTTCATTTGCAATTAAATTATGGCTGTTGCATCAAAAGCAACTCATGATGACATAAAGATTAATCAATTATTTACTTTATATGTTCTCAAAACTAGAAGACTATAGAATGCATAGACTGCAATGCTGCATGTTTGTTTGTAGGCAGGGAATGTACTGTAGCAACGTAGATAGTTACGTCATTATTTGACTCTCAATTCAGTGGAACCGTGGGCCAGAATAAAGAAAGAGAGAGAGCTGCACACGTCAAACGGAGAAAGAGGTACATTTTGTAACAAACCAAATATTATCAGTCCCCCTCCTCTCAGTGTGCCCTTATGCCCCCTTTAACAAGCGAGGCATTGGAAGGCGGTCTGTGTGACTGCAGGGGCCGAATGACGCAAACTAGGGAAGCAGCTGAGCACTCGAAGCTCTTCCTGAATTTCAGTCCTCTGGTCTAATGCATCACTCTGGGGTAAAGGACTGGAGCTGAAAGGGTGGTTCACGTCGGAGGGAAGTGGATACTAAGGCTTAGTGCTTTATTGAACTTCTAAGTGGAGTAGCTTTATAATGTGCCAGTGTCACACAAGACGTTTGAGATACTAAACCATGTTCGAGTACCTCTTATTTTCTCCTTTTATTATTCACGATGGAGCATTTGCTGCCGACAGGAACAAGGCCAGAAACTAAATAGAATGTCAAAGCATAAAATGTATTATAGCTGAATGCCCATTCACAGAGTTTAGACGAATTGTCTTTCATAGTTATGCGCAGAAAAAAAAGGATAAGATCAGACTGGAGCAAACATGATGGTGTACACGAAGCCAAAGTAGATGGAAGCAGAACAAAATTACAGCTACTTCCACAAACAACCTTAACGTTTCGCAAAGAGCAACAATCTTTTATGAAACCTTCAGTGTTTACGGATCATAAATCATAAACGTGTGCCAAAGTGAGCATAAGAACTGTTTATTCATATGTATTTGTCACCATTGTGACTTTGAGCAAGGCACTTAACTCCGGGTTGCTCCAAAAGGATTTTTATTTCAATAATAGGTCTACTGTAAGTTACTTTGCATAAAAGCATCGGCTACATATGAGGTTTTCAAACTTTGATGTCAAGCACTATCAAGTGATGATCCCCTGCAGGGGACACATTTCTTAAAATATAAAGGTATATATTTGTAAATGTTGTAAAAATATATTGATCATTGTTAGTTAATAAAATAGTTAACTAATGTTAACAAATTAGACCTTATTGTAAGTTACCAAAAAATGCATCACGGTTTATTAAAAAAAAAAAAAAAACATAAAAAAAATTATACAATTATTTTTTTCTCTCTCAAATGTTCCCTGAACCCATTAGCACCTCTTTGTGCTCCCCTGGTGTGAAAAGCCCTCTCTAACATGACTATTTGCTTATTCTAAGTTGTCCAGCAACAATATGTTTCTATTTTTAAAGGTCTGCCTGTTGCTCGACTTTAAGAGTTTGTTAGGTTCATAATCACATGTGATCACTGCAATATTGGTGAACGATTTACTTGGCAAGGGACTTCGTGTGGCCACACATAGATCACCATGGAAACAGCATCCCTACACAGTCCGCAGAACTAAACTCTCAAGTGCTTGTCCTCGGTGGCGAAACAATTTATGGCTGCCATGACAACAGCAACTGCAGTCATGTGTCAAGACTATACGTTTATTGAATTTCAATTAATAGCACGTGATTTATACACAACCAAGACGTCTCATGAACATCCTGAACTGAAAGGGCAAGGTCTTTTTTCTTGTTTTTTTACCTGTCAAGGGATATGCAGCACAGGTGTAGGATGGAGGCGGTGGTCAGCAGAACGTCCAGAGAGGTGCGGACCAGGCAGAAGGTCTCTCCGTAGATCCAGTTCTGATGGATCAGTTCTATGGCACCAAACGGCATCACCAGCACTGACACCAGCAGGTCAGCAAACGCCAGCGAGACGATGAAGTAATTGGTTTTGATTTTCCTGCAGCAGAAACAAAGATATATTACTTTCTGAACACTTTAGTTTAGAGTCCAGTTCTATTTAGTTGCTTATTAGCATGCATATTATAGGATATTGACCATTTATTAGTACTTAAAAAGCACATATTAATGCCTTATTCTGCATGACCGTATTCTACATCCCTTAATTCTACATAATACCTAAACTTAACAACAACCTTACTAACTTTTAATAAGCAGTAATTAGGAGTTTATTTAGGCAAAAGTCATAGTTAATAGTAAGTTAATAGTGAGAATTGGATCCTAATCTAAAGTGTGACCTTACTTTCTTCTCTTTTAGCTTTTTATTTTTTATTTTTATTTTTTTTATTCAGATAAATACAATTTTAAATGTTTATTTTCTGTTTTTAAAGATTTTTAGGTTAAAACAATTAGTATACAAGCATGGACACAAAATATTTTTTTCAAAGTTGCAATTAAAACTATAACTAATTATAATTAATAAAATCAATAAATATTGAAGTGTTTTACAAGAAAATACTTGTAAAGTCAGTCTTTCTACTGCAAAATTTCATGTTTAATTGAATTGCCGTTTCTTTGTAATTATTTGTACAATTTACTAGCAATATCTGAGTGAAAAAGTGTTTAAAAACCTACTACACCAATTTTTGCTTCAGTGTATTATAAATATTGTCCATGCGACTTTCCTTTTTGAGTGAATTATCCCTTTAAATTCAATAATGAATGTAAACACAGCAGCTTGACAAGATGTGTTCCCTCATGATTAGAAATTAGAGAAAACTGTAACAAGATATCTACTGAATGTGTCTGCGTGTGTCTGTGCTATGTGTGTGGTACGTTGCTGATAGGCTGTCATAATGTTCGCTCCCCTTGATAAGGTCCAGAGCTCTGGGCACTCTATTAATGAGTAATAAAACTCTTGCTTGAGCTTCTGAACACAGATATCTATATATAGCTCACTGAGAAGCATTAATAGGCTCAAATCATTCTGTCACGTAACCATAACATGGCATAAAATCTGCATACCAGCTGTCTATGAACAATATACATCTTTGAAAGAATGCAGAGAGGGGCACTGATTGGCTTTCATGAACATATGACAGCAATTCTGAAGAATGAAAAGCAACATGCATCCAATAATTACACCATCAGATAGTGTGTCAGTGTTTACAAATCCCTTTTGGATGCACCATTAAAGCAAAATGGCACCAGATGTTCCATTTGACCCTAGCAGCCTCTTTTAAATACATTTGTCATTACTATCACGACATAACATTTGGCACGTGATTCAATTGGTAACACTGAGATTATTTTTAGACTATTTTTCTCAGGACTGAGTAGAGTAGATTTTTCTGGTAGAGTGGAAACATGACCTTTGAGTAAAAGAATCTGGGTGGTATGGGACAGGATAAGCAATTTATAAATCAGAAGGAAGCATAGTATGTGAAATAGAGGAAGGAATGTATGAATTGATGTGTGGCATGACGTTTGAGGAGATAAGAAGCCTAGCGCTGCCTCCTGGCTTTAGACACAAAAGAAACCAACAGCTTTTTCAGTACAGAGCTCTCTAAACTCTTTCTTCTCTCCTTCACAAGTGTTCATAAGACATAAAACATGATGGCAACAGTTTGCAAGTGTGTATATATATATAAACGATCCATTTTCAAGGGGCGGCTCCTTTAAGGCTTGTCAGTAAATGGCCACTGTTATGATTTGCTAACGTCATTGCATAGGAAAAAGTGTCAACGTCCACTCACTATTGCATGCCAGTAAGTGTTTTGAAACCTTATCCACTGTGCCTCATTTACAAAACAATCTGTAGTCAAATGCTCTGAACAAACAAAATCCTCAGACGTGATTCAGGACGCCACTAAAATAAACCATCCACTTGTTTCCGATGCTGGAATCCTTCTGAAATCTCTACAAACGAGCTGTTCGTGTGGATGCGTCAAAGCGAAAATTCGTTTACTCTTCTATTTCTCCTGTTGTCGACCGACTTAGGTGTGTGGAGTATGTCAGAAACTGAACTCATATCTACTATGTCCAGTGTAGACAACATCAGTGATTAAAATGGGTTCTATTTTCTTTTGACGCGTCACTTGGGCTGGGTATCGAGTTCGATACTTTTTAGGCACCGACCGAATTGCCTCAATACCATCGAATATCAAAAAATGTTTTGCCGTTTGGTACCAAATTTCGATACCTAAGGGGTTAATCTCGTCAACGCCAGTGAGCCAATAAGCATGCAGCATAATTGGCTGTGGCGAGGCATCAAGGAAAAACACTTTGCGCGATGCAATATTTGCGACAAGATAATGGCTGCCAAGACTGGCAACCAGGGCCTGAAATTAACACCCGACCACACGCCAAATGCGGGTGAATTCTGCAATTGGCGGGTAACACTGTCAATCTACCTGCCACATTGGCAGGTAGCCAATGAGAATCGACCCTTCGCGGGGAGTTTGATTGACGGCGATCTGGCCAATCATAATCCGCCGAATTTTTTTTTGTCCGACAAAGCAGTCAGGAGAGTTCAACGTTGGATGATTTGAACTTGAAAAAACGGAGTGTACTGAGTAGACCTACTGACATCTTTCCGCAGTTAAAACTTCATTCCTTCTTTCATTCATGTTTATTTTATGCTATAAATTAACTAGAAGGAAGAGATGATCGGTTCACAAGCAGCTTTAACTAACCGAGGCACCACAGCGATCTGTCAAGACACATTACAGAGCCACAAAACGGTATTGTCTAAATTTCTTTAAAAATGACCAAATTTTAACGTTGATACTTTGTTTAAAATCAAAAGTAACCAGGACTGTCTTGTCTGTCAGCGTGTTGTCAGTGTCTCTGCTGCGCGATGTGTTTTTCATTGCGTGAGATCATGGTTTGGCGTGAGCTCGGTGTAGCTTGTCGGACATAGCAACAGTAACTAAAGCGGCTGGGTCTTTGCGTTTTTTTTTTTGTTTTTTTTTTAACTGTTGTTATTTGACATTTAAACGAAGTCAGCCATACGCACCAAACGCGAATATGCGTCTAAATTCGCGCCTGACGCGATATTCGCCTCCGGTGTGAACGCACCGTAACGGTTCCTGAACACTGTAACAGCTGCCCAGCGATCAACACAGCCGCGTGTGATTTGTTTACATAGCCTACGAGCTGCACTCGGTCTATATCTGTATTCTAAGAGTTATTATTACTTGTATGGATCTCGTCAATAACTTGACAGCACTTAAATGTGTATTCTTACAAGTTAAAGAACAAATGTTTGTGCAGTTCCTTTTTTTTTTCACCTTTTATGAGGCAAAAAAAAAAAAAAAAAAAAAAACTGGCTGGTAAAAAGTCACTGTGGCGGGTGGATTTTTAAATCCACCTGCCACAGTGGCTGGTGGTCAAAAAAGTTAACTTCAGGCCCTGCTGGCAACACAACAAATCTGATGAAGCTCTTGATAGTGCATGGAATAAACTTAAGAGCAGAAAGTTTCTCTGTCTTTGACTGCAAAAAGAACTGGAGCGCATCACAAATGAACCGAAACTCGGCGTATAGGCTACTTGAGACATACATGAGAAACAGGCATATAGAAAGATTGAAATGTCTACTTTTAAACTAACCAATTCGAATCGAAATCAAATATTCTCTGATTATGCAATCCAAATGAAAGGTGCATTTCTCTCTACAGGCACGCACGTTCACTTTACTGCAGAGATGACGAATCGGCAACGTCAACTTCATCTTTGCAGTCAACACTGACTCAGAAAACACTAGTTTATTAATAAACAATTAAAATGCATCCTTGCTATTTTTTCCCAGACACATTCATAATCATTAGGCTACTTTTGCCAGTGCTTTGCGGCAAGCTTTATGCGTGCTGAGGCCGAGGCATATATTCCACCCCCCAGTGGCCTATATATGAGTCTTTGAGTCTGTAAAAAAAAAGTCAACAAACTGAAAAAATAAAACCAACTTTTTTGAGGTAATATTTAATGTAATTAAAACGGACTTAATAAAATTGGTTTCAGAAAAAGTATCGTTCAGGAACCGGTATAGAAGTCAAGTTATCGGTATCGATATCGAAAATTATTGAACGATGCCCAGCCCTACGCGGCACTCACATCCAGAGTAGACAAATGTCAGCCGTTAAACTATTTTCCGATGTCTTGCTCTGGGGAAAATCAACAACAACTGTAAATTAAACGGGTAAATGGTCAAACAATGCAACCATATTATTTATTCATGCTCTAGTGCATGCTGGGAATTCCAGCACTCTGAGTAACCTGTATCTGTGCTGCTAGTTAGCACCTAAAAAAAACTACTTTTAAAATGTATAATAGAAAAGCTGCTTTGACATGCATTACTTCCATACTTCAGTACGTAAAAGTAAACAACAATAACAACAACAAAAGAAAAATCCAACAATAATTGGTTATTTTGTAAGTGTTGAAGGGAGAGTGGAAGACAAAAGAAGGTATTGTAAGAAATGTCTCAGTGTTTTTTGTCCATACAATGTTAGTAACCAACATGCTTGAAAATATCTTCTTTTATGTGCCACAAAACATGAGAGCGAGTAAATAATGACAGAATTTTTGGACAGACACTTTTGGGTGAATTAAGAACCTAAGACGTTTTACAGATTCAGAAGGAAATTGGCTGTCTCAGAAGGTCTGTATCAGCGGCTTCATTAGAATTTCACATTCGTGATGGCGTTGACACTTTCTAGACAGTCTGAAATTATGGTAATTACAGTAAGATATGATACAGTGTGGGTGGAGATCTGGAGCTTAAGCAAACAACCATGTTTATTTCCTGTCAGACTTGGACTATTTCTGTTAAAAAAGGACTCCATTCAGCCAGTGGCTTTCATTGATATAAAAACAATAGCAGCATAGTTTTCCAAGAACACAGCAGGACTCCAAAGGAGTCATTAACAAGCTCCTAATTAAATACCCACTGAAATGAAACCCAAAGAGACTATGTAGAGGTGTTTATGAGCTGGTGAACTGCTTAACTAAAAAAAAAAAGAAGACAAAAAGAAACGCCCACTCTTGATGAGCTTCTTCAATGTTAACCATTAACCTGTGTATTATGTGTGAAAGACGAGATTACATGACGGAGGAGTGTTCGGACGGCCTATTTTAAGGACATTTATCACTATCATCATGACATAACATTTAGTGCATGACTCCATCTTTGACACTTAAAAAGAGTTTCTTGGTAACCTTGATGAATGTAGATAATTGACATGACTTCAGAGATTTCATGACAAAAGCATGGTGCCTACAGGCTTGAGAGACAAAAGAAACCTACAATGTTGTTTTAATTACTGTTTTTACTGGGTGAGCATAAGAGACTTTTAAAAACCTAAATTAAAAAAAATAAAAATAAAAACCCGATCACTAACTTTTGATTGATACAGTGTCTTGATATTTTGGATTAAATATTAATCTTGCAATTCATCATATAAGTCATATTGTATCATATTGCTTTTTTATCACAGTTTACTGGATACATATTCAAGAAATTCCCAGTTCTTTCTTCACTTTTTTTTTCTAATCAAAATGTGTGTTTTCTCAACAGAACATGTTTTCTTGGGAATACTGTTTTAATTGGTAAATGTATGTTTTCCCCCTGCAGGGTCTATGATTTCACTTTCCATTATATTAGTCTTTTGTAAAATCCAAACTAACAAAGCACATCCTCCTCCAGGAAGTGAAATCCCTTTCTGTTGGAAAACAACACCACAAACACTAGTAATTCTACATTAAATTATTAATTTAATTAATTCTGTGATGTTTGTGGTATTCACTGGTTTAAAAACATCCCAATTAAAAAGCATTCCATCTGTTTGACAAAAAAAATGTCCTCACTCATGTAGGCGAACCAAGCAATGAGTAATTTTAACTCTTTATTTGTCATCCTGTAAAGTTATAATGAATAAAGATGAACTGTCTGAATTTGATCTGAATATTTCTGAAAGTCTGCTATATCCTTTAATAGAAACACATGAATTCTGTTATTTTAAAAATTGCAGAGTGAGAAGAAACTACATAAAAATGTCTGCCATTCAGATTTAAACCCTGCAAAGCCTAAAAAGAACCATCCAGTAAGAATTACCTCGAACATGAGTCATGTCAGTTCACTTGAGCTGCACAAATGAAATGCTAAAAAGGGATGTTTTCCCCTGGGCTTTCAGATAAGTGGAGAGCAGTGTGCGGAGATGGGCGGTTTCTGACCTGAGCTGCCGGTCCTTGCAGACGGCCACCATAACCAGCAGGTTGCCCAGGACGCTCATGAGCATGACCAGTGACAGGAAGCTGATGAGAGCAACCGTCTTCACCAAGCTGTTGCTGTGGTAACAGAGAGAAGACACAAACTTATTCAAAATCAGTTGATTGCATGGATCGAAGAAAATACTGATAAGTGTCATACTCTTGAAGGCGACTAACAATAGCACAAACATTTCAGTTCCAGAAGACACTACTGGTGCATAATTTTCAGTGAAGAAATGCTGTCTTTAAAATGCATTTAAAGTAAGTTTGATTTGCTAATTGTTAAATGTTGACATTTAAGAAAGGTTTTGCCACATCAATTCCCATGGAAACAGCTGCGTAAGAGCACTGCCCAGGAATAGAAAGCACATTGCCCACACAGTGTGGTCGAAAAAGACTATTCCTCCTTGTGAAAAAGATCATTTCTTTATGTTACTGATGACGTGAATCTTACCAACGTGTAGCATTGTTTGTTTCTAATCAATGGTGTTATAATGATTGAAACATTTATATTTATGTATGTGCATTCGTTTCCAGTTTTTATTTACATTATTAGTGCAGTAAATCTGCATATTATTATGCTTTGACTGGAGTAATGATGCTGAAAATTGTGCTTTGCCATCACGGGAATAAATTACATTTCAAAATATATTAACATAGAAAATGGTTATTTTAAATGGATATAATATTTCACAATATTACTGTTTTTACTGTAATCAAATAAATGCAGTCTAGGTGAGAGACTTTCAAAAATATATATATATAAAAAAAAAAAAATCTTACCATCCCCAACACTGTAAAAATGTCATTTCAACTTAAATGACATTAAACTGACTTTAAAAATATCTTTCTTTTTTTTTTTTTTTTACTGTGAAACATCTGAATAATAGTGTATATCTTGCTTTTTTGGATAAAATATTAATCTCACAATTCAACAAATTAGTCATATTGTATCATATTCGTTTTCTTTTATCACAGTTTAGTGGACATAAAAGAATATTTTTAATATTTTCACATTAGTTCTGAGCAGATATTCTAACATGAAAAACAATAATGTTACAAAGATTTAGATGGTAAACCGCATTGTGAAAATCATTTTCTTGTGTATTTTAGAGTTAGATAGAAAAATTTCCATAATGCCTCTTGTATAACCTATAAACTCAAAAGTAGCTCTTATCCGACGCATTGTTTTCCCTCAAGATTGACACTGACTATGTAATTGTAGGCTACAGCCTGTTATTTTGACTGCAGGCTTTAAGAAGAGATAACCCTCTACCGCACATTAAATGAACGGCAGGGAATTTGAGATAACTGATAGAGAGTCAGCTCAACCGTAGAACGTTAGACACTTCTTTTGTTCATGAGCTATAAAGCTCTACCTGTCTAAAGACATAGAAATCTGTGTTGATCTTTCAATAAATGTCATGTCATGTCTAATGTGAATTTGTTGTTTAAAGAAACAAATTAGAATAAATCAGAAAAGACAAGACAGCATGAAATGCCCAGTGTGAATTTAATAACCTCGAATTAGACCCTTCACTTAGATTACTTGGATCTGCTACTTTCTGTGACAACATATTGTTAATTTCAAGAGTTTATATAATACTAGAGTGAGATACTGTACACTGAATTGGCATCCATCCATTATGGCAGGGCTAGAGACTACTGGAGTAAAGAAAGAAATACAAATAAACAGAGAATTGAATATTATAGGTGCTAAGAAGTGAAGAAGGAGATCTGAATAAGAAAAATGATCTCTGGAGTGAGGTAAGCAGTTGCTTATATGTCCTTGAAATTTGACTGGCCGGGATTAAATGAACACGCTCCTCTAGAATAAAACTTAATTTTATATTCATACCATTGACCATAAGTCTACAGTCCATAGAAAGTTTTTTAACAGTTACAGATTTGCGCAAAGCTTTTGTGATTTTTTTCTAAATGTTGACAAAAAACTATTGCGAAATGATGCCGTTTCCATTAACCGATGTTATGCGACTAAAAGGTCATTTTTTCCTCTCGCGATAAATCATTCCAAAAATCATGGCGACGGATGTTGGTAGGTTTACGTATATACCAGCCACTGCACTGGCCATTATTATTAATTGAAGGAGACGTATGTGTGTTATCCAAGCATTAATGGTAAGGAACGACCCTTATACTTGGAGCGGCTGGTGTTTCTGGGTGTTTCTCCCTCATATCTGCTTCGAGGTCTTGATTGTGGCATTTCTTTGAGGTTTAGAATTCAGTATTCCTGTAATTCTTTTGTCCTTTATGAATTTAATAAAGAACTCTGTCTCTTATTCTGTCCAAACATAGTGTGTCATCTACGTCAGGTGACCTGCAAATGCCATTGCATTCCATTGCAGTTTTGCAAAATATTTCTTTTTCGAAACCATTGGTCCGTTGTCGTGATGTAATAGGTAGGTGTGCCCTGAGGCCCCGCCTTCTTTGACATGAAAAATTTCTTCTGTTCAGTCACTTGAGGTCGGACACTGACACTATTTTTTTTCACTGTATAAAGTGATATTTAAACAAACATGACGTGATTTTACTAGAGCGATTTTACATTGCTAAAATCAGTTGCTTTCTTACTGCTGCTTTTTGCTGGATATTTATTTTGATATGTAGAGGAAAGCATGTGGCATAATTTACATATTCATCTAAACTCAGCAGCGTGGTCGGCGTCGGGATGTTTGCTAACAGTATAACTGCTGCTCACGTTCTCCAAACTTCTTTTTACCCCTAAGCAAAGAAAGAAAAAGAATGTCATTCGGCTGTGTTCACTGTGTGTAATGACTGGTGAAACCTTTGACCCCTAGAATGTAATTGAACTGAGGGTGCAATCAGAACATAGCGGCTCAATCAAAGCACTCAGTGAGTCGACCCTAGGTCATTTGGTACACGCTGTCCCTTTGGTTAGCTTCCGCTGCAAAACACCACATTTCTAGACAGCATGTTGGAATGCTTTATAATTTCTCATTTAAACTAATTAGGAGCTTTTGTGTCACTTAATATAAAAACTCTACATTAAACAGTGTTTACACTGACTCTACATTAAACACTGACTCTACATACATGTGTTATTGTTAACTTAATCTAAAACTAAAACTATTACAAATAATTATCTGTAATTTTTATAAAGCTGAAATAAAAATTAAATATAAATATTACATAATAAAAAAAACACTAAATTTAAATGAAAATTATAAATGTCTTGGCAACAAACTGAAATAAGTACTAACATTTCAAGAGCTAAAACTGAAATAAAAAATAAATTAAAGCCAAATGGAAATAAATATAAAAACTTATATAAATACCGCAAAGGTGTTATTTATTTTTTGTGACATGGACTCTTGATTTTCCAAAAGCAGAAGACAGACTCACATCTGCTGTGACTCAGTAGAGGGACTTTGACTATGAGTAGTCTATCTGTAATATGATGTCATGTAATTAGGCCAAATGGTACTTAAGTCCTACATGTTTTCTTTCCGGTGTGAGAGCCGTGTCAAAAATCCCAGACTCCAGACTGAACTCTAACTGAAAACATGCTTTTCCCTGAGAACAATGGCAACAGATCAAGTTAAATTAAAGTCCTCCTCAATCTACGTATAATAAACTATTTATTATATAATTGTACTATTCATAAACACTACTATTTTAACAATTTATTACTTACTCTGCTAGGAGAAATCGTCTAAAATATTGAGCCAGTCAAAAAGGGGGAAGTACTCTTTTTTGCTGCAATCTCTGTTTTATTTATTATACAGAGAACCTTTAATGCCAGAAAAGTGAAGTTATGCAGCCCTGTGTAAAAAAAAAAAAAAAAAAAGAAAGAAAGAAAAATGTATCCGCCAAAAATGGAACAAAGACAGCTGGTGAAAAAACACAGTACTCTGAAAGCCCACCACTGCAGAGTAGCCGGTTTGATCTTTCATGTTGTCTGCCACGTCACGTATTCAGCCCTACCTGTTGTTTTTCAATTGATAGTGATATGAAGGTTAGAAGGAAATTTGTTCTCAATTGCTGGGAAACCGTCCAAGAGTGGAACCGCTGACAATCTAAACCTGAACTTAGGCCCTTCATTTTCATTAATTCTCTGTGCAAAATGGGCAACAACGTGTTCTGATTTCACAGCAACACTCGTGAAGGACAAATATGCTGATTAAAGGCACAAAGTGCACAGTGTGAATTTACCAAGATCAATGAACAATTGACCCTCACAAAAGCAGGCATTTGCAATTCTAAATGTGCAGCGGTGAAGCAAATTCTCCTAACAAACCTTAATATGATCAGAATCTGTGAGTTTTGTAATTAACTAAACAAACTTGTTAATAGTGTGGATAATGAACAACATTAGAACATGCATGGGTTTTGATCACATGGCTTTAAAATCATAAACTCGTTCTTCTGAATGTATTGTATAGAGTGAAGTGCCACAGTGCCTGTCAACTTTTTCAACGGCTTTGGTTTCAGAAGTATTTTTCCCATACATCTTTCCCATAGGGATAAAAAAAAGAAAGAAAAGTATTTGTTTCAAAGTTAGAAGCCATGAACCAAAACAACCAGCTACAAGGTGAATCACAACATTATGTTAAACTTATTAAAGTTTATATGTATAAACTTTGATTTTAAGCAATCTTTTTAATTGTCAAAAAGACAAAAGATACAAGACTGTGTACTTAATGGCTTTAATGATAAAAAAACTACAATTGCATTTAGCATTGTGAATAACAATACAATTAAAAACAATAGAGAAATGTACTATTTAATGTTATATATATATATACAGTATATATATATGTGTGTGTGTGTGTGTATTTATGTATATGTATATATATATATATATATATATATATATATATATATATATATATATATATATATATGCAGTATATAATGTAAGCTATAGAAACAATATATTTTAAATTGACAGTATTGCAAATATACATACAAATATAAGTATTTTAAGAGCATAGGGAGACCGACTCAATTGCATCATTTGCAATGCTTTATGGGAGTGGGTGGGTGCTAAAGATGTCTTTTGCCACAATTTGCTAATTTTTCTGATTGGTCAGTTTGAGATTTATTTTGCTGATTCATGAATAAGGTATAGTTTTTTCAACAGGAAACAACTCTTAAACATAATTATATATATAAAAAAAATGGTTTGAAATAATGCAAGGCAATGGTTTCAACAAAAGCATATAACATCATTTAACAACCTCATAGCTCACAGTAAGTCTGTCGTTTAAGGTTTACAAGTTGTTGTTAAAATCAATTTCCCTATGGAGAAAAATGAATGGGATTTTTACTTCTGGAGCCCAACTGTTGGCCTCTATTTCAGTCCTCATGCTGCCATCGAGAATGGTGGGACATCTAGTTTTGTCACATAAGCCTGTCACTTCATCTAAATGAGAAGTCTTTCTGGCAAGCCATATCACTATTCTTTATCTACAGTGCAAAAAAAAAGCTAAATAGTTAACAATGACAACTAAATTATGGCCCATTCTAATCAAGTGTGCCATACAAGTCCTAAAAAGTGACGCCAAAATGGATCCAGTATAGCTCATAAACCCCACCCTCTACATGTAATATTATGGGACGAGAGACAAACAAAAACAATCAAATTACACTTCCAATAAAAATTTTTTCCAAAGATGGTTTCTGCCATTTTAGGTTGAAGTGTTCGTTAGTTATTTGATGCTATAAAAATGGGAGTGTGACGTCATGATTGACAGCTTCTCTGGGTCACTGATCCAGACTGTTTTTCTGGATTTTCGGGAGGAGATTGGAGATTATGCGGGAGTGTGGGTGAGGCCACTTCACATTCACTACTTCGCAGACTTGGGTCCTGAATCAGCGCAAAGATGTCAGCACCATATTGGGGCATTGGCGGCTTCACTTTTCTACAATGGAAGAGAGCGAAGGTTCGTTGTCCATCTTTTTTACAGTCTATGATTCCAATTCACATTCTTCCTCCATGATTTCTTTCATTGTCATGTTCCCAACTCAGAAAGCCAGGGACATTTTCCTTCACCATGCAAACTTTGCCCAAAGTAAACTTTGGAAAACATCTTGCAATTTATTCTGACATGCTGCCCCAATAAATCAGCTACCCCTAGCCTTTGCTTATTCTTTTTTTTTTTATCTTTTTTTTGACAAATGTGCCTTTGCTCTCCAAGACCAGTAAGTTGAGCAGACACCCTGCAGAATCATGAGATAAATCAACAGTGACAATGCGAATGGATCTAGATATTGTCCACAGGTCAGTGAATATTAGACCTCATTCGGCTATAGATTCGTATACAAGGCCACACACAACGTACACGACCTTCAGCACTGGTAGGGAGGGCAGACTGAAATACTCTTGACGTACAGTAAATCAGTATAGATTCTGTATAATGCATGTTATAGTATAATAAAAGTGTTTTAAAGGGTATAAATTCAGTCCATTCAAGGCTGTTTATCACATAATATGCATCAGCCTGGTTTCACTGGAGCACTACTGCTATTTGCTGAATGCCTCAGGTGAAGTATTTCAAGAGAATGAGAAAATTCACATGAGACAAAGAGCACAATTTTAGAAGTGCAAATACAAGGCTTACTTTCCAAACATCCAAGATGTGATATCATTTCCCCAATTCCCTTTGCAGATGAACACTTCGCATCCCTGAATGAATACGGCATCTCAATGGAATTGAACTCTCATCCAATAGGAGCGCATTGGGAAATGCGTTGCCTGACTATTATAAATCATCATTTATTTATTTTTTTCCATCCTGTTCTGCATATTGACAGTAATTAAATGGGAAATCTGTTAATAACTTGCACCTGGGAAGGGCTGGGCTACATGTCAAGCATGCCTTTTCTAAGGGCACATGTGACTCTTCCATCCTTGAGGACAAAAGAGTCTTTTGGGATGAATGTGAAAGAGTATGGATCTCCAAAGGATGGCTGGCATGGACTCAAATGTGGATCATTTAGGGCTTGTAAGCTTCACACTTCTGGGTAATTTACAGGCATTTTTAGATGTCATGTCATCAACGCTGAATGTATTGTGGGGGCTGTCAGAAACCTTTACCCTTGATGAGGAGTGTTTGAAAACATGTCAAAGTTTTCTCAGATTTTCTCCCCATTTTGGCACATGTCAGACTCATCTGAGAAAGTTAATGGGCATATGTGTGTAGGAGCCTATAGATTTATGTACTGCAATAGACATGTTAGGCCATTTTTCTTGTCATGCTGAGTAAAACGGCGTTCCATACCCTCAATGTTATCAGTGTTACACATAACATCATGATAATAAATCTGTGTTTTCTGTTCCACTTTATGTTTCTGACAATGCTGAAATGCTTGAGTTAAATCACATCTTCTAAATACTAAGGCCAGATTCATTATGGAATCGGTATAATTTAAATTTAGCATTTCACACTGTTTACCCACAATAATAATCAGTGGTGTATTTGCAAGCATCAATATTACTATTGCTCTTACTTAATCAATTTAATCCCACGAGTTACATTTGTGACCAATATTTAGTGGACCATTATTTTAAAGTGATTTTTTTTTTTTTCAATTTAAAATAATGGTCCAGAGAGCACTAGTAGTTCTTGAAGAGTGACTAGGTACTTCATTAATTAGTGATACATTTTATGACCACATTGAGAGTAAAAAAAAAAGACAACTGCTCACATCTCATACACGTTAATGTTGTAATTAGCAGTTAATTAGTAACTCTTTACAATTCATAGTTACTGTAGTTATTAGTTCTTAATTAGGCCAATCTCATTCAGCAATTTTTGATTACCTAATAAGGAACTATATTTGTCCTATATTTGATATTACTTACTGATTAGTTAATCTTGTTTCCAGTTACTTTCCAGTGAATAGTAGTAGCTGAAGTGTTACTACTCATTTATCCTGCATTACTTCCTGCTATTAATGATGGACCATTATTCTAAAGTGTTACCAGATGCATACCAAACCTGTCATTAAACATTTACAACTGCTACTTTTGACATGTGTTAGACTTAATAAAGTAAATAGATTAATGTGTACAGTAGCCTATAGATTTGTGTACCACATCCGTTGGGCAAAAAAAAAAAGTAGTATGCCCAACCCCAAAACATATTCAACGCCCACTGTAAAAGTATAATGATTAAACAGTCTATAATTAATTTATTAATAATATCTCTGGAGCTTAATAAATCTTGCTCACAGAACAATGTTTACAATGTAAGTGGTCACAATTGAGACCCGTGGGAAAAAAGAGAGCACCATTTTTGAATAAGTAACTTATTATGTCTCATTACATTCTAAAAATGATTTCAAACTATTGTTACAAAGTTTTGTTAAGTATTAAATAAATGCTAGGAAAAAAATATTTATATATATATATATATAGAGAGAGAGAGAGAGAGAGAGAGAGAGAGAGAGAGAGAGAGAGAGAGAGAGAGAGAGAGAGAGAGAGAGAGAGAGAGAGAGAGAGAGAGAGAGAGAGAGAGAGAGAGAGAGAGAGAGAGAGAAAGAAATTACTTTATTTTGTGTAATATTCTACTGGGCAATTTTGTCTTACAGGGCCATTTTGGACTCAAATGTTTCCCACAAGATAAGACTGTGACCAAGAATAAACCACATACTTTCACTTGTATGAAAAGACATGTAGTTTGTTTCATTGGTCGATCCGAAGGAGAAAAAAAATGCATGATGCTGGTAACAACAATTTGATATTAAATGGGTTCACAACAGTAATTTGAACAAACACCTATATATTTACAGTACATTAAAGGATAGACCTGAACCATAGTGATACCATATATATCCGAATATCATATATCTCTTAACCAGCTCTTTTATAATAAGCTAGAAAACAACCATATAGCAACTACCACAAACATCCAAGGAACCACTGAGCAAAGCCCTGGAAAGCACCCAAAACACCCTTGCATTGTGGGTGTAATTTTTGCAGCGCGAAACACCGCACAAAAACACAAACTATCATTTTAATAGAGAGGCCTCCATTAATCAACATGTTGCTTAAGACTATAAAGTGTTCGAACAGCTTATCTTTTGATCAACTAAACTAAATCATTCCTCGAGAAACAGCATCAAAGGCTCGCTGTTTGCTGTTTGTTTCTGATCGTGTTATCATTATTACAGCTGGAAATCTCCAGGGTGAGGTGGACTATGCGCCCGGGTAGATTTATTGCAGCCGAGCAGATCCAGTGAATAATCCAAAAAGGCAGCGCTCCTGTTTGAGCAGCGCTGGGTTTCCCTGTCCCCTGAGGCCTCCCTCTGCTCTGAGCCGCTGGAAAAGAGCCAGCAGCTCACACAAGGGTTTCTGGTCGTTCTGCCTGGCTAACACAGAACTGTACATAACACACAAGAGGCAGTGCACCTTTAGTTACAGAGATCGTATAAAAAGCAGGGCTATTCTTGTGTAGCAAAATGAAATTGTGTCGTATGAAATAAGGTTTTACCTGCTATTTCAAACAAAGGACATAAATTGTGCATGACTTCTCTCAACTGCATCTCATAAAGAGAGAGCCAGGTCGTGTATAGATCTGTTGCCCCGCTCATAGCAGCAGTTCACAGGTCAGTTCAATAGGAAAGTTCACAACAGCCGAGTAAGTTGCAGGGTGAGTTGCAGAGATCAAAAGGCAGTGGCATCTCTAAAATAGCATGTCTGAAGATGCTATCAACATGTTCAAGTAGGGAAAGGAAGAGCATTCTTCTGTCTGTGTCCTTTGTTCTCATTTAATGTTCGCTTTAAATGTGTCTCTTCTATGGGCACTTTGGGCTATGGGCTGTGTGATCTTTTTAGAAAATCCATTTTTTTAAAAAAGAAAAAAGATATATGTTTGTTTCACTAAAAATTAACCACTGGGAAATAAAAGTGCCCCAAGCATGCTGCAACATTCATTCACATAGATTCAGTTGAATCTTCCTGGGATTTACCTCTAACGATGATGCAGAGGACAGGCTCTAATTATAAAATGATGGTCTTCAAATTTTATTCTGCAGTGGTACATCATTCTTTCTTAATTCATGCCTGCTCTGATTAAAGTTACCCCACCATGATAGTCTCAGAACACTACATCAAAGAATTTCTCATCTAAGCACGCCACACACCCGGAATACCCTCCGCTGTCCTCTTCAGCATAAACTGCAGTCGCTTCCAAGACACTCTGGAGAGATTCTTCAAGAAGAGATCCAAAATGTCATACACAGTGACAAAGGGATAAGGAGTTCGGCCTTCCCCAGAGAGAAGGACATTATGCAGATAAACAACTAAAAGGAGGAAGATATTGCCATGTGGTTTGTTGTGAAACAGAGCACATGGTGGTATCGGCGATGTTAGCCGGTATGAATGAAAATGTTTGGAGATGAAATCCCTGATGAAGCGTGACACTGCAGGTGCAGTAATAATCACACACTCAGACAGCAGTGTTGTGTTTTCTCAATGGGGGATCTGACACTTTTGTTATAGAATTCTTAGAGGCTTGGATCGCTGCCGGAGCTGTCTAGTTTTACCATACTTTCATTCGAATTGTATGAATGACATTGTACCTGAATGAATCTCCCTTTCTTTTTTCATATTTCACATTCAGTAGAGAAATTTGAATTGACATAGTGGATTTGTACAAAGCCTCTAAAGGTGGTGGAAAAATTTTTAGGATGGGAGAAATTTTTTTTTTTTCAAATCTTTTGCGTTCCCACGCAAAACCTGTTGTGAGCTCGGACAGACACTTCCTGTTTAATGTCCCACTGGCAGTGCTTCAGAGCTCTGTACATTAATGGAGCGTTTCATAGTGTTTGAACTTGGACTCAAATAGAAAGAAATGCGGTCAGTGCTTAACTCAAGGAGCTCAGTGAAGTTGGAAATATATTCACATAGGCTATTCGAACTTACCGGGTCAATATTCTTGAGCTAAACGTTGTTAAAACACAAACGACACCTATTTATAATCACAGTAACCTAGACAACGAGCTACAACCCAATTCTCCTCAAAACGAGCTTTATAATATAGGCTAAATTGTGCAAAAGTGCACTATAACCCAAAAAACTACTTGAAAGTTTGTTCACAGTTTGTTAGTTAGCTATAAAAAAAAGCTAGAGAGGAGCTTATTTACTGTTAATTATATATGTATGCTCGAATAAATTTGTCATGTTTATGAAAACTATTGATATAATTCTGAATAATCGGCTATCGGTATCTGCAGAGAAATTTGCTTATCAGACCACCTGTAGTCAGCACTTTGAACATAAACAGCAACATAACAGCACCGTAACATCTCACTGACAGCAGTGGATCTGACAACAACACAAATAAAAAAGAACACACATGCTATTTATAAGTGTCATTACTGTGTTGTTTAGTAGCTTGAGAAGCTGTGATGTTACAGGAGACTGATGGATTTTAAGTAGATACCGGAATGCAGAAAGCTAATACCAACATAGAAAGACCATATTTCATCTGTCCTGCTGAGCAAACAGGCCCACATCCTCTGGAGACCTTCAAGCCCCCCTGATGCTGTAGCTTCCCAAGAAGTCCCAGAGACATTGCATTTCTGCCATTTATGAGGGAACCAGTGCATTTACAGCAATGACATTTCAAAAAAGCGGGTGAACATATGGTAGTATGTCAATGTTGTGCCAAGCGAGTGAATTCATGCAAAGGCCTCAGGCGGGGTTAAAACACTTTCATTGATTTATGCATGAACCAGGTCTATTTATAAGGCATCTTGGGGATCAAGGTCGGCTAAAACAGTTAAAGGAAAAAAACTGACAATGGTGGTGGTGCTCTAACCTCTCATTGGTATCTACTTCTTCCAACTCAGGCATCTGGCCGATGGAACTCAGATTCATGTACCCGTAGATGCGGAGCGGCCCTGTGAAACGAGGAGAAACAAGGGTTAAGTGAAGGAGCGGTCAGGACACAGCATTTATTTGACCTCATAACCCATCAGTTTATTTTATGTAAGCTGTTGTGATGATTTGCTGTTGCTTTTTTCTCTGTACAGATAACAAAAAATAGCTGCACAATGAAATTGGGTCAGCCTAAATTTAAAAGGAGGGAAAATACAGTATTTCAGTGGATGATGTGTGATATCTATTAACCCTGGGAACAATGTGAGAGACCGGCTGTAACGTGGCAGGAAAGATTTACAACTGTTGTTGAATGTCATGTGTCACAGAGGAGGGTAAAATAACAAATGAGCTCAGCAGCCAGTCTATATGAAAACAAGAAACGTGCTAGTAAGGTAAAGAGAAAAAAGAAAGAATATTTTACAAAGAATGTACAAAAACACACACACAAACACAGACACACACACACACACACACACACACACACACACACACACACACACACACACACACACACACACACACACACACACAAAGATCAAAAGGAAAAATTATATCCACTATAGAAATTTACATTATTTTTCAGGCCTGGAAATCAAACCTGAAGAACTGGTGTTATATGTATTGTATCTATGTGGGAACCCTGCTCATAGACCCTCAGTTTTTATAGGTTTAACTCATGTAACAAACACTGCTGATTGCCGGGGAGTGGAGAACATAAGAGTTAGCGAGTTAAAAGTAACTTTTTATGTCTGTTCAGTCTTCACCCCTAGTGCGCCAAACAATAAATTCACGGCTTACATAATGGCCATAATTAAAACCAAGTTTTACTCTGCATGGTCAAGGTAAATTATGTCCCTTACTGTATTGTATTGCACTTTATGGTGACACATAATCTCTTTCAAATTAATGTAGCCTTTTTCTTATATTCTAACCTGGCATAAGGAACAATGTAATCTAATTTAAAGGGATAGTTCTGCTAATTCACCCTCATATTGTTCCAAACCTGACTCATGGCATATTTGAATGTACATTGGGCCCTATGATTTCCACAATGCAGAAAATGCAGATGGAATTGTGGAATTTTGTGCCAATTTCTGATGAAAAAATCTAAAGTAGGGCTGTACAATTAATCAAATTGTGAAGTGGACTAGAATATTAAATTGCAAAAATACCATTATTTAAATATAAAGTCTGCATGTTCTTCTTGTCCATGACTTCATGTTTTATGAATTCAATTGACTAGACAATTTTGATTATTACAGTGCCATACTTTGCAAGTCAAAACATTTTCATTTCCATAATCACCTCTTTTCTCACATTGTCTGAATCGTTTCAATAAAAGATCTGGGGCCGTATTCACAAATAATTTTAAGGCTAAATGTAGCTCCTAACTGGCGAATTTAGGAGCAACTCCTAAAAATAATGGGCGTGTCACTCGTAACTTTAGGACTCCTAATTCTTTTGACTAAGAGTAATTCACGAAGCATTTTAGCCCTAAAAGTAGCATCTAAGCCTGGGACAGCTTAAAAGAAGTCGAGAGGACTCCTAACTCACTAAGACCTATTCACAAACCACTTTTTGTGGCATTTCACGCTGCGATGTTTTGAAATGCGTATGCGGCGGCTACAGGAGCTTCCAATCGCGAGGGAACAATTTTGCATTGTAGGCATAATGCAATAATGCCACCACCAACAACCAAAACTAGGCTACTCATTGCATGTAAACTAATTGTAACGCTTCATTGTGAATCAAATTAAAATGTTCTTCTCTTTGCAAACGTAGGCAGAGGCATATAGTGACAGATTAATTCAATAATGTTGCAAAGATATTGCATCAATCCATATCTTTCATTAGGCTACTAGGCTATTTGTTTTGCCTTACTCTTTATTCATTTAGGCTATTTATTCAGTTATTCATCATCTTCAGTCCTTCGCACTACTTGTGTAGCGCACGCATTCTCAGACCTGTCACTCATCATCGTAGGGGAGGTGTTTGGAATCATTCCCGCATTACAATCATCAGCCAATCAAGGTGGTCACTTCAGTCAAGCTTGTGCATGAGTAATGACGTCATCCATAGCAACGAAGACTCACTCTTAGTTTAGGAGTTGTCATTTTTCTTTACTAAGAGTAGGTCTGAAAGGCGTTGTGAATAACTTTTAAGAGAAAACTCCTAGCTAAAATCTTTTAGTGCGATTTAGGAGTACTCCTAGTGGTAAGATAAAATGCTTTGTGAATACGGCCCCAGGTCTCTCTAAACCCCTCCTTTCTAAGAGCCAACTCTGCTCTGATTGGTCAGATGGATCAGTCTGTTGTGATTGGTCGACCGCTTACAGCATGTTTTGGAAATTAAATGTCCATTATCATATATGATTTTCAGTTCCTATGTAGATTTGTACAGGAAGTGAGACTGGAATTGCTGATGACTCATTTTGGCATTTTAGAATCGATTCTTTCGAATATGACAATAGGACCTACATTTATTTGTTGTGCACAAAATTTACAAAATATTACACTGCATGAAAGGTAGGTATATTTGAAAAAGCATAATAGAGACACTTTAAAATGTAATTAAACAATTAAAATGAAATCCAGATTAATTAAAAAAGTAAACACAGAACTTGGGAAAAAATAAAACAGATTTCATAGGACATAGCATTTTTTGTTTGTTAAACGTTTAATAAATTGTTGTTAAATTGTATACATTTTATGATTTCAGGGGTGAATGATTTCAGGGGATTTCAGGGGACCATGATTGCAGGGGTGGTGTGGAGCAATGGATAAGACACATGCCTTTGGTGTGAGAGACCCGGGTTCGAATCCACTGTGAGACACCAATGTGTCCCTGAGCAAGACACTTAACCCCTAGTTGCTCCAGAGGCGTGCGACCTCTGACATATATAGAAATTGTAAGTCGCTTTGGATAAAAGCGTCAGCTAAATGAATAAATGTAAATGTAAATGTAAATTTCAATTAATTAGACATGCTTTTTGACTGCTAAAATTACTAACCATTAAATTGGAATCCAGGTGGAAAAAAGAATTTGGGAAAAAATAAAACATATTTCATAGGACGCTATGTACATAGACCCAAACTGAGAGCAAGATCTGAAGGTAACATTTTCAGTGAACAACTTTTAGTCGATTAATCACAAAAAGCGATCAGATGCATTAGTGCAAGAGTGCTTTTTTGTTCTTTTTGTAATTCAACAGCATCACCCCCTAATAAAATGTATTCATTGTGTGGTATAGAACACAAAAAAGCGTAACGCAGCGATACACTGGGAGAAGACAAGAGGCAGTTTTGTCTTGAATAGTCAAAGGAGGAGAAGCTTCAGTATGCTGAATTTTGGAGTCTGTTTACAGCACTTCGCATTCATTTCTATGCTGTCCGCAAACAGTGACTGCACTGCTGTCAAACTTCAAACAGCAATTCAATGACATTAAGCCCATAATGTTGTAATGGCACACATGAAGTTGAACGGTACACTTTCTCCAATTGATACTTTGCACGTGACGTCACAAGTACTGGCTGGCGGACAAGAACGTCGTTCTCCAGCAACGAAACCCAGTAAACTAATCAAGGGTCGCCAGTTTTACTATACAAAAGTTGGTGTTTTGAGGTGTAAACGACATGCCAGATAGTTGTTGTGCAATTGGATGCACTAACCGCAGATGAGATAAGCAACCTGCACAGTATACACACGTCTGTGCAATTTATCATCAAAGGTAATTTCAACATTTGTTTGAATACAATGGGTGTATGATCATGTAATTAATCGTGTCTTTAAGTTACTGTAGTTTCGTCAATCAACACCACCAGTATTCACCAGCTGGTTCGGTGAGTCAGCTGTTTGTGTTATGAGTCTAAGCTAGGCTAACTGTACGTTCACACCGCCGCCGGCGAGAGCGGCAAAATTCATTGAAAATGAATGATTTCCGGGCACTTTGACGCTCTCGCCGGTGGCGGTGTGAACGCACAGTAACAGCTGTCGTCTTTTGCTAACAATAACAGAAGTGTGTGATAGGTTGTTTTGAGGTTTGCGATATCTATGATTTTCAATGAGAACCAGAGATGACCCAACAGTAGAGCTAACGTTAGATTATTTACGGAGGAATTATTACTGCTCGATTATCTTTAAAAAACTTGTCTGCTTTACACAATTTAGCTACATTGGAGTTAATCTTAGTCCATATGCAGCTAGCTCGCTAACAGACTTGATAGCTACTAGAAAGACCTGGAAGTTACAGGACTCTACGTTGAAAATACCCGTTTGTTGCCCGCCAGGTATCCGTGGTAGTCACGTGACTGCAAAGTATCAATAGAGCCGTGGAGTTTGAGATCTCCCCATAATACGAATATCTCTGATCCTGTGTTTCACGAAACAAGAAAGACATAGAAGTCTGGAATGACATGAGGGTGAGGGTGGTATGAATAATAATGGAAATATAGACAAGACACAGCTAGTTTTCTTTTTCCACCTAACTTAACATGAACATTAACAAGGTTAAGAATGTCATAAGAGTGTCAGAACTATAAGCTCTTAAGACTTCACTCAAGTTCCAAGGGCACTTATGAGAGGTTTGATTCATTCTGCTGGAGAGCGCTCCATGTCAAATGAATTGTCTCCTGTTTTCTTTCACATCTGAAGCTAAGAGATTTGTAACAGCAATAAGTGTCTAGGTTCGGCACATGCACAGACGTATAAATCCATGCTGGCACAATAACAGCAGCTCTGCAGTTGGGAAGCGTGCCCACATTAAGCACACACACGCACACACACACAGAGAGAGAGAGAGAGGGTCTGGTAAAGGTTTACAGTAAACGTGGCTGGACTGGTTGGATTCTCATCAGCTCTGCCGGAGAGGAGAATTCCAGCATGAGCCCACCAACATGGATGTTAAACCTCCAGACAGGACACAATCCTCCCGGTTGGTGCCCAGTATGTGTTTTACATTCTCCTGAACGTACAAACAGCCACATGAGGAGCTCTACTGATACATATACCTGCAGCAGGCAGATAGAATGACACCCATTTAAGAGAAGTGCAATCATCTCTGTCAAGTTTAAATGATTACACATCGACCGCAACATACATAAACAGGATATAAGTTCTGACATAATCTAATAAACATAGACAGACAAGAAGAAATGACTAAAGCAAACAGCACCTGAAACAGTTTGACAAATGACATTAGTTTTAGCACAACACATGCCAAACATTTGCCAAAGTCATAAAACACAGACACAGTTTGTTCTAACTCAGAGCACCTTTTGATTTTGCAAGCAAATTACTTCAAAAGCCTTTTAAATTCTGAGTGAATTAAATAAACCGGATACTTATGAAATCTGAAAGCTACAAAATGAGTTTGGCCCACAAGGGGCTTTCTAATCTATTTAGAGTTGTCAGGGATCAGCCAGGCTCCACCACCACACAATCACAGAGATCGCTGTCACCTGATGTCACGATTCACACTCAAGGAGACAGGGAAGATCCAAGCGCAGTATTTTTATTGGGGAAATCCGTAATCATACATCCAGTCCAGGCAATTGGTCGTAATCCATTAGGCAATCCAAATACAAGAACATACAGGCAACACTGGGTATCAGAAGTGGTGTGATAAAAAACAAGGACTAAACAGGCAGGGTATATATAACACAGAACTAACAATGATAATGGGGAACAGCTGAGTGCAATGATACAGTAATGAGTGCAGACAAGGATTGTGGGGAATGCAGTTCCTAATGTGAATGACACCGTGGGGGAAGAGGACCTCTAGTGGACACCAGGGAACATAAACCAAACACTGTGACATAACCCCCCCTCTATGGAGCGGCTACCAGACGCTCCAAGACATAACAATAAACAAAACAAGAGTCCAGGCGGGGGGTGGAATGGTGGAGGATCAGGGGGCGGGATGGGGGGCCAGGTCCATGGAGGGGAACAGGAACAGAGGGGAACAGCTTAGCCGGCAGCCAGGGCAAAACAGACAGTCCATCGGGCGGCCAAGGCGGAGACCTCCCCTCGGGCGGCCAGGGCAAAGATGACAATCCATCGGGCGGCCAGGGCAGAGCAGGCTGTGCAGACGACCAGGGCGGAAATGTCAGTCCGTCGGGCGGCCAGGGCGGAGACTTTCCCTCGGGCGGCCAGGACGGAGACTTCCCCTCGGGTGGCCAGGGAGGAGACGACCCTTCAGGAGACCAGGGAGGAGACGACCCTTCAGGCGGCCATGGCACAGGAACAGGCTCAGATGGCCATGGCTCAGGAACAGGAGCGGACACCGGCTTAGGAACAGGAGTGGACACCGGCTTAGGAACAGGAGCGAACACCAGCTTAGGAACAGGAACGGACACCGGCTCAGGAAGAGACACAGGCTCGGCGGCGGCCATCTTGTCCAGAGACAGGTTCAGCGGCGGCCATCTTGTCCGGAGACACAGGCTCGGCGGCGGCCATCTTGTCCGTAGACACTGGATCGGCAGACATGATGTGAACAGTCTCTGGATCGGCAGACGTGACGTGAACAGTCTCTGGATCGGCAGACGTGACGTGAACAGTCTCTGGATCGGCAGACGTGCCAGGTCGCTGGGGTGACGCCGGCAGGGCGAGCAGCTTGGGCGTGGCCGGCAGGGCGAGCTGCTCGGGGACGGCCTCCGGGACGACAGTGGGCTGTTCAGGGACGACCTCCGAGACGACTGCGGGCTGCTCAAGGACGACCTCCTGGACGACAGCGGGCTGCTCCGGGACGGCCTCTGGGACGACAGCGGGCTGTTCGGGGACGACCTCCGAGACGACAGCGGGCTGCTCGAGGACGACCTCCTGGACGACAGCGGGCTGCTCCGGGACGACCTCCGAACACCAGGGAACATAAACCAAACACTGTGACACCTGAGTACTAATCACCCGCACCTGCATGTCATCTGATCATCAGCACAGTCAGCACAAAATCACTCACCTCACACAGTCACATTGTCTGGTCTTTTTTGAGTAAGTACTCACTTCCTTGTTACTCTTACCTTCCTACGATTGATGTTTAGTGTGATCGTCTGAGGAAGAGGATCTAATCTATACAACTAATTAACAACTTCACCCTGTTCACTAAGTTTGACCTCCGCAGCGCGTATAACCTCTTCCGGATACGTGAGGGGGACGAATGGAAGACAGCCTTTGTGACCCCCACTGGACACTACGAGTACCTGGTCCTGCTGTATGGTCTACTAAATGCCCCCCTCCGTATTCCAAGACTTTATGCACGTGGTGCTCCGGGAATTCCTTCGTCGTACCGTGATCATCTACATCAATGATATCCTGATCCTCCAATGCCTCAGAACATCACCTCTTCCTCAAGGTCAAGAAATGCTCCTTCTATCAACCAACCGTCCAGTTTTTCACTATAACATCAGGGAACACGGCATCCAGATGGACGAGGGGAAGGTGAATGCGGTCCGGAACTGGCCCACACCTACCACCATCAAAGAGCTCCATTTCCTAGGATTTTCTAATGCCGGTTCATCCATAACTACAGATCCTTCACCTCCCCGTTGACCAACCTCCTTCAGAAAAAGCCCAAGTCTCTGTCCTGGACACCAGCTGCCAACCAGGCTTTGCAGAGCCTTAAAGACTCGTTCACAAGTGCACCGCTCCTAATCCACCCAGACCCCAACAAGCTGTTCGTCGTCGAGGTCGACGCCTCCACTATAGGGGTAGGAGCAGTGCTATCGCAGCAGCAGGGGAATCCAGCACGTCTCCATCCATGCACCTTCTCTAAAAACTATCCCTGGCGGAGGTTAATTATGATATTGGTAACCGAGAACTACTGGCCATCAAGCTCGCCTTGGAGGTGTGGAGACACTGGCTGGAGGGTGCTAAGGAGAGATTCAGTTCTCACGATCACAAAAATCTTCTCATATCTCAGAGATGCTAAACTCCTCAACACCAAACAGGCAAGATGGGCTTTGTTTTTCACCCGCTTCCATTTCACCATCTCCTATTGTCTCGGTACAAAGAATCTCAAGGCTGATTCTCTATCCCGTCTCCATAACTCTGAAGAGAAATCCGAAGACCCGGGGCCCATCTTACCTCAAAAGATCACCCTGTGCCCCCATCCAGTGGTCCATCCATCAGCAGCTTTCCTCCTCCAGTGTCTCCAAGCCATCTCCGCCAGGGTGTCCACCCGGTCGTACCTACGTTCCACGGTCACAACGCAATAATCTCACGCACTCGGCACATTCTTCCGTGGGCACTGGCCTTCCAGGGGCCAACCGCACCCTCTCACTGCTACAAGATCGCTTCTGGTGACCCAACATGGCCAGGGATGTGAGAAGGTTTGTCCAGGGATACACAGACTGCGCCATCTCCAAGAGCCCACGCCATCTTCCATCCGGCAAGCTCCATCTTTTGCCCATTCCCCGATGCCCCTGGTCACACCTAGGAGTAGACTTTGTCACCGACCTACCTCCATCCAAAGGTAATGCATGTATCCTAGTCATTGTTGACCGATTCTCTAAATCCTGCCGTCTGGGTAGGGGTACTGTCAGGGATCAGCCAGGCTCCACCACCACACAATCACAGAGATCGCTGTCACCTGAGTACTAATCACCTGCACGTCATCTGATCATCAGCACAAAAGCACTCACCTGACAGTCACATTGTCTGGTCTCGTTTGAGTAAGGACTCTTTTGTTACTCTGTTACTCTTACCTTCCCACGATTGATGTTTAGTGTGATCGTCTACCGTCCTGTCTCTCCCAAGTCTCCATCGTCTTCCTGGTTCCTGTCATCAATCAGCTACTTATCTCTCTCTGGTTCCTGTCATCTAATCCACGACCTCCATCACGTGCAAAAGAACCATAGACTCTCAGTATATCTCACCATCATTATTCAAAGACATTCTCCATTATCGTCACCCACTGGTGCTCACCGCGACTTGTTTCAATAAACCTGTTTCTTACCAGTATCATTTTGTCTTGAGTTTCTGTTCCATAACAAGAGTGGCATGTAAGAACCGAAAAGGAAAAAAGGCTCCTCAGTATTTACATATTATGCTCCTCTAGAAGCAAATCTTGATGTAGTCAATTCAGAAAAACTACACGCATCACACATTACAGTTTAATTAAAATATTACTTGTTTTAACCTTCAAATAGCCACAGAACTTTCAAAAAGGACAAGCAGATGATTCACAGAACATAAGATGTGGAGGTGTTATTGCTGCTGTTAGGTGATACTGGACAAAGAATAATGTGTCCTTTTTTTTTTTTTTTTTTTTTTGCAGTGATCAATGTCTTATCTGTGCTGATATGGAGGATCATTCCGGTGGTAAAACCTCTCTTCTGTCTGCCTATATCCATCTCAAGTTACACTGATGGAAGTAATCCCAGTTTCAGACAGCATGCTTACAGACTAGGGCACATTTTGATATTGGAAGCTAGTAAAAATGCTAGTTCTAATCTGACTGGCTAAGCACTAGTCATTCCTTGTTCTATCTATTCCAATAAACGGCTTTGAGAATTTCAAGTTGTTACCCACTGAAAATCTTCCTTTCTGCCATAGCCCACATATCTCATATCTCATATCTCAAACTGGGTTTGTCACGAGTCACACCAGGTTTGACGCCAAACATCATTGGTTCTTGAGTGTTGCCTATGCGACAAGTATGAATATATGCAAATGTTAATGGTCTTATATACTGCAGGTTTGTGAAGATATGAGAGAAAAAAATAATGACAGAATATTAATTTTTGGGTGTACTATCCCTTTTTTGAGACACTTGCAATAATACCAAGTAAATAAGATATTGTTGAGAGCACCAGCTTATTCAACTTTTTTTAAATTGTCCAATTGTCCATAAGAGACTACTTTTACATATACTGTACACTAACTTTTAAACAACAGCGTACGTACAGTATATAATAATTTTCATTATCACCACATAGATGTTTTACACCTGTTTTTCCAATAGTATAAGACACTAATCAGAGAGACAGATCATTCGTTCATGTAGATCACAGATACACTGCTCCTCTCCAGGTAAACTCTATCTCCTGGATCAAAATTGAAGGATCTTTTGAATTTCAAGCGCCAACTCAGCCACCCACTGAAAACTGAGATGGCCTTTCAAACTTTCTTCCATCTCAATAAAACAAGCCTGGCTGAGTCAGCCCTCTTCACAGGGGAGATTCAATTAAAGCTGGAGAGATAGTCTCCCAGATGTGAGGAGGGTCTCCAGCACATGAGGTTCTCCCAGTATCGCACTCTGCGAGTAATAGAAAAAAATGAGTGCAGAGAAAGGTTCCACTTTCTAAATGAGTCTCATCATTATGCCTGAGGCTGTGTAACGCTCCGAGGAATTTCACATTTCATTTAAATGCAAATTTTGGGTTTAATGATGATCTGGGGCATCTACCTTTTTAAACTCTTGTATCTGCTGATTCTCTGGATCATATTTTTTTGGGCCATTCATTTGTTGCTGGTTTGCACTATATTGTTGAATATTTTCATTTTCACCCTTAAACTAACGTGGTTGCAACTGAGCCATATGTCTCTTTTGCTTTGTAAATTACTAATGGCTTACAATTGAATGCCATAATTTCAGCAACTAAATCACTGTGCACTTTCTTCACCATTGGAGATATAAATAAAAATGTGCAAATGTTGCCAAGACAAGCCAAGCTTGTTCATTTTTTAAAGTGTGCACTGTATAAGAATGAAATGTTTTGTTAAAACTTATGGACATGAGTCTGCTCAGGAATGGTTGTGTAATATCTTATTGGAGTCGGTCAATAGTGGTGAGTGCTAATGGGAAATAAATGATGGGAGATGAATTTCCCACAATAGCAGGTACAACTTAAACTGCACTCAAAAAACACTCAGCATGCTGTTGCTCTTTAGAAGAGACATATTAAACCACTCCATGCAGCGATTACTGTGCAGTGACCGCAGGTTCTTTGAATGGTAGGAAAAGAGAAAAACAAAAATCAGCAATGAGACTAAATATCTTAAAAATATTTCTTCTTGACACTACTGAGTTCAAATTCAGAGCAAAATTGAGAGAGATAAAAAAAAGAAAAGAAAAGAAAATAGAAATAGACCCCAATAATAGTTTATAGTTTCTGGAGAGATCTCAAAAGTCAGAGATCTCAATATGACCAATACAATTTGTATTTTATCATTACAAAAGAGCAATGCAATTTTCTGGGCGGCCTCCCATGATGGGAAGCATAAGATGACTCACCAACAGAAAATTTGACCTAGATGAATCAAGACACTTGATCTGGATTTTAGGAATGCATGTAAATAACTTCAAGTGTGTTAAATCCTCTAAATTTCCAGGCCAAATCTGTATTAAACCGAGAGATATTTGTGTCGATGGGAAATAAAAATACAAATTCTGGAAAATAAAAACACTATATGGTAAATAAATAGATTGTAATAAATAAAATAAGGTAATTTCTCCAACCTGTGATTAAATACAACTTTGACGTACCCTCCTAGTAAAGTCCTGATAGGGCACAAATCTCTCCTTTTAAAGACTTTTATCAGACGTGCAGAATGTAGTCTTGGTAAATTAGCCAGTTACACTCTGGTGATTTCACAGATCTAACTGCTTTCTAGAGAGGCCTGTAAATAGCCCTGCCTTGTGCCAAAATCAAGTCATTTCCCTGAGAACAATATAGTCACCACATCTAATTCAATAGTGGATGCAATGGTTTTACAATCTTAACACCCCCTGGAATTTTACGACCAATTACCGCCCGTCTGGGTTCCTTGATGTATCAGAAGCTGAGAGCAGAGTCCAAGGACTCCCATACTGTGTAGCGTTTCCTTTGTGCAAACCACCGTCACCGACCACACACTCTACTATAGGCCACACATTTATCAAAAACACAATCAAATGGCATCAAATACATGTTTGAATTGTTCTTTGTGTGCACTATGCACATTTGAAGCATTCAAGCCTAGTGGGCAACCAACCTAGACATAGCATCATAGCCCAGCCACTTCGGTTACTGAATACATTTTAATCTCTCAAACCCTACCTAGACAGGGGATCATTGGCATGTTATGATGCCCAACAATGCTGTTTAGATTGAAGCTGAATGGGCTTTGAAACAACCACTGACTGCAGGGACTCTGAACTGTATGAACATGACAAAATCCAGAGCAGTGAAAAACTCCATGAGAGACTCTAGTTGACGAATTATTCATCACAGTGGCGAGTCATTCTGAAAGCATGTCTTCTCAGTGGGTTTTAACTCAAGATGGACTGTCATCCTGCCCTCAAAAGCACAGTGAAAAGCATTTCAAAAGTAGAAAACATGTTACTTTGCATCTTGAAGTTGCTTTATGGTTCAGTTGGTCAACACAAGGGTGTCCTTGCTGTGATAAACTTACTGTTCTGTGCATGAACTCAAGGCAAGCTTAGTTTAATCTGCACTTACTTTAATGTTTGTGCTGAACTAAAGTAAATGCTTTAGGCAACAAACAGACTTCCAATTAAAAGCCTAAGTAATAAATTGTAAGTTTAAATCCCAGAAAAATGGGATTCTTCCAAAGCTGCAACGACTGCCTCAGGCAGGCAGAGAAAATGAAATGCTGATTTGAAATGAGAATGCTGATTGTCTAGCACACTGGTTCTCAAAGTGTGGTACGCATACCACTAAATTTCGCACGTACGATCAAACCGGAGTGATCAGTCTTGGCTGGTCCCTAGAGTGTACGATCACGCCGGTGTGAGTCGAACGGTCAGTTCATCAACTGCTAAATTCAAATGTACTTTCGCAGTTGACTGGCGCTGAGCCAGAGACGTACGCGCTCAGCGCTGTCAGATATCACTATTCAGTGTTTTCAACCACATAATGTTTATTTTAGGTTTCAGACATTTAAATTCACATAAGTACTAAAAAAACAATACATTTAGAGTTTGTAAACACTGCTGTCTATGGAAGCGGCAATAATAATCCTTTCGATTATAATTAGACGACACATTTTATTCATATCAGATACACATTGTGTAAGTAACTTTAAAGTTTACTCTATTCTTCTCCTAATTCACCGGCCACTTTCATGTATTTTGGGAGAAGTGGATGAATTCACGGGTTTTAAATCCAACAGATCCGATTCTCTGAACTGCGTCTGCGGCACAAACTAACACGCTCAACTAATGCGATAGTTATAAAGGTGTTTAAACAACAAAACACTTCCACTTGCACATATTTGACAATCGGAATATCAGATATTTCATGCTATAGCTAACAAATTTGTGAATATTTTGAATTAAAAAGGAAATAATAGCAGATCATCAGTCATTCAGCGCTATTCTGGCTGCGGTGTGTCACCTGAGTCACAATGGAAACAATAAAGTGATAAGTTCTAAATAACGGTCGCCTTGAAAAACTCACGGAGGTCAGCCAGAATATTTAAATGCACGTGTAAAAAGGTTAAAAATGAATACACAGTCTGTGTTCATTTTTTTTAAATTATTAATTACATACTTTTTAACTTAATATTTTAAGAAGAGTTTTTATTTAACTTTTAAGTACAAAACATTTTCATAATATACTCTTTAAGTAGGCTACAGGTTTTATTTCACTTTTAGGTGCAATAGGCCTACATTTTAATTTATCATTATTTAAGTTTTGTATTTACCTGTATGTAAGCAGCACAGTGCAGTGTTAATATTCAAACTGTGTTTTTACAATGTTTAAAGTGGCTGGCAATAATACATATTCTTAACTGCCTCATCTTTGAGCTGTGCATAACTGTAGCTGAATAGTTAGGCCTACTACGCTACTGTATTTTCATATTGATTATTATGGTGGTACTTGGAGAGCCACATATTTTCTGAGGTGGTACTTGGTGTAAAAAGTTTGAGAACCACTGGTCTAGCATCTTAAATGAATAAAACGGATAGATGTACCAAAAAAGAAAATAATAATGCTCTTCCGATGTCCTCTGGTCAAATTATAACCTTGCGAAATGTGAGAATGAATGAGTGTCACATTCCTCCATGTAGTCAACAAATTTCCTCTGAGAACACACTCATATTACTATTCTGCTGACCAAACTGAGGCTGTCCATGAGAGAACTCATCTGTTATTTGACCCAATTCTTTGCACTAAGGTGTAAAAGCAAGACTGAAGTAATGTAATTCATGGAATTTGCTGAAATTAATTTCAGAATGTTTGCAGTCATCATTTGCACACCGTTCTGTCTAGGGTTGCCAACTTTTTTACCACGCAGGATATGGAATACTGGCAATCTACAATATCATACTGTATTTCTACAGTGCATATGCACTATGAAGGTACCCAGCATGCAGTGTGGCATGAATAGATAATGCTGTGGAGTTTCTTGATTCTTGTTGGTTTTATCTGTGCTGCTTATGTTTTAACTTATTTTTGGTTCACTTTTAGCAGTTTGTGTTTTTTGTTTATATTGTAATGTTCAGAATTGATCTTTTTTATTATTATTATTATTTGTTGAGTGTCACCATTGTTGTGTTTTGTTTGTCGAGTATTGATGTCTGTGCATCATTATGTGATGGAATAAAATCTTGTGCTGCAAGATGGTCACACCTTTCAAAGATAAATCTCAGCAGCTTGACAATCAATAAATTTGAATATGAATATATCCAAGATCCCAAGCAAATGGAACACTAATCACCATTATGGTGACTTTTACAATAACAGTACTAAACAATATAATTTCTTACAGTTGCATGGTTAAAGATGACTTTATAATGTGAATTCACAGTAAAACAAGAGCAGTAAATTACTGTAATGTCAGCATTATGTTGCTGTTGATTAAGAAAATGACCCAGCATGCATTAATTTCACTGTAATTTCACATTTTTTTTTTTTTTTTTTACAGTGCAATTAAATACAAAAATATATTTACCTTTTTTGAGGGATTTTTTCTACAAGAAATATTGAAAATATTCAAGAATGATTTATGTTTATTTCATTTTTGTTTAAATTATCAACATTTTAAAGTTGCATTTTTTAATTTTTTTATAATGGAATATTTTACTGTAAAGAATCTGAAAAGCTGCTAAAAATAAATGATGAAAGCATTGTAAAGTTTCCAAAACAATTTTAAAGAGAGAGAAAGAAATATGTTAGTTTTAGTAAAAATCAACAATTAGAACATGCAAATACAATTGAAGAATCAAAATGCATTGTCCTGCCTAATACATGACAGTCTGCAACCCTTTTTGTGCCCCACACAAATTAGGATTGTAGTCATTCACACAGATCCGACAAAGCAGCATAGATTTGAGAGTTGATAATCTGTATGTGTCCTTATCATGTTTAAGCAATCCTTTATTCTTCTTCACCAATAACTGTAATTACTATGGAATCTCTTTTGTCATTTCATTTAAAATTCATGGAGGGTTTAATAATAGCAACCGTGTTTTTCAGCTCTCCAACTGGGTAGATTGAAGAGCAGGGATCTCAATTTGCAAGCATTCAAGGTGAGCTCCTGCCATTTTCATACATCAGTGAATGTGAAGAACCACTGACATCAGTACAGATATTACTCTAGCCAGCCTCTCTGGACTGACATGGTAGACTAATGCAAGAGTTGTCAGTGATATTCAGTGAGAGTTTATATATATATATATATATATATATACAGTATAAATCCCATTGAAATTATACTTAGTAGCATTACTGCAGATATCTAGAGAATAGCTTGTGTATATATAGCTTGTGTATATTATGAATATAATTCTTAACTGAGTTTGACCAAAGAAGTCACTGTTACTAGGGAAAATCACGACAAAAGAGCTCATCAATGACCACTCAATCCGATGAAGCATTGCAAATGATGGAAGTCTATACACTGCTTGCTTCAACACAGTTAGTAATGTTATGATTCATCTCAGAGCTGGTTGGTTTGGTTTGAAACTCTTTACTGAAGAATTGACTGAAATGGAGAAAATGAATGAGAAAAATGCTTCCAGAACAAAGACCGCTGAGGAAGTGGGCAATCACTGTAATGATCTATTGTCTGCTCGAGTCTACCTGCAAACCTCAATGCTTTTTGACAGAAAACTTGCATCTTGTTTAATCTGAAAATGAATTGTCACAACAACATAAATGAAGTGGTCATTGGTTTATGACGTCACGCACGTGGTGGAGTAATAAGGTAATAACTTCTTTTAATGAATCTGTTTGAGATCGAATTAACGCTAGATGTTTTGCTATAAATTACAGACATGGCATCTATAGTCCTCTATTTCTCCTTTTTCTCAGTTATTTTGCTTTATTTCCAGATTCAGTCATAGGCTCGTTCTTACATAGTAGAGCACGTTCGCACATGCGCACTCTTCAAAAACAGTGCTTTGAATCTCTTGACAAACTAAAAGATGTAAATGACATTTGTATGTATTCTAAATGAAAGTCATATGTTGTACTGAATGTCAGCTTGCTTATTTTGCTCAAGATAAGGATTTATTGAGTCCACATGTCATGCAAATTAGAAACTATGCTTCTAACCACAGGTCGAGAGCTGTCGTTCCAACTACACAACTTTGCGATGCTGTTTGCGAATGTTCGTTAGAACGATGGTTTCAGGAAACACTGACTCGTTGAACTATGCTGGTAACGACGGAACTTGCAAACATAGTTGGCTAACGATGCTTTTGGGAAACGCACCCCAGACTAGTTTTCTAGTCTACTATGACAAGAAAATGTTATTTAGCAATATATTTTTTTTTGTTTACTTCTTTAGAATTACCAAAGTAACCCCATGAGATGAAGGCTTATTGGCCACAACACGTAGGTGTGCTGTTGCTGGTCACCTGTTTTTAAAATCTAAGCCATAAAAAAATAAAGGCTTTTTATATTTTTCTAAAACGAATTAATCGAGTGCCTTGGATTGTTTTTTCTTATGAGTGAAACCCATGAGAATTTCTCCACATGCATTTCTCTTTTTTTTTTTTTTTTTAAGTGGATTTATAAAGCAGAGGGCGAAATGATGCATTTAAGATCCTGAACATAATGCAAGGAAGAAAGTGATGTACGACGCGGTATACTTGCTTCATTTATTTCATTTACAACATACTGTAATGTTTGAAATATCATGCTGAGTTTACAAGGAATGTTTTTTCTATTTATTTTAAAAAGCTTATTTTGGGTTATTTGGGGTATTATTCCATTTCCATTGTAAAACAAATGTTTTACAAAGCAAAATGCCGTACAAAATAAGCCAGTCCACAAACCCCATTTGTGCCGCATCCAAATGGATTTAATGGATGAAGCCCAGAGGGGGGGGGGGGGGGGGGGGGGGAGCTTGGGGGAATCCATTTTCACATTGTAAAGTGGGCTATAGCTCTAAGTGTTTATTTTCTGGAGTCAGCGGGTGTGGAGGACGTGGTGGCATCTCATATAGGGGTTATAAAGCTGATGCACTTCTGCCAGGGTAAACTACGATGATTTCTCTCTTGCCTTTCTTCAGAGGTAAATACTTCACAGTTTGCTGTCTGGGATTCATGCAGTCCTAGTCTAAGTGTCAAATGTGGAGCTTTTGAATTGCAGCAGACCTGGAATTCAGACTCTGTGCAAACTCGAGTGCAGAGCAGACGCGGAGGACTTGGATGGATTGCGGAGCGCTGTTTTTGTTAGAGTTAAAGCCAGTCTGCTTCATCTGAGCTAGGAGGGGTTTGCAGAGGCAAAGCGATGTGCAATGCGGCTGCACAGCACTGTAAAACAACATACATGGATCAGGTACAAGCAGCTGGAGGTGCCGGATTTACCAGTCAGGTGGCAAGCTTTTCAATACCCTGTGGCATGGATTTACATATAACCCTGAAATAATGACTTTCTTGGAATCAGCTGAGATAATGTCACAGCTCATTGCACTGCATGCATTAAAATGACAATCCACAGAAAATAAATTTGACTGTTTGCAGAGGTCACCTTCAAGAAAGAGCATATCGTTTTTATCCGATTATTTACCACACGTGAATTTAAACTGGTTCTTGCATGGAAATAGAAATGGCAAAAACCTGAGCAGAATATCAAGTTTGCTTTCTTTGGAGAGAAAGGCATCTTTATAGAGCCTTGGCAGCAGTAAAACTACTTGTAATAAAAACAACAAGCCTAATTATTAAGGTCTACTGGTTTATGCAGAACAAATATTATCCTTACTGTGTCAATACCCTACTAATGTCAAACACTCAGTGACTTCTGCCTCCATAAGTCCTCATACTTCTGCAACTCTGCCTCCCCACCATGCAAATTAAAGTAAGATTTACATTTACATTGGTTACGGCAAGACAAATTGATCTGATCTAAAGCATACAGAACATTTTTACATTCCCAAGGAAACTGTATATTTCTTCTATTGAGTCCAGAGACGACTGACACAGATAAATCAGCGTCAGGGCCGGCCACATTTACGCAAGCCAGGAGAGCATGTGGAAGCGCAAGTGCTCTGTTCCTGGGTTTGTTTTCTGTCCACCGGCAGGAGAGCTGACAGCAGCAAGCTTGTTTTTTTCTTCAAATCTCCTAAGTAGCCTCATGTCAGTGTTTGTGCAAGGCAGAACAGCCAATTCGCTCCACGAAAAGAGTGAGACTTTAGTGAATGCTGCTTTTTGGTTAAAATAAAAATCATTGTGCATCTCTGGAAAAGCTCCTAGTGTTTTATAAACAAACCTAGAGTACATTTCCTGAACTAATATGCACACTGGAAATCAATGTCAGATGCTTAATTGTCTAGTTTTGCATCTTTGTTACTATTGATTTCCATTAAGCACACATTCAAACCCACACAAGCAGTATCTTGGAAAATGGCCCAGATGCTACCAAATATGTCCTATCGTTTCAGTTCACAGAGGGATTGGAGTGGATGTTTGAGCGAGCGAAGCCAAAATTCAAAACATATGACATATGACCAAGAACAATTTGAAATAGTTAAAGTAATAGCGTAATTGTGTCCATAAAACAACTCTGCTTAGTATGTACTCCAGTCTCTGAGCCACTGTAAAAATGTACTTTCTCAGAAATAACTAAGTAGAGCCTTTTAGTCCCTCTCAAAGTGCAGCGTTGGTAATAACAGTGCTTTCGTGGCTCCAGCACTGCAGGAGATGGTCGGCTGTGATCTTCACTGTAATGCTGGTGGACATCATAAGGCTAATGAAGAGAACTCCAGGTATTTCTGTGGGTTCATGCCTCCCGTGAGTCCCACTCTAATACCGTGGCCATCAGTCCTCTGATATTCTCAACACACTGTGTGCCAGAGCCCCTGGACTTGAAAGATGTACTGTGAATGACTGAGAAACTGTTACAGGACTCTTGAAACATCGATAACCTACAACACACGGTGGCTGTTAAGGTTAAGGAAACTCAATATTATATGAATATGAACAAATGTTTAATAAATGTGTAAAAAAAGCTTTTTCATATTAGATCTGGTGTTTCTTCTCATATTATAAAGCATATTAAAACACTTACAGTTTTGATATGTTCCTTAATAAAATGTGACATTTAATTGCATGTTATAAAGCAAATTCATGCAATTCTATGTGATTTCAAGAAAAATGTGTTACTATGGGCTGCAAAATTTTGTGTAAACTTTGAATAATTAGAATAATTAGTAAAAGGTATACAATAATTTTATTCATTCAATTCTATGTTTATTAAAAAATAATTCTGATAAACAAAGAAGTGAGATGAACCACAACCCCTTGTTTACATTGAGAGAATTGTGTCGGCACCTCATTAAAACTTCCTAAAAGTCTAGCCTAATACTGCAGAAATCTAAACACTGAGAAGACCATTAACAGTGCTGTAACACATTAACATTGTGATTGACAGCAGTGAGCTGGATCTTCAAGTTCTTTCTCTAGACCAACTAATGATCTTTCCTCTACAAGCTGCTCAACACCAGAGACAGAATGAAATCACCCCAATCACTTCAGTGACCTAAATTCATTAATCCTTAAAGATTATATATGCCAAAATCGAAGCATTGTTTGACATGGCTCCCACTGAAAATGGAAAACTTTATTTAATGGATTTACACCTTCGGACCAGACATCTTGTCTGTTTTTTCTTTGTTTTCCATGAATTCAAAATCAAAGTTTTTTTGGCTTTTAGAATGAATATGTTAGCCTTACTGTTATCTATAAGCTAGTGTGCTCCAAAACAATGACAGAATTCGCATTTAGAAGATATCAGCATTCAAAACTTACAGTCTGTGACTTCTGCCAATATGGATAAATGATTTTGACTCACTCTGCACTTCAGCTTCTAATCAGATTTTCTGTCCAATCAAATCCTCTCTAGAATCTGAAACGTCCCGCCCCCTACATTAAAAATAGATGCTGAAACTGCAGCTAAAATCGGTCATTTGTTCACTCATTTACTATTTTCTACATGGTGAATGGTACATAGTGCACTATATAGGGCATAGGGAACGATTCAGACAGTGTAAATATGCTTTTCATTGGGGCGAATGAAGTCTGGTTTCACGTCAGTTTAACTGAACCGCCGCAGCGCACACACAGTCTGCTCTGGTCTAGAGACACGATAGCACAGTGCGTGAGTCGCCGCAGACCAGAAAACGTATCGGACTCATTTGAATTCTGCACATAATGCTATATTTTAAGGAGGAGATTAGGAGGAGAAACTGTTAGAGATTAGGAGGAAACTGCGGCTTTACCAAGATCAACGGCTCTGGACGAGCTGTGATATAAACTAAACGCTATTGGCTATTTTTTTTAAAGGGGAGGAGCTGTTCGATATGTCCCGCCCTGTCTTCCTGTTTCAGTGGTAATTAGGTCAACACATTGAATAATGCTGCGCGTTTCAAGGCACTTGAGTGGACTTGACCACATGGCTCTGTCTTTGTTTGTATTGGCCATGTGCTTCTCTTATCCCACCTCCTTGTTTCCGTTACCATGCCCCCTTGTTTAGTCGTTGTCCAGTCCTCACTGGCCTGATTGTGTTTAATTGCGTTCATTGTGTATGAGCAGTTCTTGCTTGTCTTCAGGTCTTTTCAATCAGTGCTATAATTTTTCCTGTCAGTTCCAGCTTTGTATTTATTTCCTTCATTTTTTTCAGTTTTTTTCTTTGTTCCTCTTTTTTTATTCTAGTCTAGGTCTTTATTTTGCTGTAGTTCTCCCAAGCCTTATTTTTTCTCTCTTGACTTTGATTTTATTGCTAACTAATCTTTCATTTATTTTCTCTCCAGTTCTCAGCAAGGTTGCAGTTATTTTTTAGATATCTGTTTTTCTTTTCTTTGCTAGCTCCAGTTATAATTTAGTTTCTTGTTATTTTTGCTTTTGTTATCTCTCTTTTGTCTTGTCTTGTTGAATCTTGTCATGTTGGTTACAGCTCTGCCCTGCTTCCTGTGTCTTCCCTGGTCACTGACTCTCCTGACCTCAGCCAGTCTAATGCTTCTGCAGTTACTTCAAGTGTCGAGGCTCTGGTTTCCTGAGCCGCTGCCTTGTCTCCATCATTGTCTTAGCATCTGGAGCTGCCTCATCCCCGACTAGCCTGTTCTCCTGTCTTGTGCCTTGCCCTTTTGTTTGGACTAGGTTCCTGCCTCACCTATCTTATGCTGCATGTTCACATTAACCGAGCTTCACCTTTGTTTCTCTGCATAGGGCTTTAATCCAATGTAAAAGAGAGCTTATTGATCTTCTGGCTACAGCCTCTTACTAAGCCATCTATCAAAACACATTCGTTCCACGCCAATATTGACTGCTCAATCCACTATTGCGTAAACGCAAATTGACCTAGGACCCCTTTGGATAAGTGATAACTCCTCCCATTGCTAAAGGTCCATATATGAGCACAGAAGACTGCACTCTTTTAGGACACACTACGCAAAGCATCCCACCAGAGCTTTTCTGAATTATCTCTATTTCTGCGTTCATTTAACTTAAAATGAAAGCCTTAAATGAACAAATGACACTGTGTCCTGCAAAATGCCTCAAAGAGTCCCCCAATCTGTGACACTCCCATAAGGGTAAAGTATATTTGATATAAGTTAATTGTTTTGAAAGAACCCAAACAGTTTTGCCTCATCTGACTGTGGTGAGCTCAAAAAAGCTGTTGGTTTTATCAAGTTGGCTTTGGCATGCAAGCTTCAAATGAGTGCAGAAGATATTTTAAGAGAGCAGTAATTTCTTCCCTGGTATGTTCACATACACGTCTGTCTCTTTAGGTATTGTCTTTATCAGGATCTTACATATTTGGATTGCTTAGCAATTGCAAGAAAAAAAAATTGTAATAAAACAAAAACCTTGAATTCTGAGAATTCTGAGAAACTGAGAAGTACAGTATTATGCATTTAATATGATGCGTAGCTGCACACTAATATTGAACAGACACAATGCTGTTGGATTTCCTCATTTGAACACTATCTGGTTGACCGGTGAACTTAAGGAGGTCAAAGTCTTTAGTCTTAAGAATGGTTTTGTAAGTCATTCCAGTCTCATTAATATCGACAAATCTCGACAAATCTTTTTCTGAAAGTCTGAATTTATCATGTCGTTACTGAGTTCATAATCATAGTTGGGAGCATATTCTGCGATAGCAACAGCCAAAGTCTGTGTTTGTTTTATAGGGAACGGCGCTGAAACTTGCACCTGATTGTCATCTCACTGATTGGAACATCTAATTGAAATTACCCTTTTTAGAGAGACGAAAAATCTAGATTCACATTTCTGGCATTTACAAATAGATTGTGAGTAAAAACATGCTCTGTGACTTAGATGAGGATTGGCTCACAATTTAAGTTACATTCAAAACTGATTACAGATATTCAAAAGGGTTAAAAACGTTCTACCACCACTGTATGAGATTTACAATCATTCATATATCAAAAACACAGACAACTCTAAAGTGTTCACTCTCTTCTCTCTCTTTCTGCGTCACTGGAGAACTTCATAATTGCAAATCATGGAGAAGGATTTCTGCCTGGTGAGGGGAAAGAGCGCTTTCTAAATGTGACAATCATGAAATTACCTTGCCATTAAATTTACCGAACTGTCAGCATCTAGTCAACACAGCTGATTATGTGGATTGTAAGCCACTAAAATCCACAGTAAAATGCTGAACATAGAGGTGAAACTTAAGACATTTGAAAAATAGGTCTTCTATGCAAAATCTTAAGTTGTCATTAGCTAAACACAATTTCAATAGAATGATAACATGATGCTATATTTAAGTGCCTGTTGTTTCATTACAGCCTCTTAATATTTAAATATGATAATGCATCAATATTTAATGGAAGCTTTAATTAATCCACATTTCAAGCACCTGAAAGTCACACCGTCTAGATCAGTCAAGTTGCTTCTTGCACCTTTGGGCAAGGTACACAGATCCACTCTGTCCTTAGAGACAGTTTGTGTAGATTACATAACGCTGTGCCAAATATGAAGAATGTCTGTCATAGCCAATGACATTTGTATGCATGAATAATAAATGATCTTCACAGACATGGGAAGCACTAACAGTGTTTATGCCACGCCACTTGTTGAAATTTAAACAGCACATTAAAATGTGTTTCAAACGGGGATTCGCGTGAGTAGCCTATTTTGATTAGGAACTGAATGCGAAAGTTTTTTCTCTGTAGAACATTATTGAACGAAATACCAGAGAAGTTCATAAAAACAGAATTAATTATGCTTCATGTCGAAAGAACTGAAATTGACAAATGTGAGAGAGTAATGTCTCTCAGTTTATGATTTCTTTATAAAAGACTGTGCCAAATGAGCACACAATAATATAGCTAACTCCCATATAAGGACACTTTTCGCTTTTAAGCTGTGTATGTTTCACAGCAGTCCAAACATTTCTGTGTATTCATCTTTAGTACAGAAATAAGTGAATAGTTTTTAGTATTTCAGGGCAATTATAAAGCGCGTTAATGATGAATGAATCACTCACCATTTCTGTGAGGAGCACGCGGGTCAAAACCATGGCACGACTCTAAATCCTCCTGTAGAAATTCACATCCTCTCATGGAAGAGAGTCGCTTGCAAAGAAAAGGGACAACTTCTAGGCTTTACCGGTTTTGCGGAATGTCCACTGTCGGCGGAGGGCACAGTTGTGGGAGTTTAACGTGTGACGTTTATGTCAGAGCAAACTAGATACGCGCGTGAGAAGCGCGCGGGCAGTTCCGTGGCTCAACGGTCAGTCCGGCAGAACCGAGATCGAGCGCCCTTCAGTTTCCACAGTGAAAAGCAAACTGAAGTCTCAAGTCCCTCCTCTTTCACACCACTTCCACCTCCAATGTGTTTATTGCCCTTTTCAAGAAACGCGTGTCCAGTGTCGTTGTCGTGTGTACAACATTAGGAAGTGCGCGCGTTTATGTTTTTTTGGGCGTAGGTACGTAGGCTAATGTATACAATAGGCTATTCTTCACAAAGTTATTTGTTATGTCAATGAAAATAAATTATTAATAATGATCATTTAGATGTTTTTGTGAAACTAACTCAATTTGCTCATTAGCCTACGGCATCTGCAGCTTGCTATTTAAGTTCTTACTAAATCTAAATATATTTATTTATAACATCACCGTGATATTACCATTACCAATAGTAGATTACATAGATAGATACATGGAATATTATTTTCCCCCTTTATTGGGGGTATACTAATTAAAATGTAAAAATCGTCTCATGTAATCAAATCTTAAATTTTTAAGTCTTTCCTGGAATGTCATACAGTTGAATAAAATTCAGATGATGATAAAAAAAAATGGACACCTATTCATTTTTGACTCTGGTTAAAGTGTGTGTCTCACCACTTTGACATTGTTATAAACTATAATAAAAGGTACTTGTACATAATATAGTTTAAAAATGTACTGTACATTTTCCACAACAAGCAGAAATATTACTTAGAAGTGGTATTGAGGAAGATAAAGACCATAAAGGGAACTGAAAACAGCACACAATTGAAAGACGTCAATGAGAAAGAAACTGCAAGACATCAATAACTCGCATGAAATGTCAGTCATTTTTATTTTTTTTTCAGTTTTGCAGTTAAACATGGATTTGCTCTCTACTCTGATCCTCTGTATCTAACTTTTTTAATCTGTGTGTCTCACAGCCTCTTTTAGCTTCTCTAATTCTCTAATCTATATAGCCTATAGTTTAAAAAATACATATGCATACATAAGACATAAGAATCTTCACTCACAAAGCTTGAAAGGCCAGGTCCAACAACAACTCTGTTTACAAAACTAAGCTATTAAAAAAATTTAATTGTATATTTAAGTACTGAGTAAAATTAAGCAACTACATGTATTTACTATAGGGTTAGGGTAGGATTAGAATTTGGTTGAGGGTTAGTTGCATGTAATTATGTATAATTTATTACTATGGTAAGTAACATATGTAACAAGGACACTGTAAAATAAAGTGTTACCAAAACTTGCAGAGAAAATATAGCTGTAATAAATTAATCTCACCACCAACCCTGAAGAAAACACCAGTATATGTTGTGATTTGAATGCTGATGTGCATTTGTCCTCTAAACCATCATAAATCAACCTGAACCAGCAAGAATATTCTTCTTTACCCAATATGTTTTTAAAGCAGGAATGGTTTATATATATATATATATATATATAAATTAATATAATAAATATTTATGAACAATTGTCCAAAATTCAGAAAACAGAAACAACAAGACCTCACAGTCTTTTTAAAGAGTCAATGGGGCATGAGAACTGGAGGTCTCCCTAAATTATTTCCTGGAGGAATGAATGATATATTTGGAAAATACTTCATTAAGAGCATTTTTCCATGCACTTGAGCCTCACACATTTCCTTGTCTCTAACCCCGGTGTTCTCGCTGTGCAACCAATATTGCTGTCCAGTCCAGTCATCAGCCAGGACCATTATTATGCCTCTGTACTCTGTCTTGCCATATAAAAATGGAAGGCACTTACTAAATCAACAAAACAGAGAGGCTTGTGTGCCAAGACTGAGCATGCGCTCCTTACAATAGTGTTCAGTTCAATATATGTATTAAATGGCACTATGAGCCTTCACCTTAGACTTGCTCTACAGTAACATATTCTCTCGCACTAAGTATATAATTCCATTGCATTCGGATCTTTCTGCTCTTTCATGTGTAGAGCATAATTACTAAGGCACCTATTCACTGTTCCTGTGAAATCTCACTCCCACTGCTCCTGCAGAGTGGTAGAAAAATTGAAAAAGATTCCCCTTCAAAATAGTCACTTTTCTGTTCTGCATCCTGGTACAATACCTCTTGCGTTACTAGAAAAATGTGCAAATGCTGGTATTTCTCTTTGTTATGGAACAGGTCGACTGCTTCCCTCTAGGTGTGTGTAAAGGGTGAATGAACAGCTAGTACATTCAAATGTTAGTCATACATCTTTCATGAATGTGTGTGCTGACGTGAAGTATATATTCAGAGTTTGCTCTTGGAACATATTCATGCCATCAGACAAAGCAAATATGAACTGTAATAGAGTAAGTTATAATAAACTTTTTTATTATACATTCAATTAAATTGATGCCAGGTTAAGGCCATAAACATCCATGCGAGTACAAATATGTGAATTCAGATGCTTCTAGCTACACAAGCTTGTTGAGAAGCACACATTTTAGTTACATGATATTGGTTATTAACTTTTTTATTTATTTCTTTATTTTATCGGTATCAGTTGATGTTAGATATTGAAAAATTGGCCATTAAACGGTTATCAATCTTAACGTGAAAATAATTATCAAGCGTAGCGTTAGTTCTGGCAGGTCACGTTAGTCAAGCTCGCATCAGCTGACCTTCAGCTGATCCACATCTACCTATAGGAATACGACGCCTATCACCGTATACATATATAAGCTCCTTCAGTATTATCAGGAGCTAATTACCCTCCTCCATCCCCAGCTCCTCCTCTCGCCAAGTCAGGATTTGGCATTCTGATTCCCCTTGAATAAGAATAAATTCTCGAATTATGTTGTACTTTAAAATCTTGAATTAAATATATTTGCAAACTTTCATGTTGGTTCTGTTCTGTTTACCCCAAGGGGGGTTATTGCTGCTCTCCCTGCTCTTATCCATGCTAGGCTGTCAATCGTATTTGACGTGATTTGATTTCATGTGATATTGGTTCCCAAAATATGCCAGACCATAATTCATAAAACAAAAGTACATACTCCATTACATACTCCATAAGTATAACAGTTATTATCATAAAAAAGAGGGCACAACAGCCACAAAAGACCACCATAAAATGACAAATAGGACATCCCAATTTTGTGATCAATTGCACCAACTGGACTATGTCTATCACTTTGGCATCTAATTAAATATAGCGTTAAAGGATAGTTAACTAAAATAATTAATTTTAAAATTAAAATTCTGTCATCATTTACATGACCCTCGTTTGTTCATGTCACCTGCATGACTTTCTTTTCTCTGAAGATATTTAGAAGAATGCTGGTAACCAAACTTTGGTGACCATTGACTTCCATTGTATAGACAAAAACCACTGTGACATTTCTTAAAATATCTTTTTTTTTTAATGATCAAAAACCATTTAAATCCCTAGTGGCATTATGTTAAAGTTTATCTCTGATTTTAACACCAAATGTTCATTAAATATTATTGTTAAGTGATGTTTTAAGATAAAGTTCAGGGGCCGTATTCACAAAGCATTTTATCTTACCACTAGGAGTACTCCTAAATCGCACTAAAAGATTTTAGCTAGGAGTTTTCTCTTAAAAGTTATTCACAACGCCTTTCAGACCTACTCTTAGTAAAGAAAAATGACAACTTCTAAACTAAGAGTGAGTCTTCGTTGCTATGGATGACATCATTACTCATGCACGAGCTTGACTGAAGTGACCACCTTGATTGGCTGATGATTGTAACGCGGGAATGATTCCAAACACCTCCCCTACGATGAGTGACAGGTGACAGGTCTGAGAATGCGTGCGCTACACAAGTAGTGCGAAGGACAGAAGATGATGAATAACTGAATAAATAGCCTAAATGAATAAAGAGTAAGGCAAAACAAATAGCCTATAGCCTAATGAAACATATGGATTGATGCAACATCTTTGCAACATTATTGAATTAATCTGTCACTATATGCCTCTGCCTACGTTTGCAAAGAGAAGAACATTTTAATTTGATTCACAATGATACGTTACAATTAGTTTACATGCAATGAATAGCCTAGTTTTGGTTGTTGTTGGTGGCGTTATTGCATCCCTAGTTATGCCTAGTTGCCTACAATGCAAAATTGTTCCCTCGCGATTGGAAGCTCCTGTAGCCGCCGCATACGCATTTCAAAACATCGCAACGTGAAATGCCACAAAAAGTGGTTTGTGAATAGGTCTTAGTGAGTTAGGAGTCCTCTCGACTTCTTTTAAGCTGTCCCAGACTTAGGTGCTACTTTTAGGGCTAAAATGCTTCGTGAATTACTCTTAGTGAAAAAAATTAGGAGTCCTAAAGTTAGGAGTGACACGCCAATTATTTTTAGGAGTTGCTCCTAAATTCACCAGTTAGGAGCTACTTTTAGCCTTAAAATCTTTGTGAATACGGCCCCTGGTCAACGATCCTGTCCTTACGTAATCTTAGTTAATGTGGTCTCCAAACAACATTCTTAATGCATAATGAATAATGACTGACATATTAGAAAGGGCTCCATCTTTAGCTGCTTCCAGACTTAGCACTTGACCCGCATGTTTCATTGACTCCAAGTTAAAAATGTCGATATTGTTGGCAGCCTGTTTGGTCCTGCCCTTCCTCGCAGTGGCCGGTGTCAGAGCGCAATGGTCTGATTCAGCGCAATTTCTTTGATAGACGCAATGAAGGACCTGTGATTTGCTTGCGATGAGAGAGATTTGCTTTCAGAGAGAAAGAAAGAAAGGTCGGGAAGAGTAAAGGAAGAAATGAGGCAGAGAAACACCTCTCTAGCCCTTCTGCCCTTCCATGCTATTACTTGCACCTGGCTAGGATTTCAGAAAAAAGGTCTGCCAATGCTTAAGGCAGCAAATATTCCTCCTGAACTGTGAGGGTTTGCTGTACCCAGAGGAATCAAGTCTGATTCAGAAGTTATGCTGAGCAATATTATTGGCTTTAAGTTCTCCTCATAACACGTCAATAAAGGACAAACAAGGTAGGACTTGCAGCTCATTCGCTTGAACTTGTTTAGATGGCTAAAATTTTCCATGTCACTGTACTATGTGAGCTCTTTGCTTACGATGCACACCGAGCACAAAGTGATAACCAAACTGGATAATGTGCTTGTGTATTTGCCCAGACTGTTAAGTGACCAAGTGGTTTTTTATTTAATGATTTTTAATGTCTCACCCAGACAAATGCATTTAGACTATGAATACTGGCTTTTATCTTATATAGATGACAGCTGTTGCACTATTATGGAGCATCTTTCCTTTTCAGAGATTTCACTTTGGAATTTGTATTGCTCTGCATTATTTTAAGTCTAAACAGGGTCTTTTGGGTATTTCTTGCAAGTTTATGAGGACATGCTCGGCTACATCAAATGGTTGTAGGATTAGGGCAAAGTTTCTTTGGAGAGGTAAATGAAATGCATGAGCTCTGAATTCCCACAGTGCTTCTTAAAAAGGAGAATTTGTTAAAAATAAACTACAGCACACAAGCCTACCCGATGAGTCTACAGACATTGACTGATGCTGAATGTTTGTGTTGTGTCTGGTAGCCTAGTTGGCTTTAATCATCGTTTTTTTCCCTTTTTTCCCCTTAAGTTCACAGCTGTGTCCTGCGTCAAGATCTCTGGTCTTTTAAAGCAAGCTGATCAACATCAAACAAATGAAAAAAAAAAAAAAAAAAAAAAAAAAAAATCATCCTCTATATTACACATGGCCTTAGCTTCTCAGCATCCACCCACCCACTCTGGCAATTTTGCCTTTGTGTGTTCGTCTGATCCAAATTGTCATTCCACATGCGGTGTGAGTCTGATACATGTCTGGATGCCAAATAGACCTTTTAGCAAATTGATAGGGGAATGTAAATACAGTTTTTGATTAGCTAAGACTACTGCACTTGTCATTCACTCAAAATACAGAGGTGATTGTGATGTTGATTAGGGAGTATGATAAAAAAAAAAAAAATCTGTTAAAAGATAATACGCCACATTCGTTCACCAAAATTAAAAATACTAGCAGATTAACTGGAGAGGAAAGTGACTGATTACTCATTCACTGCAGCTGCAGAGCTTGTGTTGTGGCTGCGTTTACACTTGGCATTGACATGCGACCTGTATCCGGATATTGTCCAAGTGTAAACCGCTTCTGAACGGAATGTTATCCGATCAGTGTGTCCAGGTTTGGAGGTAGTCGAGGACGCATTGTGATCGGATCTCAGTGTAATGTAAAGCAATCCAGCCATCGTGTCTGCATTCACAGGTGGACATCACACAAAACCCCGCCCACTGTCATCAATATATGAGTGGGGCACAACCTAATGCTTTTTGACTTTCTCCGTTTCTGTAAACCTGTTGAGAGAGTTAATTTTTTTCCCACATTAATTTCCCACATGTCTAGTATATTTATGTGGTTTTGGTTTATTAATACAGTGTATACTTTTTTCTTGATATTCCCCGAAAGAATGGAAGTGAAATGTGACAACATGCCCCATAGGTGGGGTACATGTAACATGACCATGATAGCTTAAAATGATATCTGATCTAATAAAAAAAAATATATAAGACAAACTAAAATATTTTCTCAATAAAATACAATTATTGACTTTTGCATATAAAATAATGGCAATTTTTAATAATTAAAAATAAAAATAAAATGTCATGCGCGCGCGTAGGGTTTGAATGAGCTTGCGAGTTCCAGTTTCCTCGCGTGTAGATCTGTTATCCTCTCGCGAAAGTCATTTACTGCGCGCGCCAGCATCAGTTGTGCGCTCCGTTAATTTTGTCATTGATTTGCCGCCATACTCTTCATCCTCTCATTTTGCGAGATTTGTAAAATGTCCCCCGACTGAAAACTGTTTTTAAAAGAAAACCCACCACTTCAGGTCGACTTTGCACCAGAGCCATCCTTTTTTTTTTTTTTTTAAGCCACTTCATGTGGACAGGTGTAAACGCACCGTGTCCTGATTGGCTTATGATCCAATCTACTTTCACAGACTGTCTGTGTTAAAGCTGAAATGCTCCAGTTTTATTTGTGATCATTTCACGGTTCTCTTTCAACACAAGGTTGTTCTAAAGTATAGAGTCTAGAGTCTTCTAAAGTATCCAGAACACAATGTACAAGATCTATGCCTATTGAAAGGTAGTTGCCTGGACTCCAACACTTTCCCAGTCATTATATTGGCACAATCTGTTGGTGGGCAGCAATGCATGAGGATAATTAACTCTATGATCTAACTGTGCAAGAATGACTAAGATCTGTAAAAATACCTTCTCTTTATGAGCCCTGTTAGCTGTGTACTGAGTTTACATAATTGTTCAAGAAATTATACTCGCCCCACATGCACTTTCAAAGACTGAAATTATATGTATTATTTATTTTTCTATATCAGTGGTTCTCAAGTAGTTTTGTTTAATTTATATCTATCTATAGATATCTATATATATCTATCACCCATCAGCGTGGGCGAATGTATAATGCGTATACGTCGTTCCAGCGCTTCTGTGAAGTTAACTTAATTTATTAGAATTTAGTTTCAAATTTTATCTTACTTAAATTTCAAATGATTATTAAATGTAGACTTTGTTTCTAATTAGGAGCTAACCATAAATATTGGTTATGTTTTAATTTAGGTATTTGACTATTCTGGGCATCCCATACTTTCAATTATTCATTCATTAGGGACCTGATTTCACATAGAGTCACACACCGGCTGGGATCTTCATGGACACAAACTCGCCAGTCTGATCTTAGACAGAGGGTGCAGAGTTAGCTATTACCTTTTAAGTCGGTTACCTTATGCTTACTTGTACATAAAAGTGTAGTTTATTTAGCCACCTAACACCTTCGCAAGATTCTACAACCTCTGGGTTGAGCCAGTTTCTTCCCGTGGTTGAGTACAAACAGGTAATGTCGAGAAGACTGGCTCTGTGTCTCACTTGCTACGCCAGTTTCCTCTAGCAGGGGATACGAGTGCCTGTTTGCTCTTCAGGTGAGTTCCCCTCTTGGCGAACCCTAAATCAAGTTCCTCCAGCATCCTTCGGGAGTCAAACACGGCAGAGGCGTCTGACGCCAGGCCCAGTACTCGTGTGCATGCCCGGCCAGTCAGCCCTTATACTGGGCTAGATGCCCATATGCTGTGATACCTCCTGGGTAAACCCAAAGGTGTACAGTCCACGATTTAAAGTTTGTGTTAATATGAAAGAACTTGTTTATGTTGGTATCCGTCTAATTTGGGTGCTTTTACCAAATGACGAAAATGTGCATAAAATACTGAACAGTTTGACTGGATGGATGGCGTTTGATATTAATGGGATAATTCACCCAAAAATTAACATTTTGCCATCATTTACTCACCCTCAAGTTGTTCCAAAACTTATGAGTTTATTTCTTCTGTTGAACAGAAAAGAAGATATTCATTTTGGGGTGAACTATCCTCTTAAGAATAAAAGCTATAGGAAGCTTGTCTCCTCTTCTTTAAAAGTAAAAGTCTTTATTTATTTGGATGTCCTAATTATTCATGATTATATAGTTTTTATTTATATTTGTAACTATTGTCCCTGCCCACCAAATGAGAACCACAGACATAAAACAAACAGCTTAGAAATTCACCCAATTCAATTTATGTTGACTGAAAGATTCAATGTGTGTGTATTGTTCTCTTTAGCAGAAACTATGAGCTGTACACTTTTCTTTGACAGAAAACCTCTCATCATCCTTTGTGAGATGAGTTGAGGTCAGGGTTAGCAAAGACACTCATGAAGCTTGCCGATTTTTAATAGGTTTTTCACTTCCATGGAAAAATTGTAACATTTGCAAGACAACGTAGAAGCTGTGAGGGACAACAAAATGCAACCTTGACAGGGAATATGTTTAGAAATGCTGAATGAATATTTATCTATGAAATTATCTGACAGACAATGTGTTTTGTTCTGCTGAATTAATTGGGTGTCATTTATCAACCGTGGACAAACAACTGTGCTGATATAACAAGTGCACAGTTGTGCCAAAAGACTTACAAAGAGATGTGACAAATTCACATGCAAGAGCTGTGTCTACACAACAAAAGGCTGGACTAGGTCCACAGAGAGGCTGTTGAGACCAAACTGAAACTTTCACACTGATGAGTTTCTGTAACTTTTAGCTAATGTAAAAACATAAACTGAACACTAAGGGTACGTTTACACAACAACGATATGCTTAAAACGGAGAAGTGTTTCCTTTGAGTTTTACACGTACAGACGACACTATTGTCAAAACGATCAGATCTGCGAAAATGACTAAAAATGCTGTATTCTGCTTCCAAGCCATTGGATGGCGATAAAACGCCATAGACTGAACATGTAGTACACATGTGCATGATGTCATCGTCATCAGAGATTCGTGTTTTTGCTGTTTACACGGAGACTGTTTTCAAAAACGTGCACTTTGAAACCCGGTTTCAAAAGTTTGCGTTTTCAGGCACTGTTGTCGTGTAAATGAACGGCCAAAATGCATAAAAATAACGTTTTTTAACGTTTTAGTTGAAAATGGTGTCGTGTAAACAGCCCCTAAGGCTACGTTCAGGCTATGTTCAAACTGTAAGTCCAAAATCCAATTTTTGTGCATATCCGATTAAAATACGATCAGATTTAGCTAGTGTGAACAGCCAGAAATCACATGAAATGCGATTTTTAAAAATCTGTTTCGAGCTACATCCATGTGTGGTTTGAAATCCGATTCAAATCACATTTCAGGAATTCCGTTTCAGTCTAAATCCGAGGCCATGGTTCTCAGTCGGAAAAGGGTGGCTTGCCCACTTCAGGTTGGTGGAGAGTTCCTGCCTCAAGTGGAGGAGTTCAAATATCTTGGGGTCTTGCTCACGAGTGAGGGAAGGATGGAACGGGAGATTGACAGACAGATCGGTGCAGCTTCTGCACTAATGCGGGTCGATGTACCGGTCTGTCGTGGTGAAGAAAGTGTATATATATATATATATATATACACACACACATTTTACAGCGAATTCCCATAGAATTTGAGTAAAAAGGCTGGTTTTAAAATTAAGCCAGGATTAAGCCTTAGTTAATTTAGGATATTTATATGTGCCTTAGAAAAAAACATTACTGGTGTGCATCTTGAGACAAAACAATGGCACTTACCTATTTTAAGATGTGTCAGTGCAAGTTGCTTTCAGTTGAAACAGCTCAAACATGCAACTTAGTCTTGGACTCACCTTAAGTTTGGTCTGTGAAACCAGAGGTATGAGTTTCTGATTTTAACAGTATTTAAGTATTTTATTTGTTCTGAATTTAGGTTCAAAGATGCACTAGTCCTGAACATGCCAGAGACATGCCAGCGAAAAACTAGAAACATTTGATTTATGAGAGAAATCATTTGTTTATTTATATCATATCATATTGTAACAGCTTGTAGGTGGTTGTTGAAGGCACAAGACGATGATGAAGATAATAATACTTATTTAAACAGATACAGGCAGAACAGACACAACCACGTTAACACATATGAGAACTGACAAAGGACTGAACAGAACAGGGAGTATAAATACACAGAAGGTAACTAATTAGACAGGTGAAGAAGGTAACTAATTAGGGACAAACGAGCACAGGTGCGGACAATCCATGACAAGGTGATGACGTGGTGGTGACATAACGCCCCCCTCGGATAGGTGTGTCCTCGCACCGTAGAGACAACAAGAGAAGAAAAAAAAGAAAAGAAAAAAGAGGGCGGAGGGCGTGGAGCTGGTGACGGATGGTGATGAGGAGGAGTTGGTGAAGATGTGGACCATGGTGGAGCTGATGGTGGGAGGAACCAGGGAGGAGTCTTGACAGAGGAGGCGGACGGAACCCTGGGACCAATCGGCGGAGGCGGAACCATGGTGAGTGGTAGAGGAACAGGTGGAACAGAGTGGTTGACAGACCAGGGCGACATTGCAGGTTTGGAAGGCTGGTGCCGTGCAGACTAGCCGCGGAGGCGATGAGGGAGCGATGAGTCGAGGTGAAGGTGACAGATTGACAGGCCGAGGTGGAGATATGGGCCTGGAGGCCCGAGGTGTAGCCGGGGGCTCTGCCTCACGCCAAGCTGGTGGAGGGGATGCCCGAGGCGCAGAAGATGAGCCGCATGGAGTGAGCGGCGGAGGCAGAGCCGAGGAGCTGGACCACACCAGTGGTGCCGACGGATCCAGGGGGCGGGCAGTGACCAGCGATGAAGACAGGATAAGGAGGTCAGGCAGGGATACGGGCTGCAGGTTTCCGGATGGGACCGGCGAAGAAGATGAAGAGTCAAGGCTGGGGACTTGGTGGGAATTGGATCCGCGGACCACAGGTCGATGAGGTCCAGGTCCGCTCATGGCTCTGAGGTGGGCTGACCTTCCTACGTCATCTCCGGGGCCTTGATGTTATCTGTGAGTGCCTCGGGCTTGCTGGCTGAGAGGGTGATGGTTCCGTTCCGGAGCCCCCAGGCCAGGTATCCAAGCCACCTTCGGTTTTCAGGCAGGAGAAGGAGTCGCAGTGTTGGTGAGTCCATGTTTTCTTTTCTCGTTTTGAGAGGTCGGTTCTTCTGTAAAGGCTTGTAGGTGGTTGTTGAAGGCACAAGACGATGATGAAGATAACAATAATATTTATTTAAACAGATACAGGCAGAACAGACACAATCACGTTAACACATACGGGAACCGACAAAGGACTGAACAGAACAGGGAGTATAAATACACAGAAGGAAACTAATTAGACAGGTGAAGAAGGTAAACTAATTAGGGACAAACGAGCACAGGTGCGGACAATCCATGACAAGGTGATGACGTGGTGGTGACACATATCATATATCATCATGTCATGTCATATGTTTTATTTATAAAATTTAAATAAAACTGAACACCTCAAAATTGCACTAAATCAAGGTTTGCACAACAACCTCTTAAACGTCTATAAATACTCTAGTCTCGTTAAGCTCAAGTGCTCAAAAGGGCATAAGTAAACCAATATTCTTCAAAAAGGTCTCTTCAATATAACAGATAAATAAAGTAATGGAATAGTCAAAGCCTACTTGCACTGGATGTGCTGGATTCGGGCTTATCACCGGCCTTTCATAAATGTGAAATACCTGTGATTCACAACTACTTGCTATTGCATTACTCGTTACAAGTGTATTGGAGTAAAGAGTACATATATGTGGCACTAGTGTGAATAAGTCATTAAAAACGAAAGTGAGAGATTAGCATACATTTATATTCAGAGTAATCTATTCAGACTAAATGTTTGTGCTTGTGTTTAAAGCCTGTCTTAGACTCCTGTCTGGTTACTTTAATAAGTGATCTGCAAGAAGGGTATTGATTTATGTGTTTACAGCGGTGTAAATTATCCAAACCGCTAGGGGGAGCTCTCGCTAAGATCTGCTCCAGAACGCGTAATATAGCAGTTAATGCAGAGATGAGCAGATAGCTAACACACAGAATTGAGACGCTCCACTTGTGATTGACATTGAATCTGATATCTGTCTTGCAGGTTTGCATGCAGTATTTCCCTATTAAATGTGTTGCACCAGAAACGACGCCTGCTCCTTTCTATATGTGTAACATATTTTGGCGAGCCAAGCAGCCAGGAGAGGTACGCAGTGTGACGAAGACTACCACTTCATACAGAGACGAATTTAGTCATGGAGAACAGCCAATTCTTTCACGACCAAGTGAGCGCCGGACTCTGGCAGCTAGATGAGGGCCATCTGCAAGAGGTTTGTCGTTACCTAAAATGTAATGTGTCCCCAGGAAAGCCCAGACAGTTGCTCATTAAGACAGTCGAAAACAATTTGGAGGAATTTCAGGAGAATGAGAGTGAAACTGAGGTCATACAGTGTTTAAAAGATTTACTCTCGTTCATGATTGAAGTGAAACAAGGTGCCATTGATGTGGAGGTGATGGGAGAGAAACCAACTCAAGTAAGAGGGCTGGAAGAAAGGTATCTTAGCCGCTCACAACGAGATGAAGAAGGTTACGGTAAGGCTGAAAAGATGATAGACAGTCACAAGCCTTTTAAAAGTAACACAAGGTATGAGAAGAGGATTAAACCATCTCAGAAATTGACTGAAGTGACTCTAAGAAGAGAATTTAAAATCTGGGGATAGATAGGAGAAAGTGGACAGAAAGAAAAGTTGTCCTACCCCAGTCTAATTCGCCAAATGGAAGTGGGATTAGAGAATCAAATCAAATCAATCAAATCAAACTTTATTTCTATAGCACTTTACAGCAGCCACCAGGTGTCCAAAGTGCTTCACATAGTGCAAATATCGCAACATCCAACACAACACAACATTCAAAGAAAAAAGAAAAATATTAAAAGAAAACATGAAGCATAAATGTTACACAGCTACTGCATATCAAAAGCCTTTTTAAACAAATAAGTTTTAAGTTTTGCTTTAAAAAGGACAACATCTGTTATAGTACGCATGAGAAGGGCCACTCTGAGACTGAGATAGTAGAGGCAGTTGTTAGAGCTGTCACCCCAGGCTTGCCACTGAGAGATATGTTGGAGATTAAGCGTGGCCTTGTGCTCCAGTCGTTACACACCATCTTAAAGGGCCATTACAAAGTTGACAGTACAACTGCTCTGTACAACCAGCTCATAAATGTATCCCAAGAACCCAAAGAGTCAGTTCAGAACTTCATCTTCAGGGCAATTGAATTGAAAGAGAAACTGCAGTGGAAAGCTGAGGATGGCGATGATGACCGCTATAGCAGAAATATCATCCAGCGTAAATTTCTGCGTTCAATTGAAACCAGACTTACAAGTGACTCACTGAAATTTCAGATACAGCCCTATCTCAGTAACATTAGGACAACGGATGAGGAGCTGATTGAAGCGGTGAATGAGGCTGCTAAGCTGGAAAGTGAACGACAAGAGAAACTGAAATGGCTCCAGGCAGGTAAACCTCCCCGCATACATGAGTTCCATACCGACCCATGATCTGAGTACTCACCTGCCCTGGCTGTGCAGTCAGCAAAAGAGCCTGGTATGGCTATGGCAATCAGAACTGTAAAGGAAGGGAATCTAAAGAATGCCAGAAGGTCAATAATGAGGTTCCAGACACTCAAAAGCTCATTGAGGAGCTAAGAGCAGAAATGAGACAGATGATAACAGCCGCAATGGAGGCGAATAATAAGACATCTGTACGGTACAGAGAAGAATGACAGCGAGGCTGTAAGAAATGTAGGGAAGAGCAAGTAGGAGAAAATTGTCAACACACAATTGTGGACAAACAGGCCATTTCTCACGTGGATGCAGAGTACAGAGCTCACAGTCGGGAAACGACCAAGGACTGCTGAGACGGGGCCATCAGTAGTCCTCCCTGAAGTGTCCCATTCCTCGTCACCAACCCTTCCTGGGGGCCGCATACAAACTAATCAGCCATCTCAGTTTGCCATGTTGAATGCCCATTCATCTAATTCAACCTCAGTAAAAGCCAATACCAATCTCTGTAGTGTAAAGTATCTCCCACCCCAACATGAATCACAGCTCATTAAACTGATTGGAAAGCGCTGCTTGGTCAACTGCCGCATGAATGGTCAGCCAATGGAGGCATTGTGGGACACCGGTGCGCAAGCGAGCATTGTTAATGATGCTTGGCGACGACAGCACCTCCCAGATACTGTTGTCCAGTCCCTGGAAAAGTTGTTAGGAGAGGCGACCCTGACTGGTTTAGCAGCTAACAACACAGAAATTCCATTCATCAGATGGGTGGAGGTTAATTTCCAACTGGATGGAGGTCCTTTCCCAACACCACTGTTAAAAGTACCCATGTTGGTGTCCAGTGATCTAACAGTAGCAGAGGACCCAATAATTGGGTACAACGTCATCGAAGAGGTTGTAAAAAGGATTGAAGACGCTCCTGGACGTGGAGAGAAGAAAACGCTACATACAATGAGTTCTGCATTCTCAATCACCCACAGCGAGGCACACACACTGATGAAATTAATCCGGAGTAAGGAGCAAGAGGTAACTGTGGGGGTGGTGAAAATTGGGAGAAAACATGTGTACTTGCCTGCAAATCAAGTTACCACTGTAATGGTCCGTGCTCACGTTGGGTCTCAGTATCAGGGCCAAGAACTGCTCTTCTTACCCAGTGAGGCAAGCCCAGTTCAAGATCTAGAATTGAGTGAAGCAGTGGTGAAGATTCCTGTAAGACACATAAAGTATATACCCATATCAATTGTCAATGCAGCAAGCATAATATCACCCTACAGAGAAACCACATTTTGGGTCACTTACAGCCCGTGAAAACAGTGTATCCTGTGGCAGTCCACCCTACTGGACCTGAGAATCCCCCGGCAGAGAGAGCCCAAACTTGTGAGTCAGCCCCTGAAAAGACCACTACTAATTCAATAGGCAAATCACCACCACCAACATGGGATCCCCCTGTGAATCTGGACCATCTCACAAAAGTTCAGCAGGAAGCCGTGAGAAAAGTACTGAGAGAAGAGTGTCAACCTTTCGCTTACGATGATGACGACATTGGTTGCATTCCATCGTTAAAGATGCACATCACACTTCATGACACAAGGCCTGTGCAGAAAGCTTATATGTCTGTCCTAAAGCCCCTGCATGATGAGGTCAAGGAGTACTTGCAAGACTTGTTAAATAAAGGTTGGGTGGCTCCCTCCAGGTCAGCATACTCGTCAGCATACAGCATACGCATAGTAGTAACACTTCCGGTGGCGCAGCACTGCTTGCGACACGGGCACGGGAGAACAGGTGCATGTGGTCGTCTAAAGTTTGTCTAAGTTTTCCAAGTTAAGTTTGTTTGTCATTGTCAAGAGTGTTGAAGTGCTTCTGTGGTCTGCCGATTGAGGAAGAAGTGAACTAGGAAGAGAAGTTATGATGGGAAAGAGAGTCACTGGAGTGTGGCTTCTGTTGCTGCTGCTAATTACAGCCACCTTTTGCACCCGCTTACAATATGATGTCACCGCACTCGCCGAAGGGAATGAGCAGACGCTACGGGAGGATGGCAGGGACTGGCTGCTGTCTCTGAGGAGGAAAGTAACACCAGAACCGGGCCTGTTGGTCGATGTTCCGGAGGAGCTGCTACGGCAGCGCGGAGGTAAACGGCTGCGGAAACGAGGGAGAAGGGGGGGCATTAAACTACGCCTCCGACGGAGGGCCACAAGGCCGCCGCTGCCGTCAATACTCTTTGGCAATGTCCGCTCCCTAAGGAATAAGATGGAGGAGCTGAAGCTTAATGCAAAGGCGTGTAACGAATATCGCGAATCATGCCTAATGATTTACACAGAGACCTGGCTACAAGAGGATTTTCCAGACTCATTGGTGCAGGTACGAGGCTTCTCATGTGTGCGTATGGACAGAAATAATGACTCAGGGAAGATGAGGGGGGGTGGGATTTGTGTTTATATTAACGACTCCTGGTGCAATAATTATACGATAAAACACAGGGTGTGCACTCCTGATCTTGAACTTATCTGCATTAGTTTGAGACCTTTTTATCTACCTAGAGACTATGGGAACATCTTTTTATGCTCTGTATATATCCCGCCAAGTGGGAATGCATCTAAAGCAGCGGCATGTGTAGCAGACTGTGTCCATCAGCAGCTAAAAGATAAACCAGACTCCCCTATATTTGTTCTCGGAGACTTCAATCAATGTAAACTGGAGCTGTCTCTACCTGGATTCCAGCAATATGTTAAAAACAGCACACGTAAGAATAGGACGCTAGATAAATGCTATGGCAACATTAAAGATGCATATGCTGCCAGAATTAAACCCCCCCTCTCAAACTCGGATCATAACATCATCCATTTGATCCCCACCTTTAAGTGTGCTATTAAAAAAAGTAAACCCGTCTCAAAAACTGTCAGTGTGTGGCAGGATGAGAGCAAGGAGACGTTGAGTGGATGCTTTCTGGCTACAGACTGGGATGTTTTTTATAGGGACAACAGTATTGACAATATTGCGGAAACAATAACGGGATACATCCATTTCTGTGTTGACACTGTTGTGCCGAAAAAGACAATCACCATATATCCGAACAATAAAGACTATATAACACCTGAAATTAAACATCTGATCAGGAGGAAAAAGCAAGCATTCCGGAATAATGATTTGATGGAACTGAGATCAATACAAAAAGAACTGAGGGGGAAACTGAAGATGGCGCGAGAGGAACACAGTAAACAAGTTAGGGAAGCCTTTTTAACGAACAACCCCAAAAAAATGTGGGACAAGGTGAAAGATATGACTAATATGAACTCTAGTAAGAAGTAACTAAATGTGGAGAATGATTTAGATAAGGCTAATGATCTTAACATCTTTTATAAACGTTTTGATTTGAATTGTGAAACAAATGTGATAAGCTGTAAAGAGCTGTCTATGTCAATATCATGTGACCCAGTACGGGATAGAATATTAATTAACCCCAGAGATGTTACTGCAGTTTTTAAAAAGTTGAATAACAATAAGGCAAGTGGACCTGATGGTATTTCATCTTTTATTGTGAAAACATTTTCGGATGAGTTAACTCCGGCTTGGTGCCCCTTATTTCAATTGTCTGTGGATACATGTGTCATTCCTACTATCTGGAAGACATCAGTTGTCATTCCATTGCCCAAGAAACCATGCCCACAGCAAAATGATGACTATAGACCAGTAGCGCTAACTTCTACAGTGATGAAGTCATTCGAACGTATTATGGTTGGTAAATTAAGAGGTGAGGTACAGCTTCGCTTGGACCCGTACCAATTCGCATATAATAATGGCAGGGGTACTGATGATGCTTTAATTACAACTGTCCACTCTATCTTAAAACACTTAGACAATCCATCATGTTATGTTCGTTTATTATTTATGGATTTTAGTTCTGCATTTAATTGTATTCTTCCGCAGACAATGCTAGACAAATTATATCAGATGGAAGTGAACCCCTACATTATTAAATGGTATGGCTCATTCCTGACAGAAAGGAAGCAGCAGGTGAGAGTTAACTCCACTCTTTCCGAGATGATTAATATAAGCACAGGTGCCCCTCAAGGCTGTGTAAGCTCGCCCTTACTTTTTATATTATATACAAATGAATGTAGAAACATCAATAGGAATAATTTTATTGTAAAATTTTCTGATGATACGGCCATATTGAGTTTACTCCACAAAGAGTCAGACATTGGTACTTATATACAGGAGATAGAGGAGATGGAGAAGTGGTGCAAGAAGCATAACTTGCTCCTTAATGTTAACAAAACTAAAGAAATGATTTTTGACCCTAGGTCTATAGGTGACCAAAGCCCTATTATAATTGAAGGAGTACCGATTGAACAAGTAACAACATATAAATATTTAGGAATTAATTTAGACAAACAGTTACAGTGGTCACATCATGTAGATTATGTTTCATCAAAAATGTGTCAGCGTTTATATTTTTTAAGAAGACTAAGAGTTCATGGTGTTGATAAAGATATTATGCTCCTTTTTCACAAGACAGTTATTGAGTCTATATTGAGATATGGTATTATAGCTTGGTTTGGTAACCTGTCAGTTAAACTAAAAACACAGCTCCAAACATTGATTAAAAGGGCAGGGAAGATAATTGGATCAGTGCCACCGACTACTCTTAATGAGCTTTTTGAGGAGGCGGTGAGAAAACAGAGTTTTAAAATTATTAATGATCCGAATCATGTTCTCTACAGTGAGTATGAGTTGATGCCCTCAGGCAGAAGGTACAGGGTACCGACCTGTAAACTGAATAGGTTTAAATTTTCCTTTGTGCCACTCTCTATTAAAATATTGAATAAAAACAAATAGGGTGTGGGCAAGCTGTAATTAGGTATAGAGGCTAGTGATTACAGTATGCGTTAGCAGAAGGTGCTAGGAAGGTGGGATGTGTTCACGGTTTTTTAAGGTGATAATTATGTGTAGTAATTCATGTTATGTGTAGTAAATCATGTTATGTGTTATGTATGTTGTGCTGCATCTGTTGTCCCGAATGCCCAAGATGAATTTCTCCGCTAGGAGACAATAAAGGCTAATCAAATCTCCAGTAGTCTGCGTGAGAAAAAAAGACGGCAGTCTTCGGTAAGGCTGCAACTACCGGGAGCCACCCAATCCCTAAAATACAAGACATGCTGGATGCACTAAGTGGAAGCACATGGTTTACTGTCTTGGACCAGGGGAAAGCATACCACCAGGGCTTCCTGGATGAGGAGAGCCAGCTGCTATCAGCATTTATAACCCCATGGGGGCTGTACCAATGGATATGCATTCCATTTGGGCTGAGTTCGGCACCAGCCGAGTTCCAAAAAAGTATGGAAAGCTGCTTGTTAGGCCTTCGGGACACAATATGTCAGCCCTACCTAGACGACAACTTGGTCCATAGCAGCAGTTTTGAAGATCATTTGTCTCATGTGCGGCTGGTGCTCCAGTGCTACAAAGAGCACGGTGTAAAGCTCACCCCGAAAAAATGTGAGCTCTTCAAACGCAAAGTGAGGTTCCTGGGGAAGATGGTGTCTGGTGAAGGTTATACGATGGACCCAGCAGAGATTGCTCCAGTGCAGGCCTTGAAGGAAAGGACACCATCCACAGTGGGTGACCTAAGGAAGATGTTGGGGTTCCTGTCCTATTACCGTTCTTATATTCAAAAATTGTTTACGCATCGCCCAGCCGCTGTACCAGCAACTGACAGCAAGAGAAAAGGGTTCAGGTGAATCAGGAATGGTCTTGAGGAAGGGAAAAAACATCCAGCAGGGGAAAGGAAGTCATTTAACATCATGGACACCCATTGAGTGGACACAAACCCATCAGGCGACACTGAGCAACCTGATAGATCACCTCACAAAACCTCCAGTCCTGGGTTTCCCAGATTTCACTCAGTCCATTGTGCTACACTGCAATGCATCCCAGGAAGGGTTGGGTGCGATACTGTATCAACGCCAGAACGGTAAGATGGTAGTAATGGCTTACGGGTCCAGAACACTAAGTGCTCCAGAGAAAAGGTTTCACATGCATTCTGGCAAGCTGGAATTTCTGGCGTTAAAGTGGGCTGTTTGTGAGCGTTTCCGCCATTACTTGTACTATGCACCATCTTTTGTTGTCTACACGAATAACAATCCTTTGACCTATGTGCTCACCACCACCAAACTGAATGCCACCGGGCACAGATGGGTTGCACAGATTGCCGACTTCAACTTTTCCATAAAATACCGGCCGGGTAAACATAATGCTGATGCGGATGGTCTGTCATGCATGCCACTGGACATCGACAAGTTTATGGAGCAGTGCACAGAACAAATGCAACCAGAAGTCCTTCAAGCTACAGTGGAAGGAGTGGTAGTGGAGTGTGAAAATCCCTCACAAGGAGCAGGGTTGATTAATTTTAATGCCTTGAGTCTAGTGAGAGAAAGAGACCAAAGTGACCTGGGTCCAGCACTGGCCCCAGCCCAGATTCGAGAAGCTCAGGAGAATGACAGTATTATTGGGAAAGTCCTGAAGTTCAAGGAGAAAGATCAACGACCAAGTAGAGAGGCAGTAAAAGCGGAACATCCGGATGTGGCAATGCTGTTAAAACAATGGTTCAAACTCTGGGTGGGTGAAGATGGAATACTGTATAGGAAAACTAGGAAAAGAGAACGGTTGCTCCTGCCTGAGTCTTACCATTCCCTGATTCTAACTGAACTCCACCAAAAGATGGGTCATCTGGGTGCGGAGAGAACCTTCTGCCTCAACAGAGAGCGCTTTTACTGGCCAAGAATGCAGAGAGATGTGGAACACTTTGTCACCAAAGTATGTGAGTGTCTGAAAAAGAAAAAGCCAGTCCTTTAACTCCGATTCACACCACACATCCATTCGAAATGGTCTCAATTGACTTTCTTCATCTGGAGACCTGCAAGCAAGGTTTCGAGTACATTCTTGTGGTGATGGATCACTTTTCTAGGTTTGCACAGGCATACGCAACCAAAGATAAATCTGCTAAGACTGTTGCGGAGAAACTTTTCAATGACTTTGCTTTGAAGTTTGGTTTTCCCTGTAAAATCCATCATGACATGGGCAAAGAATTTGACAACAAACTGATGAAGAAACTGAAAGAACTTTGTGGAATCTGCGGATCACACACCACACCCTACCATCCACAAGGCAATGGACAAGTGGAGCGATTCAATCGCACTCTATTGTCCATGCTTCGTACACTTGCGGATGAGGAAAAAGTAGACTGGAAGAATTCCTTGGCCAAAGTGGTTCATGCATACAATTGCACAAGAAGTGAAGCAACAGGTTTCTCTCCGTACTACTTGTTGTATGGAAGATCCCCTCGCTTACCGATTGACATTCTTTTCAACCTGAAGACAGATGAAGAGTATGGCACTTACCAGGACTATGTGTCTCGTTGGAAGGAAAGGATGAGTGAGGCATACCAAATTGCATCAAAGACCGCTTCAAAAGCAGCAGCCCGTGGGAAAGCTTACTATGATCAGAAGGCTCAGGGGAGAGATCTTCAGCCTGGTGACCGGGTCCTGATCCGCAATCTAACTCCGAGGGGGGGTCCCGGGAAGATACGGTCATACTGGGAAGATCAGGTACATGTGGTAAAGGAAAGGAAACACGCTGAAAGTCCAGTATATGAGGTGAGACCTGAAAGAGAGAAGGGGAAAAGCCGTGTCATCCACAGAAATCTACCGTGTGACTTCCTGCCGCTGGAAAGGGAAAAATCAGATCAACTCCGTTCACAGAACGCTCGAAACACGCCTAAAGGGAATAAGATTGACAAAGACAAAAAGAGACAGTTTCCAGTAGATTCTGAGAGCGAGTCGGAGGAGGAATATGTTCTTACCGGTCGGTGGCAAGAGGAGGATCGCATGCCTCTTAACCCAAGAGCACCGCCTTTCAAGCCTCAAGATGAAACCCTTCAGAGCGAAGAGGATTTGCCCCTTCAGTGCGAAGCGGATTTGCCCCTTCAGAGCGAAGCGGATTTGCCCCTTCAGAGCGAAGAGGATTTGCCCCTTCAAAATTGTTCCGTAGGAGGGGATTTTCCCCTTAACCTTGAGAAAAATGGACTCTGCTCAAGTCATGATGGGGACATTGACAGTGACAATGACGTAAAGGACAGTGAGTCGGAGATGGACTCTCCAAAATCCCTGAGACTTTATCCAAAGAGACAGAGACAGAAATCAGTGGTGTTTACTTATGATACCTTAGGTCAACCTTCTTTGGTCCAAAGAGACTGCTCAGTAGAAGTAAAGCAGTTACCTGCCCCAAGCGGTCATTTCTGGAGAACTTGGAGCATAGTTGAGAGTTGTTAAAGACTCCGGTTGAGAAACTGTTGAATATGCTTCAAGTTATTTTTGAAATGTCAGGAGACATTTAGTTTTGTGGGGGAGAGTGTGGCACTAGTGTGAATAAGTCATTAAAAACGAAAGTGAGAGATTAGCATACATTTATATTCAGAGTAATCTATTCAGACTAAATGTTTGTGCTTGTGTTTAAAGCCTGTCTTAGACTCCTGTTTGGTTACTTTAATAAGAGATCTGCAAGAAGGGTATTGATTTATGTGTATACAGCGGTGTAAATTATCCAAACCGCTAGGGGGAGCTCTCGCTAAGATCTGCTCCAGAACGCGTAATATAGCAGTTAATGTAGAGACGAGCAGATAGCTAACAGACAGAATTGAGACACTCCAATTGTGATTGACATTGAATCTGATATCTGTCTTGCAGGTAAGATTAACTCAGTTTATTACAGATAAAAGGGGTTCATGAACCGTTATCTTTAGTATTTTGTTGTGTGAAGTAAGTTTTGAGCACAAAAACTGTATTGTCATTACTCGTGAATAGAACATGATCAGAAACAACAGTAATGAAAACTTGTATGTGAAACGCGAGTCTGTATTGTGCACAGATATGAAAATACATTATTCACAGCGATGTTTATTTAGTTATTGTGTGATTTTGATGGCTAAATTGATAGTTTAAGTGACGCGGGTTCGGTAACGCACGTGGAGTTCGCAGGTGTCCGCCATTTCGTGCAAATAGTATGCCGCGGTGGCAGAGTTAATAAACTCAGACGACGTGATTTGCTCAGTAATGATATAAGAGTTATGAAAGGTGACATAAGAGAACATTACATTGTTATTTGTTATTTAGAGTAAACAAGTCATGCTGGATGCATAGAATGCATGTATTCTGAAAAGTGTTCAACAAACAAAGTGAATTGTATGGGTTCAAATTAAGTTTAACATGGTTTATTTTTGATTTTATGGTGCAAGATATGTGTTCAAGTGCTTAATATGTAAACTGTATTTGCAAGTGAATTATTTCATTAGTTTGTTTAACAGCCATGGTATAGAAAATGCTAAAATGAGTAATGAGAAAACCTCTGTCTTGCAGGTTTGCATGCAATATTTCCCTATTAAATGTGTTGCACCAGAAACGAGGTCTGCTCCTTTCTATATGTGTAACGTATACTTATTCAAAAATGTAGTCAAGTAGAAAGTTAAAGTCAAAAATGTCTCTGTTATTATGAGAGGGCATATTGATGTCTGTATTTCATTAAGTGATGTGTTAATATACAAATCTAGACAAACTACCAAAATCTCCTTTAAATGTACCTTAAAATGTACTGATAACTTCCACAATAATACAAGTGCAAGAGAAAGCATGATGAATCAGAGTTCATCATAAGCGGTCGTCGATAAAACATGGCCAATATTCAAGCATAGACAGAGCCAGAGTCAAACACAAAGACAAAACATCAGTGCAAGGGTGGGCGATATGGCAAACATATCATATTCAGATTTTTTCAGGAAATTCACGATTCACGATTTTATCATGATTTTTTGTGACTGAGCAATACAGCCAAAATAATCTCCCTATTTTAAAAATGTAGCCTTGCAAGGATACAAAATATAAAATAATAAAAGAATGACAGACCATTTAGACAAAAGGGTGGGTGAAGATGAAAATCTATATTTTATTATTTTATCTTTGTTATTAAAAATAAGAACAAAAGATGCACATGACACATATAATATAATATACTTATTAGTTTCTGTTATTGTTGCATAAACTTCACATTGCAGTTGAACTGTTGCTAGATATACACTCACCTAAAGGATTATTAGGAACACCTGTTCAATTTCTCATTAATGCAATTATCTAATCAACCAATCACATGGCAGTTGCTTCAATGTATTTAGGGGTGTGGTCCTGGTCAAGACAATCTCCTGAACTCCAAACTGAATGTCAGAATGGGAAAGAAAGGTGATTTAAGCAATTTTGAGCGTGGCATGGTTGTTGGTGCCAGACGGGCCGGTCTGAGTATTTCACAATCTGCTCAGTTACTGGGATTTTCTCGCACAACCATTTCTAGGGTTTACAAAGAATGGTGTGAAAAGGGAAAAACATCCAGTATGCGGCAGTCCTGTGGGCGAAAATGCCTTGTTGATGCTAGAGGTCAGAGGAGAATGGGCCGACTGATTCAAGCTGATAGAAGAGCAACTTTGACTGAAATAACCACTCGTTACAACCGAGATATGCAGCAAAGCATTTGTGAAGCCACAACACGCACAACCTTGAGGCGGATGGGCTACAACAGCAGAAGACCCCACCGGGTACAACTCATCTCCACTACAAATAGGAAAAAGAGGCTACAGTTTGCACAAGCTCACCAAAATTGGACAGTTGAAGACTGGAAAAATGTTGCCTGGTCAGAATTTGGAGTAAACAGAATGAGAACATGGATCCATCATGCCTTGTTACCACTGTGCAGGCTGGTGGTGGTGGTGTAATGGTGTGGGGGATGTTTTCTTGGCACACTTTAGGCCCCTTAGTGCCAATTGGGCATCGTTTAAATGCCACGGCCTACCTGAGCATTGTTTCTGACCATGTCCATCCCTTTATGACCACCATGTACCCATCCTCTGATGGCTACTTCCAGCAGGATAATGCACCATGTCACAAAGCTCGAATCATTTCAAACTGGTTTCTTGAACATGACAATGAGTTCACTGTACTAAAATGGCCCCCACAGTCACCAGATCTCAACCCAATAGAGCATCTTTAGGATGTGGTGGAACGGGAGCTTCGTGCCCTGGATGTGTATTCCACAAATCTCCATCAACTGCAAGATGCTATCCTATCAATATGGGCCAACATTTCTAAAGAATGCTTTCAGCAGCTTGTTGAATCAATGCCACGTAGAATTAAGGCAGTTCTGAAGGCGAAAGGGGGTCAAACACAGTATTAGTATGGTGTTCCTAATAATCCTTTAGGTGAGTGTATGGTGAATATTATAATATTTAGACCCGTGTTTACTGTTACTGTGTTTGTGGATATCTGCTCAAACGTAGATATGTATAATATGGTAACCATAATGTTTCATATTTTGGAGCATGCTGTGCGTTTGAATGTATCATATTTTGGAGCGCGATCGCGTTTGAAAAGCAAAATGCACCAAACATTAGGCTTCATGTTTTTACTATTATCTCATTTCATATCATCATAACGAATGGAAAGATTTGAAGTAACATATGATAATCAATATATTTTTCTCTAGTGTAGTTGTTACTGAAATCTTTTGGAAGATTTATAGGCTGCTATAGGTTATTGTTATTATTATTTTATGCAGCACTGCGCATAGCCTATGCTTGCAAGGCACAACAAACCTGGTGTTCATTATATTATATATTGTTGGAAATATTTGTGTGTGTGTGTGTGTATTCTGTGAATTTTAAAAAGCAATTGTAACCTGAAAAATCTAAAATGTATTCCCAAAATCGTGCAGGCCTATAGAAATCTTGATATCAGTATGTTCACTTTTTTTTTCTTTCAGGGACCAGATGCCACTGAGTACTGCTGACTTCAAAATTCACATGAGTCTCTGTACATGAACATGGTAAAGTGAAAATCAAACACCTTGAAAATGAAAGGTATGTACAATGTTTTTAGGAATGGCACAAAGTTCTCTGTCTTTGGATCATTGTTTTCAATAGTGTGCTTTTTTGTCATTTGTTGTGTATCTTTGGATTATGTTGTGTTGTAAATAAATCCAAACAATCAAAAAGCCATTCTTTTTTAAATCTCCTCATTCTTTGTGCAAGGTTGCTCAGAATGACAGGGCCTGATGGCTCTTGATAGGGCCATTAGGGAGGGTCTTTGTCTTTCTCAGGTGTGAAAAGCCTTACATATTAATGATGTGATCACGCCTCCCGCATAAAGCTTTCTCACACAAAACACATCTTACAATTTTTAAATCAATATATTGTCTTATCTGAATGAGCAGTCAGGGTGATTTTCACATAGTTTTGGAGCAAATATTCTAGGCTACGTGATACAATTTTCAAAAGTCTTGTGAAGAAATAATCAGTAGGGGTTTCATGGCCTTATTTCAGTGACAATTATTTTTTGTATTTTCACAAACCACGCATAAATGTTATTATCTCAAAACTACAAACTTTTACATACATGCTGCTGACATATTATTGTAGCAGAGTTTGTGCTGAATACAGTGTAATCAGACTTTAGCCATGAAAATGTCACAAGTAACAGAAATAAGCACAAATGTCAGAGCATGTCAAAACACCTCCAGGACCCAGAAAACACTTCAGACCCCAGAGGGTTAAAGCTACTGAAGTTATTCAGTGAAGAGGAGTAAATGGTTTTCTATATTTGTGTTTTGTTGTTTGATTAACATGAATGATGTTTTATTAGGTTGCTGTCACAAACACTTCATGCACGGATCTAAGATATAGACACACATCCGGTTTTATCACAACTGCTTATGTCAACCTTGTGTGTATTTGACAATTTAAGCGCAATGAGACATGAAAGATAACTTAGTTTTGTAGTCACATGCTGTTTGATAGGCTTTTAGTTTTAAAGTGCAACCTCTACTTCGGGGCCTGCCATTTTTTTCACTATCTCCACACCGAGGTGGCAAGATCATGAAAGAAACCATATTGTTATTGCGTATACGAACCTCAGGTTTTGAATTACTAGAACATCCTAAGGTTGAGAGAGTACGGGGGGTGATGCCTAAGGGTGAGCAGATGCTTGCGAGCAATCTATCCTCTTACACGTCATCGTCCCTCAAGGCCCCAACATCGGCTTTGGTAGGGAAGGCTTATGTGTCAGTAAGTCAGGCTGGTGCATGACTGCACACAATAGGCATACTGCAGGTGTACCAGGCCGACCTGGGCCACAGATTTGTCTCCTCCGGCTACCAAGGAGACATCCAGAGCTATTGGTCGTACTATAGCAGCTCTGGTAGCTTCGGAGAGGCATTTGTGGTTAAACCTCTCTAACATCAAAGAGAAAGACAAGTCCTTTCTGTTGGACACCCCACTGTCACCTCCTGGCCTCTTTGGTGACCCTGTCAACTCGGTCGTTGAGAGGTTCCAGAGGCTTAAATGCAGGCGGCGGCATACCAGCAGTATCTCCCTCGTCATTCAAAGGTCTCAGGAGCTGCTGGGCGGGAGCCGGCCTCAGCCGGAAGATTGGGGAAACCTCAAAGCCTAAACCTGGCAAAGATTAGGCAGATCTGAGGAATGTCATTCTGGCCAGAAAGGCTTCAGCTAAGAGGTCCTGACACCACCAGCACCAGACCTCTGAGGGCAGGCCCATCAGGGGGGAAGTGGTGTACATCTCATCATACGGTTCTCACTTCTCTTCGGTGCCCTCAGGGGACCGTTCTGTTAACCCTACCACCTCAGGTGCTTTGGAACGCAACAGTTTCCAACAAGTCAATATCCCATTGTCTGCTCGGATAAATCGTGTGGTCAAGAAGCTAAAGCTCAAAATGTTCACTTTAAAGCAAATCATGACTCAAATCAGATCTGAGGACTGGTTTGTCACAATAGACCTCAAAGATGCCTACCTCCATGTATCCATCCTTCCACAATGCAGAAAGTTCCTCAGGTTCACTTTTGGGGGTAAAGCGTACCAGTATCGGGTTCTTTTACTTTTGGCCTCCCATTGTCACCTCGCACTTTCACAAAATGTGTGGATGCTGCACTGGCTCCTTTGAGACTCCAGGACATTCGCGTGTTAAATTATATCAATGATTAGTGGATACAGCCTCTCAGCTGTAAAAGAACTGAAGCTAGACCAGTCATGCACTGTCAAACTGTTTCAGAGACGGTTGGATTTTAAGGCAGCAGCAGCCAACGTGATACCTTTTGGCCTGCTGTACATGAGACCTTTGCAGTGGTGGCTCAAGACCAGGGCCCGTATCCCTAAAGAATTTTTGTGCAAAAAGTGGCTCCTAGCGGCCAAATTCTAAGAAAATTCTCAGAGTCATGACGTTTTCTTAGAATTTCCCCTAAAAGTGACACGAAAATCCCAGTTAATATAAAAGCTATTCCTCAAGATTCCTAGCGCTTAAAAGGGCTCCTAAGGCGAGATCTGCTAAGAGCAGGGAAGAGGACTTTTAGTGGCTTAGGAGTTCCCCTAAGCAGCTGCACAAAATGGCCAACAGAGGAGGCAGGAGAGATGTCCTGCCAACACTGGATGACAGACATTGATAAAAGCTGAGCCGTGTTACCCTCGTTAAGACCACACTGAGTTGTAACGTTGCAATTTCTACTTCATTAAGGACAGCCCCTTGAGATAGGCCATCTTGTTTTCAATGGGGTCCATATGGGAGTGAAAGTACAAAATATGCCAGCTAGGATATTAATATGAGCAAATAAGACACGAATCATTATTTGAACAGGGTGTAATGAGCTTAAGTTTTCACATATTTTAGATTCTAATGTTAGGCTATAACCCCTACAGCTTACTATTCATTTTCCAGATATTTTCTTGAATGTGAAATATTATTTACAATTACAGTCTGCATAAGATTAGAGTGTATAATTATGTTTATTGATTTGAGGGTACATCCTTTGCTCATTATCACCAAAAGTTCATTTTCATCAAACTTGTAGGATCAACCAATCACGGCTTTTGAAATGATGACTCATACCTAGCAACGGGGTCAACCACACCTCCTCACTAAGATAGGATTTTCCATCCATTCCTTGCTCAGAGTTCACTGAAAATGTTCTGGAATCACTTCTAAGCTAAAACTCCTGGCAAGGAATTTTTAGGTTAAGTTAGGAGCTCTCTGAGAGGATTCTCAGAATCTTTAGGGATACGGGCCCTGGCTTTTCCACGCTGAGAGCAGATAACATTCCTGGATGCCTAAATCAAGGAGAAGACATCATGTCGAGACTGGGGATGAGGCCCGGGGAATGGAGACTCCACTCCATTGGATCTCATATTGAAGAGGTTCGGTCAACCGGAAGTGGATGTTTTCATGTATCAAGAAACGACATACTGTCCGTTATGGTTTTCTCTAAAGCATCAAGCATCACAGGGGTTGGATGCCATGGTGCAGACGTGGCCGAGGCTTTGTCTGTATGCTTCGCTCTGCTCCCGGGAGTTATGGAGAGAGTTCACTGGGAGGGTGCCCGTCTTTAGCTCTTTTTACTCCTTGGGAGATTCTGGTCAGGTGGGGTCTTCTATCTCAGGTGGGGGGCTCAATCTTCTACCCCCGCCCAGAGTTATGGAAGTTGTGGGTGTGGCCCCTAAGGGGGCCCAACTCATCGTCAGCTGGACCCAGTTAACTGCACAGCTGGTACAGTGCTGGAGTTCCAGCAAGAGTGGTTCTCTGCAGGGTTATCCCCCTCCACTTTAAAGGTGTATGTGGCAGCCATAGCTGCTTACCACACTCCTTTGCATGGCATGTCTTTGGGGAGAGACCCATTGGTACCTCTTTTCCTCTGTGGTACTTTGAGGCTGAGGCCTGCAGTTCACACAAGAGTTCCGGCCTGGAACTTGGCTGTGGTTTTGGAGGGCCTTTCGGCTGCTCCCTTTGAGCCTTTTGATGAGGTTCCAGAAAATTTTCTGACCATGAATGATTGATTTATTGCTTTATTAGGTAAGATTTTTACAAAAAATAATTGAGAAAAAGACTGTTTACAACATACAACATTTCAAAACTGTCATGGATAATATACACAAAAAACATTGTGTTCCTCTACCCACGAAAGCCTTGTTGGCCATTACATCTCTCAAAAGAATAGCAGATTTAAAGGCCCTGTCGATTTCCCCTTCATGTTTGGAATTTGCACCTGGCATGGTGAAGGCTTTTCTTCAAATGGGTCCGATACTTTTTCTGGTAGCCTATGCGCAGACTTGTGTATACTATATAGACTTGTGCCCTATATAGTGCCCTATCAACGTCTTTTTAAAATGTAGGGGGCGGGACGTTTCAAATTCTAGAGAGCATTTGACTGGACAGAAAAGCTGATGAGAAGCTGAAGTGCAGAGTGATGTCATCAAAATCATTGATCCATATTGGCAGAAGTGAGAGACTGTAGGATTTGAATGCTGATATCTTCTAAATGCGAATGTTGTCATTGTTTTGGAGCACACTAGCTTATAGATAACAATAAGGCTAACATATTCATTCTGAAAGCTAAAAGAAAACTTCACTTTTGATTTCATGGGTTCTTTAAAGAGCCCATTATGCTCTAATACACACATCTATCATTTAAAAGACAACTAGAGCTACCGGTTGTGATATCAAGCTAATTACACTGGCACCAGTTCAGGTCACGCAGTGTTTGCGTCTTTATTATATGCCTTTGTCAAATTCATTAAACCAAATGAGCCACCAGGCTCTTCAATAACAATGACTGTTCAAATACATGGGAGCTTGGCAGGTTTTCAAATATATTTGCATATATATCAAAAGAGAGAAAACTAAATGTATGCAATTTAAATGATCTTGCCTTTTATTTGTCTCATATTAAACTAAAGAACACCTGCTCCAAATACACCCGAAACAACATCAAGGCTCTTCACAGTTCTAACTCTTCACTCCTCTAACTTATCATCAACTGAACTCCAAACACTTATTTTCGCATTTTTAGAAAATCAACATTTAATGTCTCCACTTTGCTAGATTGGGAACATGAGGCTTCCACATCCTCACCAGCATTTCTTGAAATTGAGCAAACATTGGGATGACTTTAAAGTAGCTAAACATGCTGCCAGACTTGTTATCTCGGTGAACAGGCTGCCGCTACTGACTCAAGTTACTAATTTGTATTCTTTGTGAATGTTTCCCTGGAACCAAACCCTCTGGTGACACAGGTCAGGGTGGAAAATTTGAGCTTGTGAGACTCTGGTCTACCTTCAGCAACCCAAAAAGGAATGGTTAATATACTCTGAAAACATACAACACTGCAAATCCTGAGATATTAGATATAGAAAACCACACTTTTTGAAAAATGCACTTTTAGATTTTACATTCTTACCCCAATTGTTATATCTAAGATATGTTAAGTGAAAGAAAGTCTTAATCTCTTATACAAGTTTGCTTTTCAAGATATTTATCTTGTTAAGGATGTTTAGATGTTTCTACTGGTTAAAAAAGAAAAGAAAAAAAATCTGCAGTGCAATTACACAAGACTCTCTCGAGTGGAGCTCTGTGCTAATGCTGACAACAGAACATTAAAACCAAAGAGTCTCTAAATTGTGCAATATGAGCAATAAGCTAAGTGCCTGTGAATTAAAAAGTTTGTGTGTGTGTCTTAAGGCATTTCAGACGTCGTTAGCACTGTTGCTACTACTTGGCAGTTGGAAGTAGATCTTGTCTGTCTCTGAGTAAACAGGGTGACAAGACTAATCATGCCGTGTGGCTTCAAACTGCAGGGGAGATGGAGATGGCAGTCCAGACGCTAGGCTGCCTGACTGTCAACCAACTATAACTGTGTGGCAAATACAAGCAGATTATATTTTGCAATAGCTCGATTGTTGGTTTTGACCAAGTGCAGAAAAAAGGACATGAATTAAACCAGGGTTGGTCAGAAAAACTGTTCAATAATTGATCCGAGTTAGTGTATAAATTCTAAGGTCTGACAAATGCAATTTGGTCCCCACAGACACTCGATACAGTAAAGGAGAGTGAGTTGAGATGTGTCAGTGGATAAGATGCATCGCCCCCTTAATCCATCAAACTGCATAATTTTACCATGTGACCATAAATTAAAATTCATATCGACTTGCCTGTGATGAATAGACATATATTGAGAAAAAAATATTAGCTGAAAACTATTTTGAATGTTTTTTTACAATTTTACAAAATTCTTAAAATTATCTCAGTAATATTGTGAAATATTATTACAATTTAAAATAACTTTTCTATTTTAAATTGTAATTTAGTTCTGTGATGGCAAAGCAGAATTTTCAGCATCATTGCTCCAGTCTTCAGTGTAACATGATATTTCATAAATCATTCTAATATGATAATTTGCTTCTCAAGTACGATTTCTTATTATCATTGATAAAAACAGTTATGCTGCTTAATATTTTTTTAGAAAACCATGTCATGGTTGGATGATTTTACTGTCATTTTTTTATCAATTTAATGTATCCTTGGGGAAAAACAGTATTCATTTCTTACAAAAAAATCTTACCTACCCCAAACTTTTGAATGGCAGAGGGTAGTGTATATGTTGGCACATCTTACCCCACACTCCCCATCTGCACTTACTTTACACTCTCTTTGCATAAAGAACATTGCAAGTTCAAGACCTATGGGTGTCCTGTCCCTGCTATTCATACGAGACATCCTGTCCACCCACACTTACCCTTAATGTGATCCATAATGTAAGGAACAGTCACTACTTAACCCTGATCAGGAATGTAAATGCACAATAGTAATGGACCAATCAAACTTTCCATCAGTGTAAAATGCACAAAGGCTCCTTTTGACTCCCTGCTGAGCGCATATGTCTCTCCTTGAGGCGTCCAGTCTGAAGCACTCGCTCTTTTACCATCTCGAGGGGATAGGGTTTCTTCGATTGCACTTCTAACTTCAACTCTCTCCTCACTTTCCAGCTAGACAAATATTTTGATACACAGACGCAATCATTTTCGAAAGAATTACAGGAAATGATTTCTGGAACTTGACGTGGACCAGAAGTTTTCAAAGTATCTCATGTTCATTGTAACATGTGATTAAACACTCTGTTGCTGAGAACTACAGTAGTAACATGATTACAGCACAGATTATTCCAGCAGACAAAGACTCAATAGTGTGTGTGGGTAGGTTGCAATGTAGGTGGCTAGAGCGAAATGAAATGCCACCACCTGTAGATATCATTCATCTATGGTCTGTAAAATGGAGGAAAGTTGAATTATGAAACCTAGTCTAATCATGAACTCTGCAGGGAGTGCAAAGACTCATTTTTCACACATCTCTCACACACTGATCTTCATCTGTACTGCAGCAAATATTCACCATAGATTGTGCTTGCCATCAAATCAGTTTATTTCTCTCTAGCCACAGCTTTAGTAATTCAATAACATGTACTCATTGCCTTTTAACACAATGTGCATGATTTCAATTACCTACAAAGCATTGTTTAACCATCCAATCTATCTGATACCAATACGATGGGGCTCTCATGCGAACAAGACGCAGAAGGAAAACAACCTTGGTGGGAGGCAAACAGCAGAAAAGCAGTGTGCGGTGCGTGTTTTATGAGTAAGGGTAAAACTACAACCGTCTGAACAAGGGTCATGTCTTTACAAAAGCTACACGCATCCACCGCTGCCAGGCTGTGAAAAAAAGTGTTTCTAATGTATCCTGAGCCCTTGAGACATTGCTATTCATAGTCCATTCAGCCAAATGTCACTGATGCAGGGTTACGTATAGGCCAGTCAACTACTAATGTCTCATTCCTTTAGGTTAGTCAAATTGAAAAGAGCATAGTGGAAACTGTTTTTTGATGAGGAACTTGCTGTTTATAGGGCTTCAAGAATGCAGATACCTGCCTGCATCCTACATGTCGGAGGGCAGATTCCTGAAGCGAAGAATATGAGTCAGACACTATTCTGGGCCTTTCTTACTTGTTTGAGGATGCTTTCACAGTAGAGCTTATGGGGCGGAGAGGTTGGGTGAAGTGAAAATGGTTTTCTAATAATAGGAAAAAAGGTTGTCTGGGGTTTTTTTTCGTGGTTGTTATGAACGCAATCCGCGCTAAACAGCAAATTTCCAACGAAAAATGGTAAAGGAACAGTAATATTTATGATGGAAACTTGGTGGTCAGTAAAACGGCAAGCTAATGCATCCATTACGGTTGGGTAGGGATGAGTTTTAGTGAAAAAGACCAATCAGGTACTAGCTCCATGAAAGATGAAACTAAACCATGAGTAGGCGAAACAAAGCTAAAACAGACAATATTGTTAAAATGTACGTCACCTAATATTAACTTCTTGTTTATTGAACTGTATAAAATAAATATGACGTTTGCAAATGTGCTGATATTCAGGAAAACAGCATTCTTGCTTGTATGGTATTGCTTAAATATATCCTTTACAAATGTTAAAAAAAAGAACTCACACAGAGGCGTTTTTGCCCCATGCCCCTGTTAATTTCTGATGTTGGTATGGGAAAAAACATTAACCCCATTAACATTAACATATTTTTGAAATATGTATAATTTTTCATTGCATCACTCTACTAGCTTTTGTTGCTCAAAATTAGCCAACCTTTCAAAAAGTGCCATATGAGTAATGGTATCAAATCGCACACTCCAATGCACTCCAATGCACATATCCAAAACATGTTAATGCTGTTTTTGTGTACTGTTTTCATACTCTACTTATCTGTAGTGAGTCGTTTACAAGCTGCATGTGCAGGTAAATTAATACATATATTATTCGGCGCTGACAGAGTTGCCATTGTAGGTTTGGATTGTAGGTAAATATCCACTTCATCCATATCGCTGTTTTTGTTCCATGTTCTGAAGTACGAAGTAGCGTGCCATTGTTTTACACACTACTCCAAACAATTCAATGCGCGAGTGAGCTGTCTGAATTCTGGATTTAGAATAAATCGCGAATCAATTCAAACTTTTCAGACAGTTAACCCTTTTGACCAATCCATGGGAAAGAACTGACTCTGTGAATGACTATCTCACAAGACAATCATTTTACTGGCCCTGGAGCTCCTGCAACAGTAAAATCACTTGGAATATTGCTGACCTAGGTAGGTGACGTTATTTTCATATTTGGATTGTAGGTAAAAAAATGTTGTTCTTTATGAAGTATAGTGTTGTTTAAGTACGTTTGAAACCGCGCCAAACAATCCACTGCGTGAATGATTCAGACTGAAATGCAATTGATTTAGGCCCTGTTTACATCTGGTATTAAGATGCGATTTGGTCAATCGCATCACAAGTGGACTTGTCCACTTTCAACCACTTCCAGAGGTAGTCAAAAACACATTCAACCAGATTGCTTACGTAGTGTAAACACTCATGTGGTCGAATGTGTTCGAACAGCCACAAAAGACAGCCTACTCTCTGCCTACTGACCTAATGTTTAAACGTTTGAAGATGAAAAACGTACCAAGCACAATGTTCTCTCACCATTCCTGATTTCTAACCCACACTCACAGCGTTCACCGTGGTCTTGCGGCTGTCAGAGCAGAAACTAAACCTGCTGGTCTTCGTGTTTTTTTCTTTACACAAGCTAATTTTGTCCTTAGATCATTATATGTGAAAAAGCCCATACATTTACTCACTCATAGAACCACTATGGGATCAATATCCTATAGAGCTACCCTCAAAGAAATCAGTACAGAAGTGGTTGAAAGTGGAAAAAAGAGATGGATTAAAACACCAGGTGTAAACGGATATGTCTCCCTTGTCTACTTGTGATCTGATCGACCAAAAAGCATGATAATACCAGCTGTAACATATAGCTGCCGGCCTTGGAACATATAGCTAACCGTAGCCTAGCTGATTATTCCATATAAAATAACTTACTCAAAAGAATTATTAATTTCTGAAGAAGGCATCACAAGCGATTCTAAACAAGTATTTTGATAAAATAATTCTCAGGTCAGTAAATCATAATATCGCCAGACAAACGTAAGTTTTGATGGTAAATCCAACATGTCATAAATAAAACAATGGTGCAGTTTTGTCTTGAGTTGACTTGGTTGCACTAGTAAACACATTGATGGCACAAGCAGGGGTTTTTCTGTCCTAAAAGTACTACGTGAAATAAGTCCAGCAGGGGCAGGAGAAGGGAGTGTAATCATACTCTGATTCACACCACGTAACCAAAAACAGCCTTGAAGTAAATTCAGACATTTCTGTGAGCCAGAGGAGAGGCCAGCGTCAGGCATTCAAAGAAATGACAAGGTGCCTTTGACATTTCTGGATAAGGATTGCAGATAAACAGTTCTCAGTTAATCACACAGTCTATGTGGGAGTATCTGCGTGAGTAGACAAACCTAAATGTCAAGGGTCTCACATCAAAGCCTCATTCTTTGTCCAATCTAACGGGCCCTACTTATACCAGAATTTCATTACGCCAGATGAGGGACGGTTTGGCTGAAGGCTTCCTCATGCAGATAGTTCGGCCTGCGCTTCCACAGTTCTGCCCGACTAATTAAAAATCCGAACACAACTGCTCATTCTTTATCCCTGTGAATGACAAGACACAATACAAAGGCAATATGTGATGCTTGGTTGTTATGAATGGGTCACTTATGAATTTACATGACACCCTGCAGTGCGACAGGGAGAAGAACATTATTGGATTGCACACTGAACAATATGGCAGTAGCTACTGGTAGGGGGGACTTGGCAAAAGGGCAGCCCACTCATGTCTCAGACCTTTAGTCAGCCAGAAATAGCATCAGTAGAAAAGGAATTGAAGGAGGCAATTATTATGCCAGGCTCTAAACAAACATGTTGCAGTGGCTTCTAAATGTTGTGGTTAATATCCACAGCTGCTGAACACATACGCCTCAATGAGCCTTGCTCTATCAAACAAACACTGTATATTTGATAAACCGCACAATTACCCTTTAAAGGTCTTCCTTCATCTGACAGACATTTCAGTTTAATTTACCTTCTCTCCCTTTATCTGTTATGTTTGTCTCATGAAAGGGTTTGTAGGAAGAGGACCCTTTAGCATGGCCTCTTTAACAGTGTAGGGAGTGGGATCCTATAAATTCCTATTGCGTAGTAAAAACAAACACTTTATCATTAGGCTGTTGTGTCATAAATGGGTTCTTGTGTGCCAGTCATGGACTATCAGTTGGATTTGAACTGGAAGGGAATGAATGACGTTGTTTCTAAATTTGAATTGTGTGCACATTGGGGGTTAAGGGACGCTTCACCACATTAATCGTCCCGACACAGACTCCTGAATCTCTTTGTCAACAGCATAGCAAAGGCAACAGCGTTAGGAGGGCAGTTTAATTATTTGCTGAGATAACCGAGGACAGAGCAGCCAGAAACATGTCGCAAAGGTTCTGGGGAAAAACATCATATATTTTGTGTAAATTACAACTTTCACAGGTGCTAAAATGTTATGAATAATGTGTTTGGATGCAATAATATAGGCACTCAAATGTTGTTCCTCTTTTTGACTATGTTTGCAGATATTAAATTGTCAGTATATTTAGTAGGGTAGTAGACTGCACACAGTTGTGTTATAAATACTGATTCAAATTTACACTGGCACATCGAAAAACTCTGAAAATCAAAATCAAATATTTGCCTTATACAATTCTATGATAACCTATTTTAAGAACTAAATTTGTGCAAATTTGAAATATTGAAAAGGAAACATTGTGCAAATTTTAGTGTTTAATTTGCTCTTTAAATGAAAACAGTTAATATAGAGTCATATCATCACTGTGAAAAAGTAAATGCCCCCATTAAACCTGCTGGTTGGATACCATAACAGCAGTAACTACAAATAAACATCACCTATAATTTGATATGAGCCCTGTTCATCTCTGTTGAGGAATCTTGGGCAACTCTCTTTGCAGAACTCTGACAGACTGGTAGATTCTCAAGAATGAATTGCTCTTTTCAGGTCCTGCCACATCGTCTCTGTAGGATTCAAGTCAGAACTTTGACCACTTCACAACCTATGTTTCAGATGTGTAAATCCTTCTGGGCTTTGGTTCACTGTCTTGCTCACCAACTACACTAGCTTCAGCTGACACAATGATGGTCAGATATTCTCATTAATAACTGTACAGCAGAATTCATGTGTCCAGGATTCCAGTGCAGAAACACATCCCCTTGCAATCACACAGTGGAGTTCTGTATTCGCTTTACTCCACATGACTCCTTTCTCCTACAGAAAGGTCAATTTCGACTCATCTGTCCATAGAATATAGTACTCTATATCCTCAAAATAATTGTGGATCATCCAGGTGCTTTTGAGCAAACATGAGATAAGCTTTGTTGATCCTCTTGGTGGGCAGTATTTTCTGCCATGCTACTCTTTCTTGATGACAATTTTTTTTTGTCTCTTTCTTATGAGGGAGTCATAATGACCTTAGCTGGAGCTGGAAATGCCTGCAGTTCTCTGAAACTTTTTTTAAAGATATTTTTTAACTTCCTGGATCAGGTGCCTCTGTGCCTTTGAAGACATTTTGGCAGATTGGCCACTTCTGCGAATATTCACCTCCATGTTCAGGTACTGGCTCAGTCCAAAAACTTTCACCTAAATACTTTGTTCCCTTTCCAAACATGATCCTTAGTATATAAACATGATCCATATGGATCATGTTTACATAATAAGGATCATGTTTCTTATTGAAATATGAAACATTTCCTAACTGAAACCAGTTCAACTTTAAATTCTCTTTGCGAACACACAGCTACACATGATGCAAGAAACAGGGCTTCAGTAGCCAAATAAAAGCTGCTGATTTGCCCTGTGGGCAATTCTGTCCTGTGCTCTTCTGTATTAACTGTCTCTGCATCCCTCTATAGTCTTAGAAGACCTAATTACACATCATTAACCCACTTATAAAAACTTGTTTGGAAATACATTCAACGGCTGATGTCCACATGTGACCCACTTATTAAAGAATATGTGTGCTGGTGTTTTTGCAATTGTGTGAGTGCATTGTAGCGTGTTTTTTTATGTAAGTGTCTGCATAATTAATCATGTTGATGGCTAATTCATAATGTAAATGATTTGCATTAGCTTGCTAAGTTCAGAAACGCTCGTCATAGCATTTTCACATAATGTGTACCACATGAACTGAGGAACTCTCAATTGACAATGGACATCATTAAAAAAAAAAAAAAAAGGTCTTATTTAAAACATCCTCAAATCCACAAGATAAATTAACATGTTAAGACTTGTTTTCATGGGATATATCTTAAAATCAGTTTAGTCTTTTTATTGTTTTAAGCATTTTTTACACTTCTCCCACTAGGCTTCCACAGTGTCTCTTGATGTTGAAGCACATTCCCTAACCACAAGACTCTGACACTATTCAGTTTTATTCTCTAATATTCTTTTTACCTTTGTCCCCAAACATTAGATTTTCTGGACAGCTCAAACTCAGAGCCTTACCCTGTGATTGAAGGTCCAATTGACGGCCCATTTCATATACAGGAGTTAATGGCTCAGATCTGGTGTAATCAGGAAGCAAACAAACGAATGCATAACATAATGATCTTCCAGTAAGGCCAGGCCTACTATACACAACCTCACTTTAAGAGCCCTGTTATTTATTTCTCACAAACTGAACTATTTGTATGTACATCTAGTTGAACCTTGAATCACACTGAGGCCTTTCACATTACACCTGCTATTGGAGAGACCGAGGTGTTTTTTTTCTCTTATTTCAGATCGATGGCATATGTCAGTGGAGATAAGGGAGGCTGAGTCGAGATCTAAGAGATCCTCATCAAAAGCACTCTGTTCAGAGGAAAAAGGTTGTCTGCAGACATCACAAGGGAATATGATTATGCTGGTTGGAAACAATGTCAGACAGACCTGGACCTGGTGAATAGTCACAATGTGAGGTCTAATTTTTTTTTTTTAAATCTGTTATTTGCACAAAACCGATAGAGATTTTAATATTTCAAATGTACTGGATAATTGGGTGTTGGTCAAGCTGTGATGCTAATGATGTAATCATCCTTCATTTTGTAATTATAATTCTTGCTTTTTCAACATTATCACAGTTTGTTTATTCTTAAATTTGCATTTAAGATGATATTTTGATTGCCACCGTTAAGCTGATTAAAAATCATGCTGTTTCTTCTGTCATTGAAAGATTATTTATAATTCTCATAAAACCAGAGAACCAAAACCGACATCACCCCCCGTGCCAAGAGCCTGTATGGGCTGCTCTCAAAGCATTCAGTTTGAGGATTAAAGCAGTTAGCCACGTCACTTTGCATGCTCTGCTCTCTGATTTTCTCATAATGCTCATCTGAGCCAATTCACTCAGTGTTCGTATGGGATAAGAACAGATTCCACACCAATTTAATTCTGTGTTTTTATTGCTGTGAGCATTAAAGTGATTAAAAGGTACAGTAAAGACATCAATAATGTAAATATTTTAAATAAATCCTGTTCTTTTTAACTTTCTATTCACTAGATAATTCTAAAAAAAAAAATATATCACAGTTTTCGCAAAAATATTAAGCTGCACAACTGTTTTCAGAATTGTTATAATGATTTCTGAAGGATCATGTGACACTGAAGACTGGAGTAATGATGCTGAAAATTCAGCTTTGGATCACAGGAATAAATGACTGAATTTTAAAATATATCACAATAGAAAACAGTTCTTTGAATTTCAAATAATGTTTTACAATATTACTGTTCTTTGATCAAATAAGTGCAGCCTTGGTGAGCATAAGAGACTTCCTTCAAAAAAAAAAAAAAAAAAAAAAATACAAAAGTGTACATAATTATGAATTCATTTACTTTTATTCATTTTAATTAAATTAGATTAGTTAGATAACTGGCAAAGCAACTACATTTGCTTCAGAATCAATTGATAAATTATATTAAGTAAATCTAAAATAAAGAATTTGTTTAAATATTGGATTATTATTATTATTATTATTATTATTATTATTATTATTATTGTATAGTAGTCAACATTTGAAGTGGATACAAAAAGTTAATCAAAGTTGTTCTAAGACAAGAACGGGTATTGTTCAAAATTCATGTATAACTTTGATGAAAGGTTTTGATCCACTTCAAATGTTGACTACTGTTTGGAGAGATACCCAAAAAGAGTCCACTTACAATGCCAGGAACAGTTTGACTTTTTCATCAGCTTATGTTTTGTTCTCCGTTTAAAGTGTTCGAGTTTTAAAAAGGAATCTGATATTTAAAAACAAACAAACAAACAAACAAAAAATAGATATAACAGCTGTCAGGATTTAATGCTTTGTGCATTTGTTCAATTCTGCATGGCTGTTAAAACTCAACATTCATCAGTCACAGTGGCTTATGGGTTAATTTAATAATTAATTTCCCATCCTGTTTGTAACTCATTCTATTACTGTCTGAATTTCTTACGGTGGATGGTTTACTGGTGTTACATAATGGTTATGATTGACAAATGAAGATCATTTCCGGTTAAAATAGTGATAGCCTTTTGATTGCATTGAGCATTACAGTGCTTACATTACTGTGTGGTCAATGGTGTCATTGCTGGGATGGACTTGACATTGTCAGTATGCTTTATCTCTTGCTTGTGGCTAATCTGAGGTTGATTTCCATCAGTGAGCACTGATTTGTAAAGCCTCTTCTCTGTCAGCACCATCAGGGCCAGTTAGCATCAGCCTTTGGCATTCACCGACGGTCCCTTGCCCCTTGCAGTCCCTATCAATCACAGCCTACTGTCAGACAAGTCGAGTTGAACTGGCGGCTGTCCTTGTGGATGAGGAAGAGGAGAATATGTGTCCCAGTGTGCTCTGCAGATTCTTAGATGACCTGTAAGACTGAAGACTGTAACGATGTAAAAACATCTTTTAAATCCGCAGGGACTGGACTCCGGGTCAGCTGAGACTGAAGTATCCCTTGAGACCCGATGTGTTACGATGGGGAGAGTTGGAAAAAGGAAAGAGAGTAATAAGAGAGAAACAAACGGATAGAAACAAGTCTCTTTTGCCCCAGTAGACCATTTTCACATGAGTTTCTCCCTTTCCTGGTCGTTGAATTATTAGAATAGTGGGAATATCTTAAATGAATAGTTCACCTTTAATTAAAACCATCTCAAGCTCCACAAAGGTGAAATAACAAATAATAAATTATATATTATATATTCCAGGTCTTCTGAAGCTGTGTGATAGCTATGTGTGGAACAGACTAAATATATATTTTTGTTTTGTAAATTTAAATATTGTTTGGTCACTATTGACTTTCATTGTACGGAAACCAGCAGCTGTCATCACAGTAGTGGTCATCATACATTTAGGGTGCAATGTAATGAAAGCCAACAGCAATCTGTAGTTAAGCAAAGAATATGCCATTTTTATCACATTTACCTATGACAATTGTTATCAATTTATAAAATAACATAATATAATAAAAAAATTATGATATCTGTCTCTGTAGAAAATAATACAGGCCTTTTGACTGAATAATGGTTAAATGTTGGTAGACAACCTTCCCATCTCCACATACACAACCCTGCACTCACACACACGCACAACAAACTCACATATAGGCTAAGCATATTGTGTTTCAAAAAATGTTAAAACAAAAAATAAAAACAAAACAAAAATCCCTGTGAAATGTTACCTGATTAAAAGTGTCCCTTAAATCTGGACCTCGTAGTATTATAGAGGTGCATATTTTAGAGATACTTGGTGCTTCACGACTTTCATCAGCCATGTTGAATTTATGTTGCCATAAATTAAATGCACAATGTCAAATAAAGAGGACAGACATATAATATTATGGGGATATGGGTCAAATGTGAATGGTTACATAGGTTTATATTTTTACATGTAGTGGACACCAGCATCAGTTAAACAATCAGTTGCCTCCAAAAAATATATAATTTGGGTTCTTATACAGCATAAAATCAACCTAATTTAATATGTTAAATAGATCCAGAGATCTTTTATCACTGATTTATTTGATTAACATTCATCACTGAGTAGCAAACATTTCATAAGAGGTCAATGCATTTGAGTAAATCATACTCAAGTCTTTAGAGGATCTAATTCTGAAAATAAATCCTGCTCCTTAACAGGAAATGTTTTGTGCATTCATGGGCAAATGTTAATAAATCTTTTATCCACTCCAGTTTCACTCCATTGAGCATAAACAGTGATCCTTTGGTGACCTCACAGAAAAGATGTATGGGAGTTTTCGCATGCAAATCATAGGACATTTTCATACTTCTTTGTATTCGTTGAGATTATGTGTATGACTGAAAGATATCCATTAATGACTACTCCTTTATCTAGCAGCTGATGGCTTCCAATCTTTTCTCTAGTGGTGTAATATTCCCATCTGAATATTAACTTTATGAGATAAAGTCTGGCCATACCCTACTAATAAATGAAGGGTGAGCTTCTGTAGAAGGTTTGATTAAGACACACTTCTGTAGGCTCACAAGAGGTGATCTGATTGCCACAGCTGTACGTTTCAATGCTTAAACTATAGCCCATTTTCTCACTAATCTGCATGCATGGTGTAAAAATAACACTGGTTTCTTTGAATGCTTCAGAAATATGGAATAATCTGAATCTTAAGTGATTTCTGAAGTGATTCATGACTCATGTTAATTCTGAGATACTGACATGCTTCGGCAGTGACACTCAGCCCTTGAAATGGGCCACTTTGACTGTTGGCCTCAAAAAGAAACCGCTGTGGTGAAAAACTACATTGTTCAGAATGTGGAAGCATGTGTGGCAGGAAGGGCAATTTTGCTTTCGTCATTGTTATTTGCCATTCCAGCCTATTATCTGCGCCCCTGGGCTATAAAAACAGTAATGTATGTGCTGCCTGTTATGCGTCACTTTTTGTGAACCGCTGCGTCGTTAACGCACTTCCGTCACCACTTCCTGGAAACCGGATGCAAGCACCCGAGCCGAGACGTTGATTTGTGTTGGAGAGCATTGATTCCGTCTTCCGCTGTACGAGCTTGTTACTGTTATCGCTGTTTGCACAAACTGGATGTGGACACTGGAGACGTCGTGAGAATCTGATACAGTAATTGGGTTGCTGTTGTTTCTCTGCTCTGTTCCTCGCCAGAGAAAATACGGTTTCTTGATAAAACATTGACTCATTTTCGCGAAGGCCCATACCTGCATTCCAGTCAGGGTGTTTCGCGTTCATTCACGGCAGCAGTGTTGTTCTGTTTCCAAAATAATTTGGGTTTTCAGTTAATTGTGTTGATCTTTTTTTTTTGTTTTCCGACTGTTGTGTTGTTTTTGATTTGTAATGGTCTTTTTGACTTTTAGGATCGTTTCTAAAGTCTGAATTGTCAATTGCTTTTTCTTTAATTCTAATCATCTTTCTTTGTGGGTTTCTTTAGTTTTATTTTACTTGCTCTTTCCAGTTGCATTAGATTTGTTTGTTTGATATGTAATTTTATATAAGTTGTGGTGTTTTCTTAATTGATTTTTCTTTTGAAATGTATTATGTTTGTATTTTGTTGCCATTGGTCTTTGCTCTAAGTAACTGGTTATTTACTGACTCATTACTTATTTTCTGACTCATTAGTTGCAACAATTTTTTTTTCTTTATTTTGGTTTTCTGTTTGACTAAGTTGATTGAGCTTTATACTCAAACCCAGCCCCAAAGTGACGATTTATTTGATGTACATCTTTTTGTGTGTGTTGGCAGGGGCTGAACACCAGGGGCAAAGGACTGGCTTATTTGGGTGGTGGTATCTTCCTCACGTGTGCTCTGATTGGTATTAACGTGTGTGTGTGTGTGTGTGTGTGTGTGTGTGTGTGTGTGTGTGTGTGTGTGTGTGTGTGTGTGTGTGTGTGTGTGTGTGTGTGTGTGTGTGTGTGTGTGTGTGTGTGTGTGTGTGTGTGTGTGTGTAATGTGTGCCCTTGTTTATATTACATTGTGGGGACCAAATGTCCCCATAAGAATAGTAAAACCTGAGATCACCTACATTGTGGGGACCAGCCAGCGGTCCCCACTTTTCAAAAGGGTTATAAATCACACAGGATGAGTTGTTTTGAGAAAGTAAAAATGCAGAATGTTTCCTGTGATGGGTAGGTTTAGGGGTAGGGTTAGTGTAAGGGGACAGAATGTACAGTTTGTACAGTATAAAAACCATTACGTCTATGGAGAGTCCCCACAAAGATAGTGAACCAGACATGTGTGTGTGTGTGTGTGTGTGTGGCTTTTTTTTTTTTAATTCTACCTTTAAATGTCTGATTCAATGGTGTGCAACACTGCTTTGTACAGGCATAATCACTTTATTTCTGCTTTTAATTCAAGTCAAAGTCATGAACATCTTTTCTTCCCTACTGTGAAGTATATCTAATGGAAACGGCTTCTTGAAGAAGAAATATTATGGGACTTGATTTTGTCCATTGAGAATTGTTTGCATGGTTGTGTTTGCTAATGCTGATAGGTTGTCCTGCCTTCGCGCCAGTAAACACGTCATCAGAGCAGAGAAGAGATGCTACAAAAGGGTTTTGACTGGTTTTGAAGTCCTTTAAAAGCTTAAATGTGAGGTTTATCATTTTATGAAACGTTTTTGTCTTGTAAAAACCTGTATTATTTAAACTGTAAAGTTTAAGTCATTGCTTTTACAGTGAATTTACAGTTTAGTATGTTACCATAGATGTGTTGTTTCAGAACAATGTTGCTACCTAAACAACATGCAGTAATTTTAATAATATTATTAATGAGTATTATTTGTATTAGAATTGATCACCCCTCCTTCCCACAACTTATCTACCATCACATTTTTCCCCAGTTTGGATTTTGCTGCATAATGCTATGTGATCCACATTTGGGTCCATCTACACCATTTTGGTTGGGAAAATAAACAGGAAATTAGTTTAGTAGAATACTGCATCAAAATTTTGTTTTCGTTCCCCCAGAGAATGTTTCATAATTGAGGCTTGTTGTTTCACATGCCAGATTTTTAGTTCAATGGATAATTGCTGGTAAACCAAAGAAAGACCTTTAAGTTTCTCAAGCTAATTGTTGGCAAATGTCCATATTCAAAAGTTTTTAAGTGACTCCAGTGATGTATAAGTCCCAACTGGGCTCAGCTTGACGTTAAAGGGGCCATGACATGGTTTTTGTTTTTGTTTTATTATGTTCCCTTAGGTGCAATTATAGTATTACTATAGTTTTTTGGACAAAACGCTTTTAAATTTTAGTGGTTTATGACCTTTTCCCACCCTTTTTCTCGTCCTCTAATTCAAACAGTCTGTTTTGGGGGTGCTTCCCCTTTAAGAGTTCAGTGTTAACGCCCACTATTATGATTGGCTAACGTCATTGGCTAAAAGTAGTTTTAAGATGAAATACATTACTTACAATTTGCGGCGTCGTTGTTGGGCCCAGAATAAACGGCCTGATCTTTAAGCAAAAGTTTTCTGGCAAAGCCAGCATTATACTGCGATTTGTTCTCAAAACAGTCATCCTTGAAATGTAGAGAACACACGCTTAAATTAACACTGCCGTGACCGGGATGTCTGCAAAAAATAAACTGCATCCATTTTTCCCTGAAGTCTGGATCGTTCGGCAGCGTATTCAAACCTTTTGTTTGTCCACAGCCAGGAACAGCACATCTGCGCACATCTGCGTGGCATCGCAATCTTCTTGTAAACAGACCCACTCGCTGCACGTAGACTGAACACCTGTGGGCGTGACAACGATGCGATGATGCGAAATGAGGCGTAGTTGTCTTGCGCTGGAGGCGGTCAAATGCAAACGACTGGTACGTCACTTCGTACCGTGACGTCACTTCGTACCATGGATCCCCAACGAGCTGTAATTAGAGCTTGATTAAATAAATGCTTCGTTTATAATGGGGAGGACGTCTTAAGCTATGAAACTTGCAGGAGTTTTTAATGGTACAAAGACCTCTTAAATACCAAAAGATCAAGGCAAATTTGGTTTCTCATGTCATGACCCCTTTAAGGTTTTTATGTTTTATTTTTATTCTTTCTCAGAAACTTTATGATAAGCATCTATGTGATGTGTTCAGTGACATAGCATGCTAATTAACCATCTCTAACCGCTAAGTATTGCAAGCAGAAAACAAATGATGAGAAGATTTTCAGATTGTGTCCTACAGAAATATTGAACAAAAAGTCGAATAGTTTGATATACCTTAAAAGTTGATCGAAGAGCTGGTCGAACATTCTATAATGATGTTCTCACCATTGCAAGGCCTAACAAAACAATGTATTCTCTACACAGGAATGGTTCTGGCTCAATAAGACATTAACATCAGTTAGCCTGTTGCATGTCTGTGTCTTTTTAAGGACAGCGTTTGCTTGAGCCGTGGAGCACAGTAATTGAAAACACTTGCCTACGATAGAGCAGGAAAAGTCATTGTGCCCTCACCCTCATTCATGTAAACTATACACATCTGCAAAAGAAGTCAAGCACTGTCACACAGTAACAATCTGACAATCCTTTTTTAACTTCTATCACGGGAATCTATCCATGCGACATCTTGAAATGATTCAGAGAGTTTAGTAAATGACTGTTTGAGGTACTGCATACAGTCTTCACAGTATCTCAACTGGATGTATTTCACTCAGGGGCCTGCAGTTCACAGATCAATGTGGTGTCATTCTATGTGTGGCTCTCTCTGACTCCAGGGCAACATACCATTGATGCCTGTCCAAAATGTGGCTCTCAGCAGATCAATAACTTGACCTGTTACTAATATCTGCCTTACATTATGGCACACAAATCAGTTAATTAAGATAAATTGATTTTCTCTTCGAGGGAAAGTCACTGCTAAAGTTAATTATGAAATAATGTTTTAGGGGATGTCCCATTGTGTAGGCTACTCTGAGATCAGGCTGATGTGTCCAGTGGGAATTCATTCAACTTGCATGTTGATAATTCTCAAATATCTATATATGAATATGGATCAAATAAATGCAATCTTATGGAAATAATGCAACCATGAAGCATTTCTATACATACATATACAAGGTATACAATTGTTATCGAAATTATTCAACCCCCATTGCAAAACAGGTTTATTGGCAACATTTACAGACTTTCAGCTGTTTGCAATGATCAAATCAAAGCAAATGTTTCAAGTGGTTTCTGCGAATTCAACTGAAAATGTAATACTTTTAATGTCTTCTGCAGTCTCAAAATTATTCAACCCCCTGAATAGAATCCCTCACAACAGAGCAAATCTGTTAAACAGGTGTTGTCTCAAGCACACCTGATCAAAAGAATGGTCCAAAAAATTAAGAGAAGATATCATAGCCCTTCACAAACAAGGAACAAGATACAAAAAAGATAGTGAAGGCACTAAATGTTCCTAGAGACACCGTTGGAAGTTCATAGTTATAGGAACAGTGGTTACACTACCTGGACGGGGCAGAAAAAGGAAGCTACTAACGGCTGCAACCAGATTTTGGGGGAAAGCAGAAAAGAACACTGTCTACAGTTAAGCATGGTGGGCTCGGTGATGCTCTAGGGCTGCTTTGCATCCTCTGGCACTGGAAACCTGCAGTGTGTGGAAGGCAAGATGGATTCATTGAAGTATCAGGAAATCCTAGGAGAAAACATCACGCTGTCAGTGAGGAAGCTGAAGCTTGGGCATCATTGGACCTTCCAACAGGACAATGATCCCAAGCATACCTCAAATTCCACCAAGGCTTGGTTGCAGAAGAAGTCCTGGAAGATTCTACAGTCACATCACAGTCACCTGACATGAACCCCATAGAAAATCTCTGGTGGGATTTAAAGAAGGTGGTTACAGTTGCAGCACGTAAACCCAAGAATATTAATGAATTGGAGGCCATTGCTCTTGAGGAATGGGCTAAGATTCCTCAGAAACGCTGCCAGAAGCTGGTGTCTGGTTATAAATCTCGTTTGCAGCAGGTCATAACAGCAAAAGGGTGTTCTAGTAAGTACTAAAAGTTCTTGCCATGAAGGGATTGAATAATTTTAAAACAGCAGAAGGCATTAAAAGTTGCATTTTCAGTCGAATTTGGGGAAATCACTTGAAACATTTGTTGTGTTGAGCCATTTCAATTACCTTTGTTTGATTTATTCATTGCAAAATGCTGCAAGTTTGTAAATGTTCCCAATGAACCTGATTTGCAATGGGGGTTGAATAATTTCGATTACAATTGTATACTGTGTATGTGTAAAGAAATGCAATTTTTGAAACATGGAATAAGTGATATGACCTTTTCGGCATGTCCAGGCCCTTGGAAAAATTGTTGCATCATATATAGATCACTTAAGAAAGTCAGAGACCATATCTAATGTCCAATGTCAGGTTCAGTCATGCAGTAGTTTAGAAGAACACTCTTGCACGTCATGTCAATGAACAGTTGCACTCAATTTAACATAATTATTGGATGCAGTGTCCACGACTATGCTGACCCACACAAAGGACTAAGTGTTGCATACTGGCATAGGATAGTGTTTATTGATCAGAGCCACTGATGCCTACTGAGAGGGAACAATGAGGAGGTAGTAGATTTAGAGCTGCTGCTAAGCTTCACAGGGCCTGGAATAAAATTTGTATGGGTGGTCCCCTTCTCCCCTGGGCCCAATAAGAAACTGATGCCATAGGGGACCTCAGTGTGCCCCACTGACGACAGCCCTGGATTGATAAACACCATAATACATAACAGTAAAAATATGTAGTACACCCAGTATTCTATAAAATACGGTTCTGTTTTGAAAAGCTGGAGTTTTCACATGTAATAGTGATAATGACTAATCTGTCGCTCGCCTCTAATTGAGTTGTACGGTACCATTACTGTATTGATGGAATGACATGTAGAGCACTTCCTATGCATCCCTCAAGCTGGATCTGCAGTAAAAGCCTGAAAATCAGTTGTCACGTAACACTTTGATTGTGGAAAAAGTTATTGGTCTGTTCAGTTGGATGTAATGGCAATGGGACATCAGTGTTTAAATACAGGATTTATGCAGTTCCAAGCTGTGAAATCACTATTCTAGGCAGATTGACAACATGCTTCTGTGTGCACAGTTAAAGCACATTCAGAGATTTGTGGGTAAAAAGGGCTTTATTGTTAATCTAACAAGGCTTTCGTTATTTTATCTCATGCACTAAGCCTCACAGATTGATAGCTGCTCCGAATCACATGTGGCACATTTTGAAAATCAGAGATTAAATACAGGTTCACAATATGGTGAGCAATTACTATTTAGACCAAATGGATCATAATGATTTATTTGGATCCACTGGGCATCTAAACAGGCCTGTTCTTTGGTTAAATGGAGGCCTGAAAATCATGAAAATCAAAACAATTAAAATCATAGCTTTAGCTAATAAAGTAAAAGGTGGAAAAAAAAGTTGAGTATAAATATTTTGTTTAAATGTACAATTAAAAATAATATACACTACTGTTTATACATTTGGGGTCAATAAGTTTTATTCTTTAATATTTTTGAAAGCAGAGGTATATATAATACTAAAATACTTGGTGTAATAATACTACAACACAGAAATAAAGGAACTAATTAATGCAAAAATGTAAAGATAAAGAAATACAGTTAAGAGAATTTTGAGAAAAATACTAATACACACTGTTAGCAATTGATATAATTTTTACAATAAATTTGACAACAACATATTGTATTCATGTTTTTATTGTAAATGCAAATGCATGATGGGAAATTTATGGACAGTCATGTAATTTTATTGTAACTACACAGTAGAAGCATTATTTTACAGCCACCGCATAGCATTGTGGGATCGCTGCTGCGGCCAACGGTACCAGAATCAAACCTTTTTGGAAGAAGGAACACATCTCAGGTATGTAACATGAAATATTTTCTATAAGTATATATACACTCACCTAAAGGATTATTAGGAACACCATACTAATACTGTGTTTGACCCCCTTTCGCCTTCAGAACTGCCCTAATTCTACGTGGCATTAATTCAACAAGGTGCTGAAAGCATTCTTTAGAAATGTTGGCCCATATTGATAGGATAGCATCTTGCAGTTGATGGAGATTTGTGGGATGCACATCCAGGGCACGAAGCTCCCATTCCACCACATCCCAAAGATGCTCTATTGGGTTGAGATCTGGTGACTGTGGGGGGCATTTTAGTACAGTGAACTCATTGTCATGTTCAAGAAACCAATTTGAAATGATTCGAGCTTTGTGACATGGTGCATTATCCTGCTGGAAGTAGCCATCAGAGGATGGGTACATGGTGGTCATAAAGGGATGGACATGGTCAGAAACAATGCTCAGGTAGGCCGTGGCGTTTAAACGATGCCCAATTGGCACTAAGGGGCCTAAAGTGTGCCAAGAAAACATCCCCCACACCATTACACCACCACCACCAGCCTGCACAGTGGTAACAAGGCATGATGGATCCATGTTCTCATTCTGTTTACGCCAAATTCTGACTCTACCATCTGAATGTCTCAACAGAAATCGAGACTCATCAGACCAGGCAACATTTTTCCAGTCTTCAACTGTCCAATTTTGGTGAGCTCGTGCAAATTGTAGCCTCTTATTCCTATTTGTAGTGGTGATGAGTGGTACCCGGTGGGGTCTTCTGCTGTTGTAGCCCATCCGCCTCAAGGTTGTGCGTGTTGTGGCTTCACAAATGCTTTGCTGCATACCTCGGTTGTAACGAGTGGTTATTTCAGTCAAAGTTGCTCTTCTATCAGCTTGAATCAGTCGGCCCATTCTCCTCTGACCTCTAGCATCAACAAGGCATATTCGCCCACAGGACTGCCGCATACTGGATGTTTTTCCCTTTTCACACCATTCTTTGTAAACCCTAGAAATGGTTGTGCGTGAAAATCCCAGTAACTGAGCAGATTGTGAAATACTCAGACCGGCCCGTCTGGCACCAACAACCATGCCACGCTCAAAATTGCTTAAATCACCTTTCTTTCCCATTCTGACATTCAGTTTGAAGTTCAGGAGATTGTCTTGACCAGGACCACACCCCTAAATGCATTGAAGCAACTGCCATGTGATTGGTTGATTAGATAATTGCATTAATGAGAAATTGAACAGGTGTTCCTAATAATCCTTTAGGTGAGTGTATACATGAAGTGGCATCTTCTTACTCAATCCATACAGAAAAAGGGGTAATGTTACATGTAATTACTGTAGTAATAACTATAAATTATGCATAATTACATGCAATTAACCCTAAACCAAACCCTCATCCTAATCCTAACCCTATAGTAAGTACATGTAGTTAATTATTATTACTCAGTACTTAAATGTATAATTACACTGTAATACTTACACCTTAAAATAAAGTGTAACCAAAAGGTACCACATGCAGGTACAAGGCACTATATATATTCACAATGAAAAAGCAAACATGGTGAGTAGAATCGAGTCGAGGCGAGCTGAGCTTGTAACGTATGCTAACGTTAATGGAAAACCACCACAATGACGATAGCTCAAATAACGTTAGCCCAGACTTTAAAAAATAAGCATTAGCCCGGTCAGCTTCCTTAGCTCAGGTTATTATTGCATTGATTGCACGTGCTACCGGACAGGCTGTTCTAACGTTATTAGGACTTCTGTTTTGCTGTCTTGTAATCGGGGGGTCTTGAAGTCGTGGTTTGCACACTAGCATAAACGTAGCTTGTAGATTTTACAGTCACTGAATAAACACAAGCAAACGTCAGTTGAAATATGGGCTTTAATTAAACGACAATGTTGGTATCTTAATTTAATTCTGTAAGTTAGCTATATCTGTGAGCTAAGCTGAATATAGCATCTGGTATGTTCAGATGTTATAACATTACTTTGTGCTTGGCGAACCAGGGTGGAAAAGCAGAGCATGTGTCATGTAAGCTGTCTGTATCTAAAAAAACTGCGTGCGCAACTTAAACCTATGGAAGCATAGCAATATTCAATTTGAAATGTAATATGCAAAATGACAATGCAATATGTAAAATGGCAATGCATTTCTGTATTTAAAGGGTACATAACATGCACAGTTTCACCTAACCTCATGTTAATCTTGAGTACCTATAGAGTAGTAGTGCATCCTTAATATCTCCAAAAAGTGTTTAGTTTTATTATAATTTTAAAAGAAAAAACAGCTTTCCGATTCTCTCCGGGAAAAGCCGAGGTCCTGGAGGCGGAGCTATAGAGTCAAGCGGTAGCGCTGATTTCCAGCAAAAGACAGAAATCTGATCCAGTTGTACTTACATGACTGGGGTCTTTTATCACTGGGACTGCTCCACGTTTTAATAGCAAACGATTTGCAAATCCAGCGTCGAGGCCTTGTTAATAAAACATTCGTCACTCAAATGACCAGAACACATAACCGCATTTCCTACACTCCGTTGCTGCCCCGGAAAAACAAACTGCATCCACTGTTCCTGTAACACTGGGTTCTTTGGAAAGCTGAACACGGTAAGCTTTCCCTCACATCCAAATACACACTTTTTTGGAGACATTCTTGAACAAATCCTATGCAGCGCTGGCGGCGATGATTTCCTGTTGAAGCGCGTTGATGTGCGCGGTCTCACTCTCCTCTAGTCGACGTGTGCGCGGGCGAGCTTTTCCGAGAGAAATGCTCATATAAGGAGTTCCACTCTGATCTACGTCATTAGATCCACGATCGAAAAAAAAACAGCCGGAACTTGCACCAACCCGGAAGTAAGATTTTCGGCACAGAAATTCTCCGTTATTCGTCCAAAATATTTTTTTTAAACTTTGCCCATGTTTAGCATGAGAATCCATCTCTTTAACAGTGTAAACAACTCTGAATACATGAAACACCATTGTACCCCCCCTTTAAATTGACATTTTCCATTACATTTGTGCAACGTTTGGTGCAAAATGAAAATGATAATTAAATTATATAATTTACATTTGCCATTTCATACACTAGTTTTAATATGTAAATTGAATACATATTTTAACACTTTATAAGTTGAAAAGTGAAAATGTATTACAGAAATGATTAGATATGTTTAATATGTTCAAGCAAAAACTGTAGCAAAATGATAATTTATTCAAATGTTATTTTTCTTAATTGCACTCTTAATTTTCTTCATTTTTCTTTACACTTACAGTTAAGACACTTGCGATTGCATTTTCATTAAATGTCCCACAATGAATCAAGCAAAATTCAATGTGCAAATTGAGAATGCATTCCGAGCCGATCACTGCGTGAAGTTGGCCTCCCACCCAATGCAAAACGTTGACAAAATAGGCTCAATCGTTTTTACTTCGTTTGTGATGGTTAGTGCTGTAAATGTTTTTGTTTGTGCTGCTTCGGTTTTTTAGAAATTAAAATAGTATTTATAGGTCATTCTGAGGTCACCCAGCCCCCCCACATGCTCCAAATAAAATAGTCTCTTTTGTTTGTGCCGGTTAAAGTTTTGTTTGTGCTGCTTCGGTTTTTTAGACATTAAAATAATATTTATAGGTCATTCTGAGGTCACCCAACCCCCCACATGCTCCAAATAAAATAGTCTCTTTTGTTTGTGCCGGTTAAAGTTTTGTTTGTGCTGCTTCGGTTTTTTAGACATTAAAATAATATTTATAGGTCATTCTGAGGTCACCCAACCCCCCACATGCTCCAAATAAAATAGTCTCTTCCGTTTGTGCCGGTTAAAGTTTTGTTTGTGCTGCTTCGGTTTTACAGGTGATGACGTCACCAGTCCCCCGACCTGTTCCAAATTCACCTAAAATAGGCTCAATCGTTTGTGCTTTTGTGCTTCGTTTGTGCCGGTAAACGTTTATTTTGTGCTGCTTCGGTTTCTTAGATATTAAAATAATATTTATTGGTCATTCTGAGGTCACTCAGCCACCCACATGCTCCAAATTCACGCAAAGTAATCTCGTTTGTTTGTGCCGTTTGTGCAGTTTTTATGTAAAATGTTTTGTTTGTGCTGCTTTTTTTTTTTTTTTAAATATTAGACACTGAATTATAGATGATGACGTCACCAGCCCCCGACCTGCTCCACGTTCACTAAAAAAAGGCTAGTCTTCTATGAATTTGACCCGTCAGATTCCGTGACCCTACTGTAGCCTACCTATAGATTTATCAATATCTGATCAATATGCTTAATAAAATAGAATTGGGAAATGGTCATACATCACATGAGTCACTTTATTGAACATTACAGTCAGTTATGAAGAAATAAAGAGTGGTCACATTTTTCGGTTGCTATGACCTGTTTGACCTGTCCTATTCTGTAATCTCAGAGTAATAGGCCTATGTATTTGTAAGGAAAAACTGTATGATCTCCAACATTATTGGGTAATTATAGTTAATAGTAATAATAATAAAGATAAGCATATGTGTATCAGACAATGAGAATATTTTATACAAAACAAAACCATCATTAACACAGTCCAGCATCAGACAACAACAGCGCAGTAATGTTGACACCAAACAGGTGTCGACGCATGATAAGGCAGAAAATGATCCCAGATGTTCCAACATCGTACTGGTTCTGTCACCTGCAGACGCGTAATAATCTTCAGAAACACTATAATTTCTCTGTTCATGTTCCACTTCATCTGCCAGTGAATTTAACGCTCGTATCAGCTCTGCCGCTGCAGTGTTTCATTCCAACACCTCAAAACACGTAACACCATAGCCTATGTTTGCCTGTTGCTGAGCCCCGCCGATAGGCTCGGAATGCATTTTCAATTTGCACATTCATTGAATTTTGCTACATTCATTACGGGACATTTAATGAACATGCAATCGCAAGTGTCTTAAATGTGAGTGTAAATGCAATTAAGAAAAATAACTTTTAAATGATAATTTTGCTATAGTTTTTGCTTGAACATGTTAGACATATCTAATAATTTCTGTAATGCATTTTAATTTTAATTTTGCACCTTATAAAGCGTTAAAATATGTATTCAATTTACATATTAAAACTAGTGTATGAAATGGAAAATATAAATTTATAATTGATTTTTCATTTTCATTTTGCACCAACGTTGCACAAATGTAATGGAAAACGTAAATTTAAATACAGAAATGCATTGCCATTTTACATATTGCATTGTCATTTTGCATATTACATTGCAATATTGCTACCCACATGCTTCCATATTAACCAACCAGCATCGATATTAAATATTTTTTTGGAGCCTGGGTTCTGTTGAAAGGCTTTCACTGCTCTGTCCTCGGAGAAGGCGGCAAATTATCAGTAGTATTAAAATTAAGTTAGCAAACGGATAAGGTAAACCAATTGTACAGCGTATGTAAATGCATAAATAATCTTTTGATGATCACTATCTGACCACGTGGAGTGGTCTTTGTTAGCCAGCTATAGCCAGCCGTGCTCTCAGCAGGTTTCACATAGGAACAGCATGAATTCACTTGTTCTCTTTCATCGTCTTTTCTGAAAATGTGTTTGCAATCTGAGTGAGTGCTGTCAGGTTTGTTTCATTGACCGCTCTTTTTGTCTGACATACATAGCGCATATTTAATTTTTACGTGTTCTATAATAACCCTTTCTTACCACCACGTGGTGTGACCACCTTTTCTCTTTAATCTCTAGTGGTTTCTTTTCTGAAAATGTTTCATTGCAAGTTTAGCACGTGTGGAAGTGTTTTTGATACAGTGCTTAAGTTTATTCAGCAAATTAAGCTGCATAATAATATCTCTAATTACGTATATCAGTGTGGTGTGGCAGAATGCCCAAGAACATACTTTAAACTTAATGCTCTTAAAGCTCACATGTACAGAGACCACAAAGCAAACGGGCTTTTAAGGAATAGTCAGCTACCATTATGTGATACTCCTATATGACTTTTGTGCTATGTGTGAATCTTCATCTTTAGTTTGTCATTTGAGGTCACAAGAAGGATTACAAGTTCAATGTCCATTTAGAGGATGTGGTTGCAATTTCACTATTGTGTCGAGTTTTGCATCTCATATTTCTTGGAAACACAAAAATGAGAGTGTTGTGCATGTAGATCCTTATAATGTAGAAAGGTGCGTTGCCATGGAATCTTTTACTCCGTGTGCACCCTCTGATCATTCTGATGATGAGCCAGAAGAGACTCTTGCTGTGCTGAATACCTCTTTCTGCAAAATATCACACTCTTCTATCTTAAACTTAAGGCTAAACTACCTGCCTGCTGCTACAATACAGACTATTATTGAGGGATATCAAGATGTCCAAGATATCAGTCCGACAAATTTGCTTAATAACTTAAGTGACAAACTAACTCTCCTTGGAGTCCCAGAGGCCACAATCAATAACATCATGGTGAAACTCAGAAAAGAAGACCTCCTCACTGCCTGTAACAGTGGGCGTTTGAGCACGGACCAGAAAAGAAAGACCGCTTTTAAAAAAAACATTTTAATGATGTTGAGCCTGTACCTCTGTTCCTAGGTAACAATGATAAAGGTAGGGAATCGTTTACCCAGTATGTACCTGTTCAAGAAACATTGACTACACTTTTTAAAAGCAAGTCTATTCAAGAACATTATGCAGCAACATGTTCCCAAACATCATCAGAGGGTATTTTCCAGGACATTATTGATGGGAAGGCAGCTCAGTGCAACCCTTTACTTAAAATGGAGCCATCCTCGCTTGGTCTGATACTCTATCAGGATGCATTCGAAGTTGTCAATCCACTTGGCTCTTCAAGAAAGAAACATAAGATTGTAGCAGTTTATCTAACTCTGACAGATATTTTGCCTCATAACAGATCCACCACAGATCAAATGCAACTTGTTCTCTTCTGCAACGAGCAGGCCTTTAAATTGTTTTGGGATAGACAAGGTATTTGAGCCTCTCATAAAAGACCCGAAAGCTTTTGAGGAGACTGGTATTGTGATAGGTGAAGGTCGACTGTGTGCTATCTCAGGTTACAATTTAGGGTCTCACAGTATCGACGGCTTTGTTGAGAACTTCAGTAAGAGCTGAATGTTAGACATGAAAATTCGACATAAACAGCCCTGTCTACTATTTGAAGGAAGATGATCTTCTGATCTACCTCCGTCCAATCCAGTGCAGAGGGCTCATTTGTGCCTTTACACTAAAAGGTAATGGTTCTGTTAATAAATCCAGTAGAGGGAGATTCAGTTACACTTAAAGAACAAAAAGTGGTTAAGTTATGTTACCTATATTCAATGAAATATTGTGGGAGATGGACATGTTTATTGACATAAGAGTGAATTCCAGCCAGTCTTTGAGGATATTTTCTTCATTCTATGTAAATAATTGTTTACATTTTTTATATTTCGTCTTTAGGGTTGTCTTTAAAATAATTTTCACTTGTTTTTCTAGCTTTTTTCTAGCTAGAAATAGCATAATGTAGCTACCATTCTACTATAGATTTCACTTTCTCCTGCAAGTTCAGACTAGCGGCATGGAAAATGTTGACAAAAAAAAAAAAAAATTAATGTAAATGTTTTTGATTCAAGTAGAAAATATCATAGTGGGTGTTAAAATACAACATTAGTGTGTCTGGATCATAGGGGTTCAAATGATCAAAATATTTTATCCAGATTCCTCTTCAGCCCTGTCTGCTCTGGGAAGTCCACAAACCTCAAACCTGTGTTACCCAGCTACGCCCAGCACATTCAACGCCAGAGGACGATGTCTGCCATAAGCACACACACCGTGACCTGTGGATTTTAAAATAAACTGGGAGAAGATGCCTTCAGAGGTACAGTCAGCTATCGCAAATTCAACTAGACCAAATCCAGCAGCGAGAAGAGCAATGGTCAGAAGTCTTGTTGATCAAATGAGAGAGTACAATGCTAACCCAAAATGAGGGATCTGTGCGGAGGTCGCCAATTATATAGTCCGGAAGTACCCCCAATGCTTTGGTGATGTGAATGGTGATGATAATGTAGCTGCTGCTTCTCTTCTACAGCAACTCAAAACTAGAATCGAGCATGTAAATGGCATGGCTCAGACACAAAAGGCCCTCTATTCCAGGAGTGAGGAGGTAGGAAAGAGGTCCCATGGACCAATATGGTTGTGTGCGGTGGCAACCCAAAGAACTCCCAGCTGGGGAGACAGAGGAAAGCTTGCAAGAGATGAAAAAGCAAATGCTGCAGCCATATGCCCAAATTGGTATGACAGGAGCGCAGAGAAGAGGGCTCCAGAGATGGCATGAAAATACTTACATTCTCCAGCGCCGTGCTGATCAATGCTGATCCTTCACCTAGCATATCCAAAATCAAGGACGACTGGCCATTTCTGTTTTCTCTGAAGGGCCTGTTCTCTCACTTCAGTGAGCTGACTGGGTATTTCCATCCTGGAGAAGCTGCCAGCAGCCATTGAGCAAAGAAGCAAGACTATAATTGAGTACTTTAAACAACACAAGACAACATGTGTGGGTGAAGTCTTGGATGCCTATGAAGAAGAGAATGGCAGCATCTGCATTCTACTTTGCCTACTTGCCACTTTAAAGAGAATGGCATCTTTCATAAGGCTGATGTGAGTATAACTTGCACCTACACACACACACACACACACACACACACGCACGCACGCACGCACGCACACATACACACACACACTTGCTTGTTTTCTTTTCCAACAGTTATTTTGTAAATTGCTCCTGCAATACCATTATGTTGGCAATATAGTCTCCACACAGACTATCTATTCCAAATTATTCTAATATTCAATAGACAGTCTGAACCGCTATAGGGAGCTCTTAATCCGTTGACTGGCTAACATCGTTTTACTGTTTTAGACTGCGTAGCATACATATATTAAAAACATTAGCCATTTTTTTCCTTCTGTGTTGAGTGGACCATTTTGTTTGTCTCAAATTATATGTGGCTGGCTTGCAGACTGTATGGGATATTCAAATAAGTTGTGTAATTGGTAATACATTTTGTAATGTTTACATTTTTTTATTCCCTAGCCCTCTGCCACAGCTGCTGACATCCAGAGAGAGACCCTACCCAGCACACGTTGCTTAATTGTGCAAGGTATATTCTTCCCTTATTTTTGTTAAAGGAGTAAATCACTTTTAAAGGAAAATTACCCCATGATTTACTCACCTTCAACCCATCCTAGGTGTATATGACCTTCTTCTTTCAGACAAATACAATCTGAGTTATATATATATATATATATATATATATATATATATATATATATATATATATATATATATATATATATATATATATATATAAACACATAAGAATGTCATATACACCTAGGATGGCTTGAGTGTGAGTAAATAATGGTGTAATTTTCATTTTAAAGTGAACTACTCCTTTAAGGTTTATTACAGGGCTTAAAGTTTTCCGGCACTGTGCCGGAAATCAGGTGCATGTCCGTTGTAATTATTCGAAAAGTAATTATGAGGTGAAATCAAAATATTGAGACTGTGAATATAAAAAGCTAAAATATACCTGATTTATTTTTGCCACTATCCCATTTCATGTAGTCTCCTTGTCCAGTGATAAACAGCTCCCAGTGCTTCTGCTGATAATGTGTTATTTAAGAGTATCTAAGCGTATCTGTGTATCATTGCACAAGGGGTCTACTTTAAAGGGGATAGCTGCCAAATTTAAATGGGGTACATTTTTTGATTTTATTGCACCCTGAACATATTTCAGGCACAGAAAGTGTCCTTGCTTTAAGCCCTGTCAATAGTTGTTACATGGATATTTTTGTCAAAGAAATTAAAAATTGTAATTCAACATGAGTCTGTTGCATCCATAAAAAACCTAGTCTAAATTTGCAGAAACCATACCATAACTTTGTCTCCCAAATTGGGAGGTCTATGTCTGGTTTGTTTCATTGTGTTTTGATTTTGTTTGCCCGAGTTCCCTGCTCATTTCCATATATGCACCTGTTCTGTTTACCATTGATTACCCAGTCTGTGTATTTAAGCCTTCAGTTCATTCAGTTCTTTTTTCGGTCTCGTTTACGTCTTTATAGTTGTTTTTACTCCTGAAATCTCCTGCGTGTTGTTGTTGGATTACTATTAAAGACTGTTTTTGTTGTTTACTCCTTCGTCATTCGCTTTATTGCAGCCAGTTCACCCATTATACCATTTTCATAATATTGTAAAACTATTGGGATGAAAAAATACAGTAAACTCAAACAGAATCCTGGGTCGGCTGCATGTAAAACACCATGACACAACATAGCATCTAAATTTTATTTTAACAAGCTAAGGGAAAAGAGCAATATATATTTTAAGGGTGAGGATGAATAAACCTGTATTGCACATCATGTTGGTGAGCTTTTACTGAGCTGCTGCTTCTAGGGTTTTCATGCAGTCGTATTAGAAAAGGCCAGACCAGATGTCTCTATCATTTGAGAAACTCCACATAGAAGCTGTGATCGTGCAACATCAATGCGCTTCTGGAGAACCCAGATATGAACACTTTCTTGAGCACAGCGATGAATCATCTACAAATGATTTCACCTCACCAAATACCAGTGCAAATTACCTGAGGAGAAACCTGTATGGCCTATTCACGTCAGGATAATACCCTTGGCTGTGAACAGCGGGGATATCAAACTCTTCAGGGACAAGAAGTTTGACACCCTGTTGTTTTCCCACCAGCCACCCTATCCATTAAAGGCCATTGTGGACAAGAGTGCCTTCTAAATACCTGCGCTGATGCTATCTGGCCCTTTATAGCATGCCTGCCCAGGATGTTTTTCTTAGAATTTAGACTTAGTTGTCATGGAGTCCAACCAAACCGTCACTGCCCAAAAAAATGGCACGACGCAGAAGCAATTTTGCTGCGTTTACCCTTGTCTTGCGGAGTCAAGGACCATATGACACATTAAAGTGATGGCTCAAAATTCAGAGAATAGGGGAACAAATAAACAATAGATTGTGTGGCATAATAGCAGGCTCAAAGTCCTCTGGGAGCCTAAGAAACAGAATGAGTTCATTTAAATTATTTTTATCCTCTTACTTCAGGCCAAAATGGTTCAAAATTATTTATAAGTAATGCGAATGTCACTGCTTCATCATAATGAGTAGTTTTTTTTTTGTTTTTTTTTTGGTCCGCTATGCAAAAAGGATTATTGGAAATGTGCCTCTTCTTACATTTTACATCTTATTCTAAAAACATACCTATACATACAGTTCATTGCAGTTTCTTGCTGAAATGAACACTAGAGGCAATCAAATTCCTTATGATTTACACAAATTATGATTACGGGGAAGATTATAGATTGATAAAGATTTATTTTCTTGTGGTTCCTCGCACAATATATGACCTCAAAATGCTTTTACCATAGCATGTGATTTGTACATTTCAACATTTGCACCACATGATCAGCTCCATATCCTTGGCTTTTCTGATGTAGTAAACTTGCTCAGTAACTCATCTGCTTCAGCATAGCGATTGTGATGCAGAGCGTTTGGTTACCAGCATGAAACACGGTGTCATGAGGCGAAGTCAGAGACGAGGGATAGATGGATCCAAATGCAGAGGATCATGAATAACATTTTGTAAAAGTTTGTGTTTTTATATTACTCTGTTAAATCCTCTGCATTGGGATTTTATCTCTCCCTTGTCTCTGACTTTGCTTCATGACATGAGAAATTACAACGCAAACATGCAAGAAAACAGAACTGAGAGCACCAACATTACAGCTATAGATAACAAGGCCTGACAAACTACATGGGGCACACAAGGCTATATACTGTATAAGATAACAACAACCTGGGGATACAATCAAGGGAACCAATGAAACAAAAGGACTAAAAAGGGACTACAAACCTAGACACAGGAAACATGAAACTAGAAATACAAAATAAACATCCACACTTCTGTGGGTACCAGCCCATATTGGGATACAAGGAAATGAACAAGCAGACAAAATGTCTAGGAAGCACTAAATTTGGATAATATTAATATAACAATCAATTTAAACAGGGTAGAAGGAAAGTCTCTGTTTCAACAAGTATGTGATAATAAATGTCAGAAAGGAAGACATTTCCATAGAATACAAAGTAATATAAAACAGTTATGACTAATTTAAAAAAAAAAAAAAGAGTCATATCGTAAATTGGAAGGAATATATTATATTTACAAGATTAAGAATTGGTCACACTAACCTTATTGCAACACTTAATTTCATTGGCTAAAACAACAACTCAGGTTTATGTAATATATTTCAGGAAATGTAAACTGTAATATGTTTTGATTAGATGCATTAAACATGAACAGAAAAGCATTAATCTTGTAAGAGAATTGCAAGCCTTTAATTACAGAATTCACTATTACTTAAACATTAACAATATTTTAAGTTTTAGACCAGAAACTGGTAGAACAATAATGTCAATAATGAGGTTCGTATGAAACAGTGGTTTGAAAAACGGAATATAGAAAATCTTCCATGTATTCCATCGTAGTCATACTCCAGCACAGTAGGTGGCGGTATGCACCTTTTCACTGTAAATCCACAGAAGAAGAAGAACATGTGACACTCGACTCAGTGACCCGTAGAAGCAGCTAAAATGGCATGATTGCTTCAACAAATATGTTTTTATCTCACGTTTACTTTTGTTAACACAATTGGTAAGGTTAATGCTACGTTATTTGCAAACACGATAGAGAGCATTAAACTTTTAGTGCCACTTACCAGACATTTAATTTCCAAACTGTCGAGATGCATACAACAACCTAAGTGATAAAATAGTGTCAGATTCACGTTCATCTGTTTTAGATTAAACTGAACATGCTCCATCACTGGACATTTCACTTTGAAATCGTTGCGAAACTCGAAAGAAACAACGTAATACCATTTTGCACAGGCACATATTTCCAATGAGCCTCAGTTGTCTCTTTTCTAGTGGTGGTTTACATATCAATGTTCCAACATGTGTTCTTCTACCGTGTGCACAAGTGGAAGGATCATATAAAAATTAAATTCCGCCATGCTCTGAATTTGATTGCACCCATGGTACGCGATCTTCCTAGAAATCCATCTGTGATTGCAACACTGTCAAATATGATCATTTTGGATATTAGTGGGAGGGGTGTTCTTTGGACAGCACAGTGTGTGCCATCAGATAAAGAACACCAGGGTTCTGATGTTTTAAACCTCAAAGACCAGCACCATGATTTTGAAGAAGTAATGACCTTAACAGAGAGCCACTTCACCCTGAAACCAGACTCAAAAGAGAGCCAGTAATGAGACTGCTTGGAGAAAATGCTAATGAGCACTGAAGACTTTCCATTTGAGCTTTAACTAGATGTATAATAGTCCTGACCAGCCAATTCACACAAAGTGCTAGAGGTTAAAGCTTATGGTATACTGGCAACAGCTCCAGCAAATCACTAGATAACTCAAGAGGTGACATGTCATTTCACAAGGAGGAAATTGCATCACAACAGGATTCACAACAGATTCCCCCGCATTTAGTGAGTGTAACAGAATGTTGTACTTTGTTATCTGTTTGCTCCCATTTGTTCCTGAAATGGATGGAGTAAACTTTGGCCAGAGTCTATAAATCAGAGTGAACTTTTGTGGAAAGTGGATCAGACTTTAAAAAAAAAAAAAATTATCCTTAAACCAAATTAGAAGCAATTTAGCCATGGGGTAATAATTATATTTTATTGTTGTTTTTACTAGACAACAAGACAAAATACTCTTTTTTAAAAAAAATTATTATTATTATTATTATTTTCATGAGCAAAAGTTCAAATTCTTCCTCTACTGTATGTTGTCAGTTGTACTAAAAGTGCAATATGCCTGTAATATCCTGCTGGAACAGGGGCAAAGGTTGCATTTACAACTTCCTTGACGACTGATTCATTCCATCACAGTCTCATTAAAATGTCAGGCAGGGAATTACTGTGCAATAGGGCCTCATTGTGGATAAATAGACCTGCAGTCAATTGACAATATAGAGCCACTTGGAATACTTCTCTACAATAGTAATCAGGACAATTACAATGTATTGGAAACAACATATGTTCTTACTCAAGATTGCTTCTGAGATTTAATTCTTTGAAACTCTGTATTCTCTGTGGTTCTGAAACATTTAATTAAGCAATAAGTTAAAAGAGGCCATTCTGTGTTGTGAATGTGCAGAAAAAGTTGTTACTTCATGTAACCCCTTTAGCATAACAGTCACAATGTTCCTTCTTGATTTTAAACAGTTACCACATAATACAAGTATAAAAAGACACGTTTTTATTAAAAGTAATTTTTTTAAACAAATCCATTAAGTTTCCATTTATCTTTAAAGTGCCCCTTTTATGCTATTATAAAGTTTCCTAATGTTTCATTTTCTCATAATATACCTTTTGCCCATCACCGCATTTTCAATGATTTTCAAACGACTCGTCAGATGAATCAATCTCTCTTAATCCCTCCTTTCCGCAAGCTACTCTGCTCTGATTGGCCAGACAGCTCAGTCTGTTGTGATTGGTTTACCGCGAAAACAAAAACATCCATTGCCATAACAACGTCAGCTCTGCTTGTCCTGAGGCTTCCTACACCGTAAACTAAAGACAGTAACGAACAATGACGTCGATTTTACCATATCAATCCGAGCGCGAGTCCGATGATGAAACATTGGAGAACTAGTAACCCGAACCTCTATCGCAAGGACGACTCGAGCAGGACATCTCTCAGTGATACACTAACTTTACTCAGTTTGAGGTACATTATGAGATGTTGCAACTGCAATTCCTCACCATCAGCATTAAAAAGTGCATGTCCATCAACAAACCAATTATTTTACTTGTTCTTATTTATTTACCGAGTATTTTTCTAATTTATTGCGGTGAACATGTGGAAACTGTATCAATAACAGTGCATACTTTAGCCGAGCTCTAGCGTGAATGACTGATGTAACATAAACGTTGGTAAAACAAATCTTGCTCCATGCGTAATCTTTCCTCAAAGTAGTGAGAACAACAGGCGATCTGCATTAATAGATAGAGTTTTAGGTAATAGTGGCCCACAACTGATCAGCAGAAGTATTTAAGTAAGACAGTAATAATGTGAATTAACCAGTTAGAAGGAGACCAACACAATATAAAACTCAAAACTAAGTATTTTGAACACCATCTTTCAAGAGCAAGTGGTTTGCGAATCCTGCATTGAACTCCAAGATTTGAGAAGCTGTCGTCAGTAAAATAAAGGGAACACAGCAAAAGTTTAGGATTACACTGCTGTGATATCGTGGTAAAGATTAACTTTAAAGGGGTGGTTCAGGATTTTAGACATCGGACCTCATTTTCAAGTGAGCCTGGTTGTTATTCATCAGTGGAGACAGTTTTCAAAAAAAATCATCCAGTCCTTACTTTTGGATAGTTCGCCTATGCTAGGCTAGCGCGAGTCAACGGTGCACGTTAGCCTGCCATTAAAAACAGTTTTACCCACTCCACAGTACACCAAAAGCAAATAAATTATAACACCAGACTATCGATGTAAATGTCTGTTGAGAGAATAATGTTAGAAATCAAACTACCCTTTCATCACATTGCATTAGTTATAATGTGTTCCCTGTATTTATAAGCAGTCTACAGCAGCGGCGGAGTTATATTTGGTTACCTAGGCAACCGAGAGAGCCGGTCCACATAACAATCACGCAAGTGTATTACCTGCCGCAGATAATTGAGATACAAGAGTACTTTGATTTCTAACATTATTCTCTCAATAGACATTTACATCGATAGTCTGGCGTTATAATTTATTTGCTTTTGGTGTACTGTGGAGTGGGTAACACTGTTTTTAATGGCAGGCTAACATGCACCATTGACTCGCGCTAGCCTAGCATAGGCGAACTATGCAAAAGTAAGGACTGGATGAATTTTTTTGAAAACTGTCTCCACTGATGAATAACAATCAGGCTCACTTGAAAATGAGGTCCGATGTCGAAAATCTTGAGCCACCCCTTTAACCACTGATTCTTCACATGTTCGTCCTTGGGCAGTGAAAAAAAAAAAAACTGGATTGACCTTCACATTGTAGAGCACAGCGACGTCTTCTTAACATGATGCTATCCAGTATCCACAGGAATCAGCTGCTGGTTTGAGGTTCAAGTTTTCCCTGGTGCCTGCACATGCAATAAGTGGGCGGGACATATTCTTGTTTCGTCTTGACGTCACAACGAAACGGCTTATGACTCGTTTAAAAAAAAATAATTTCATTGACTCAGAGTCAACTCTTACTTTTGAAAGACAATAACTTTATTAACTTAAAACTTGGCAGGATGTTTTCATTCACTTAGAGCTTTGTTACACACTATGAAAGGTCATTTTCAAAAATCCATAATTGGGGCACTTTAAGTAAGTGGTAGTCCCTGACATAACATAACACTGCTATGCAAATAATAATAATAACATTTTGCTATGAATTCAGCTGCAAATGGTGAACATAAGTTTTACGTTGTAATTGTCTCAATGTAGTGGATTTTACCTTGACACGAACACTCAATTTAACTGCTCAATTAAATGTTAAATGAGCACCGCAAGTGAAATGTCCCCATTGCTGAAACAAACACAATTTGTGTAGTCCAAATGGTGTGATTAACCCACACAATGAACTCTGCACCATCATTTGTATAGGCTATGGTATGCTTAGTCATTGATACCAGAATAATTTTCTCATTATTGCAAAGCAGTAGAGAGTCTGACACCAATTTACCTGCTATGAAAGTTTTGGAGAGACCCTCAGTATGACCTTATAAAGACCTAAAGTTAACTTTTAGAAATCATTATAAGTGAGACTTTATGACATTGAGGACACTTAATATTACACACCCCACCTAGATCGTTATTTCTTTTAAAAAAGAAGAAGAAGAGAGAATAACATGTGAAACTGTTAAAGCTATATGCATCTTAAAGATATATAGGCCTATACATATATATATATATATATATATATATATATATATATATATATATATATATATATATATATATGAACAATTTCACATTATTCTAATCCCATTTATATGTGAAAATATTTGAATATATATTTAAATATAATGTATTTAAAATAGATATCTTTTGTAACAATATACACTAACATTGAAAGAGTTTGGGGTAATTTCTTTGTTGAAAGAAATGAATTATTCAGCAAGGATGAATGTCAGGGATATTGGAGTGATGACTGATGAAAAATTCAGGTTTGCATCACATAAATTATATTTTAAAGTATATTAAAATAGAAAACTTTTTTTTTTTTTATTGTAATAATATATTCACACTATTACTGTTTTTTCCCCCTGTATTTTGGATCAAATAAATGCAGGCTTATTGAGCATAATAGACTATGAAAAAAAGTAATGTTTCCCAGTGTGTGTGTGTGTGTGTGTGTGTGTGTGTGTGTGTGTGTGTGTGTGTGTGTGTTTTATTCAGCTCAAAAGAAAATACTTTGGGTTTCAGCTAAAGAAAATCAATGATAATCACGTTTTTGATTCACACTACATCGACTTATACCCATCTGCGAGAGACATTATTACTGTGATTTCCTCATAATTAATCTGTTCGTGCGAAGTGCAGACGTTGCATCCTCACTTCAAATCAGTGTTACACCAAAAGTGCTGTCCGGATCAAATCGGCCTTATTGAGGGGATGGAATGTGAGATTTGTCATCCCATTTGTTCCATGTCATCTTCATTTTCAGAAGCAGAAAGCATGTTTGTTGTTGTAGGGATCAAAGCCAGAAGCTTCTGGCTGCTTTGACGTGTGTAAAGAGAGCCTACAGTCTGACAGCTCAGACCACCGGTTGGATTCATTTCACAGGATGTGATTTTTATGAGCCAGGGAGAGGCTTCATAAGATTGAATAATGATGTTTTACATCAGAGCTCTTGCAGTCTAATGGACAGTGACAGTGAGTCATACAACAACATAAGTAGTGAGTGGCTCTAACTTTTGCCAGGGATCAGTCAATTCAGCCAATTAAGTGTGCCATAGTTCATCACTTTCTTTTTGTTAAGACTGAGATCCACTTAAAGTTGACAAATCTATGCACTGTGTTAGTGAACAGGAGCATAGATATATTTTAGATACTGTAGATGAAGCTTACTGAGACATGTGCCCATTCAATTTTATGCAACATTCTTTTTTTTTTTTTTTTTTTTTTTTTTTTTTTTTTGCATTTGTTGTATTCAAAATCCATCATCCATTATTTTTGTCTGTATATTATCACTCTCAGCCAATCAAATGTATATGAGCAGCAGTTAACAGGATGGTTGTCATGATTAACAGATAACAGACATGTACTTTTGATTTCATGAAGAATGTCAACTGTTTTTCTGTCTTTTACCGAATTATCTTTACATAAAAAAGTCAAGACCAGATGCCTTGGATAATTTCAGGAGGGCAAAACAGGGATGTGTTATCCCAGAGTGGTCATCCAAATTTTCATTACTGGAACATGGACCATACCAGTAAATGCTAATAAACTTGATGATGATAATCTGTTTAACAGCTGCTCTAAATCCCAGAGCTCAACAACATCTTCACCCAGCTGATAATAGCTAAAACATCAAGACTTCTTCAGCCAATGACCACATTCTTGCCAAAACTTAGCCTGTGCGGATATGCGTGAATGACTTTTCTAGGAAGAAATGTTGACGTGGAAAGCTGCTGGATCATAACCACTCTAATAAAATCAATCTCTTATCCTGATATGAGATTGACTGTTGCCCTTTATCAAAATCAGTAAAAAACAAAAAAACAAAAAAAAACACAAAAACTGAAAACAGAAGAAAAACAGTAAAACAAAACAAAAACAGTAAAACTAAACTTTAAAACAAAAAGTAGGAAAACTAAACTAAAAAAAAACAGAACAAAAACAAACAAAATAAAAACAGTAAAACAGAACAAAAATAGTAAAACTAAACTAAAAAATAACAAAAACAGTAAAACTAAACTAAAAATAACAAAAACAGTGAAACTAAAAATAACAAAAACAGTAAAACTACACTAAAAATAACAAAAAATCTGTTCTTTAAAACAGAACAAAAACAGTAAAACTAAGCAAAATACAAAACAAAAACAGTAAACCTAAGCTCAAAACAAAAACAGTAAAACTAAACTAAAAAATCTTTATGACACAAAACAAATAAAAAAAGTACAAACAAACTAAAAGGCAAGGAGCAGGACATAAGATACTGCTTCAGTCTTTGTTTCTTGGAATATTTAAAACTCCAAAAAGAAACAAATAAATAAAGTTGAAAGAAGGTCTGCATTTTTCTCCATTGTGGATAAAATATTTACCCATCATAAGTGTCAAGTAAAAACGATGAGACACTGGAAGATTCGAATTGCTCTTGACAAGAAAACAATTATGATACAATGGCAGGAATACTATCAATTTATTATAAGTAGAATATTATGTAGTACATTCACAATTAAGAAAGACTTACTCTAAATCACTTTTTCAACAGTTTACTTTATATAATTTCTCTCAGCGCTCTCACTATCAGCAGCTGTTGCGCTCAAGCCAGTGCCAAGAGCATGCCAGCTGGAGAACTCAGCGGTCACATGAGTCTCCCGGTGCGAGTCCTCTACTGCTGCTGGCCACGGCCTTCTTCAGAGAGAGAGAGACAAGGGGACAGAATGGGATCTCGGATTTGCCCATATTGAACTGTTCCTAACACAGACAGACGGCGGGAGATCCCAATAGGAAGATGGGAGAGCTGGTCTTGCACTGGCCAAACAAAACTAGTTCATCCACTGGCCCTCAATGTTGAGATAAACAGAATAATTGGCAGAATAATTGGCTCTAGCGGGAACAGGCCGGATTATTGACCTCTGTGCCAATCGAACAGAGGTCACACTGGGTGTCACACTCTGTGCCACTGCAGCCCGTTCAGTCCTACTATGCTGCACAATACATGTTCCTATTATATTAATATACCTGATAAATTATTACACTGAAAATATTTAAAGACATCATATTATGTATGATTACAGCATATATTTATATATACCATATATTTCATATATTTTTTTCTCTAATTGAAATGTTTCAAACAAAACAAAACTATTTAACTAACAATAAAGGTCCTTAAAGCGGTCATGAACTGCATTGTTTTGTTGTTTTATAATGTTTCCTAGGGTGCACTTGTAATGTTGATTTTTACATCAAAAATTGTCATAATTTAGAAATAAAAGGCATTTGTTTTCCTACCCTGATTTTAGCCCTCTAATTTGAAAGCTCTGTTTTAAGGGGCGTGTCTGCTGTGAGACTTCAGTGTTAACGCCCACTGCTGTGATTGGCTAACATCTTTGTATATTGAAATAGGTAGTATTACATGTGGAACTCTCTCAAAACCATTTAGCACGTTTTTACTATTACAAATCTAAAGGTTAACTAAACTAAACTAAACTAGTTGCAATGATTAAGTAGGCGTTGATCTCCTGCAGAGGCGATCTTTCACCTATCATAGGCACATTCCACAATGAGTTGTTCGTTGGGCTTGGTTATAATAAAAGCTGTTTTTGGACTAACAAGGAAGTTTTCAGTTCTGAAACTTACAGGATATTCTTACATGATGACCCCTTATATGTCAAAAGCTCAAGGTAAATGTTAAACATTAACATGTCAATCTACACTCCATAGCCCATAATGACAAAGCAAAACCCAGATTTTTGATAACTCAGACCATTTACTCAGTACTTAGTTGATGCACCTGAGGCAGCAATTACAAACTCAAGTCTAATATGATGTAAGAAGCTTTTAGCTTTTTATTTCCATTTCCATTTCCATCTAGTTTGGCAGTGGCTAAGTTTGAGCAGAGCATATTTATGAAATTCTGACTTTTATGGAAATACCTCCTAAAATTGCAACACAAGCATATATATATATACGTTTTTTTTTTGTTTTGTTTTTTAAGTTACAAAGTTCAAAAGGTGACCCAGCAGACCAGCTCACAGTCTGACTCTGCAGCACTGCAATATACTGAGCAGCATTTGTCACAAGGAGCCCCACTGAAAATTTTTGCATAAAGTAAAACAAAAAAACAAAAACAAAAAAAAAACTCCACAGGAAATTATGCACTTGTATTTTGAAGAGAAACTCTCTTAAGAAAATAAATGATGGTCCTGCTATAAAGCCACAACACAAAGAGTCTAAAGCAGATGGTGTTCTTCCAAGGTAGATTATAGATTCAGCATTCAGCAGAACATGAATAGAGATGCCAATAAAGTTAGCTTAGCTCAACAACCTGATTCAGAGCTTTATGTCTATGTATTTACACCAGCAATGCATAAAATCCCAAAATTACATCTTTACATTTATTCAAAGAACTGTTGTATACCGAGTTGAGAACTACTGAAACAAAATGGATCTTTTCCCTTTACCTCTTATAGCTTACATAGCATTTAAAGACCGTTTCTTATTGATTTGAGGAAATGAGGCACAGGGAAGAGCTTTCATATGAATAAATGTGGAATGAGCTCAAATGGAGATGACAGATGCTTTCACTTATGCCCTGAGGTGGGAGATTTAGGCTGCTGAACCGATGACTGATTATTAATTACACAATTACACTTCATTAAAGCGATGAGATTCAGATTAAATGAGAGTCCAATCGATACAGAGAGTTCTTTAGAAACACACTGTTTATTACAGCAATAAGGACTCTACTCATTTTTCATTGTCATTTTAGTCATGATTGTGGACATAATTTTATCTAATTTTTTGTACTATAGCTGTTGTCATTCATATTGTTGACACTTTTTATGAAGCATGTATAAAGGTATTTATAATGCTGCTTATTATATTGTTGTTGATTGTGCATATTTTAAGCCGGGGGCACACTGTGCAATATATAATAGTCCTTTACGACTGTTGCTTGTCAGAATGAACGAACATGATCTTTGCTGTAAGCCATGTCACACTGTAAGATCTCAGCTGTCATTAATGTCAGAATGTACGGCAGTCAAGATGCGTTAAAAACAGATGCACACAAGAAGACTCATCTGAATTTTTACATCATAAATCCATGTCACTTTCAGTGACTGTGAGCTGCATTTGCATGCAGGATAGAAATGGTGGTTTGCAAAAACAAAAACAATCTCTAGCGTTAATTTTCATCATGGCTTTTCTTGAAAAAAAGAAAAAAAATCGAAGACAAAGACGTGTGTATGGAACAAGGGGTGATTTGTTGTTTTCTCACTAATATGTCAAACTAGCAATCAAAGACTTCAGATTTTGGCTCCTGATCAGATAAATCTGTTTAGGATTCTCAAAATTTGTTACAGATGGAGTAAAATAGCTCATGCTTTAAAACAATTATTTTAAATTGAAGATAAGGTAATCTATGTGATAATTTGCTGCTGTGGCTTATTTGTATGTTCCTTTTTAATTCCTTTTTAATTTCCCTGTAGTATTATTTACTGTACTTATGTGTTAGTGTTGTTGTTGTTGTTGTTGTTTTTTTTTTTTTTTTTTGCTGTTATTCTAGCTTTGTATTTTTCTATTATTATTTAAAATAAGAAAAATATAATCACAAAAAATTTGTCTCAGATGACCAAATCGTGGCCAAAATCATACAGCGCTCCAGCTTGGCTCTGTTTAAGGGAATGGGAGCCAAGCATCTGCGCCCCGCGGTGCTGGACCCGAGGCAGAGCGCCACCTACACTTGTGGGGTTAGCAGTTGGTTCTGGCTGACGAGCTTGGGACGGGTCTTTCCCTCTCCCAATCCTCAATCGCCAGTTCTGTTGCTCTCGAGCCGAATCTGGAAGCCCAAAGCTATCTCAAGACCAATTCGTACGAGTGATAAAAAGGTGGCTAATTCGTATGAATTCATACGACCTCACTCGTACGAATTTGTACGATTTGTCTAAACCCACGTGATGGGTAGGTTTAGGGGCGGGGTCAGGGGTAGATCATTCGTATGAATTCATACGAATTGGGCAATTCGTGAAATATGTACGATTTAGCAAAAATCGCACTAATTCGTACGAATGAGGTCGTATGAATTCAGACGAATTAGCCACCTCGTAGAATTCGTACAAATTGCCGTGAGATCAGGCTGGGAAGCCCAGTCTCTGGTTTCTTCCGATCTCGGCCGATCTAGTTCTGAGGAGCAAGACGTGACAGGAGTCGAGGAAGATGCTACTGGAATTGTTGGACAGAATGACCTGCGCCACCGTCAAGTTGAGCTTGGACTGGTCAGTAGAAAGGCAGGAAAGCGCTCTGAGCAATCGATTGGATGAGCGCTTCCTAGCGAGTCATAAACGTTGCGCCCCTGAGCCTTCCATTCCTCCAAGGACTTTACAGTGAGCTGTTGAGGTCATGGGGGAATCTCTTTTCTGCCCATGTCTTCCCCCCCTAGCAAGTCTAACTATAATGTGAAGGGGTTGGAAGACAGCGGGTACACAAAGATGCCTCAGATGGAGGAATTAGGGATTCTTTCGTCTTCCTCTGTATCTTCATGAAAGGCTCCTACCTTGCCCTCGAAGCCGTGCTAATTTACATCAAGCTTGTGCAGGCATACCAGGCGGACCTGCTGAAGGACGCCGATGTAGTGGGGGCCGTAACTCCTGCTGAAATCGAGGAGCTCCGCCGCTCTTCTGATCTTGCTCTCCGTGCGACCAAGCAGGCGGCCCGCCATCGGCCGTTCTCTTGCTGCACTGGTCGCCACGGAGAGGCACTTGTGGCTTAACCTGTCGGGGCTAAAGGAGACTGACAGGTCCTTGATGCCCTGGTTTCGTCTGCCGGACTTTCGGCACCGCCACAGTCAGCTGTGTTTGGGCGCTACACCACACGTCGCAGAAGGTACCCTTCTGTCTCCCCACCTGAACCTGTCGCTGGGCCCAGCTGGCAACTTGGTCAGAAGGCGAGCGTAGCTGTGGAGAGGAGCCGGGGTTTAGGAGTGGTCTCACTCGAGGACCTCAGGGAAATCATCGAGGCAAATCAAAACCCTGCACTTCCACATCTGACCATTTTATTTTAGTCCCCCTTTCTTGTCCCCTTTTTTGTTTCCCCTCCCCTCCAGTCTTGGGGTTTGGGGTTCAAGAAAAAAAAGGAAAAGGGAATATTATTATAGGGACAGTAGAGTCTGTTTAGCCTGTTGTGTCCAAAAACTAAGCTCCCAGCTCCCTCTAGTGGGGACTAAGTTATCTGGGCTAGAGCACTCCTTATGATTTATGACTGTATATAATGAATATATGGAAGATGGGCAGTGTTGATTCTCACGTTCCCACTTCTTATAATCTGTTACACATTAGTACAGAGTGGCCTTCTCTCTGTGTTGCGCTTAAGGCTGTGAGATGTATATGAAGAGGGTGGGTTATTCCTGTGGCTCGCGTCCCACCTCTTCAGCTGTGATCCTTACAGTACAATGAATTGTATATTGGTTATATGAAAGATGGGCAATATTGCTTCTCGTGTTCCCACTTCTTATAACCTGTTATGCAGTAGTATAGAGTGGCTTTCTCTCTGAAATACTTTTAGGAGGCTCTCGAAACTCCATTCAGTTATGACATTCCCTTAAAGGTGTTCTCGGGAATGCCACACCCTCGAGCTCTGCCTGTGGGCTGAGTTATTTTTGACTCAATCCTGCAGGGAAGTGAGGAAGGGTGCAAGCCGTGTCTTCTCTGGTAAGGTATGCAGCTCTGGCTCCCTAGAGTCTTTGACTTAATGTCAGCCAATAAGGCACTTATCCCTTCAGCATGGCGGAGTGGATACTCGTTCCACAAAGTGTCCTCTGGGGGACGCAGTGCAAGTTCCCATTCAAAGGAAAACATCTCAGGTTATGCATGTAACTATGGTTCCCTGAGAAGGGGAACGAGACACTGCGTCCCCTTGCCATGCTGAAGGGATTCCTGTGCGTCTCCTTCAGACAAGAAGCCGATGACGTGTTCTACAGGTTCCCTTTTATACTCACAGTCGCACCAGTAGCACGTCATAGGCTGTCGCCAGCCAATGTCAAGTTCATTGTCGTGTTTCCACATGCTCTTCAGACACTGATTATGCCTGGGGCATTGCCCAAAGTGTCCTCTAGGGACATGCGTAACCTGAGACTTTTTTTAAAAAGTACAAATATTCCATGTGGTTTTAATTAAAATGAGGTCATGCAAAATGCTTGTATTATACTTTGTTCATTATGAGTGAATCATTGAGTCAGTCATTCAACCAATTTGTTGAAAAACGATGATTCATTCATTAAGGGGATAGCACAAATATAACATTACGAAGTCCAGAAATCTAATTTCATTAGTATATTGAGTTTAATTTATCGACATAGAACTGATGTTTAATATGATTGTTTCATCCTTACATCTACTATGATACAATTGACCAGTTCACATTTCCGGGTTTTTCAGAAGCGGAAGTTATCATAGTTGGATAAACTTCTATAGTGGTGAATGAGAGAATTCATTTAATATATTGTTCATGTTCCTATTTGCTCAAATAGCAAAAGAAAAACTTCACAATAATGTGTTCACAACTTTCAAAAGAGGAAAAAAATAGAGAGCGATTGATAATGGCATTCGGAAGAGAGAAAGATGTCAACTTTACCGTCACTCCCACAGCCGCTGTATTAGAAACACACTGTACAATTACACACTGTTCTGGTCAGGTGGTAGAACTTTTGTTAGGCCTAAGTGTGCCAGAGGTTCTGGGTTCTAATCTGCCTCCCTATAGTTTATTTATTTTTTCTCATTAAAACCAAAGATGTTCATAAGTGATTGTATATCAAGAGCAGGGACATGTTTGTGTGCATTTTGTTTTGTGATTTCAATGGAACGAACAGAGTCTACGCAACGGTTAGCAATTAGAGCATATTTCTGTGCACGAGCTACCGATAACAGGCGGAAACCACGAGCACTCGTGATTTAAAAAACAACACATTTCAGCATCAGATCACCTCTTATTTAACATAAACAAATTAAATGAATACTATAGTCAACTACTGTACACGGTAAATTAGTACCGTGAGATGTTTCAAAAAGTGGTGGGACAATATCAACACTGGCAAAAAGTGGTGGGGACATGTCCTACCTGTCCCACATCCAAATTACACCTATGTATGCATGCTTTATAGTAGTGTTGCCAAACATATTTACGTAACTGCGAAATAATGATGTTACAAATTAAATTACAATGAAAAAATACTTATCTGTAGTGCCTTTTTGCATTTTAACACAGGTTGTGTGTATTCATAGGCCTCGTCCTTTTCAAAATCCTGATGAAAGAATAGACAGCTGCTGTCTTTGCCATCCTAACACCTGCTAATGTCATTGAGATGCTCCATGTCTTTGAGATATCCTTTCTCTCTGGCAGCCTTTGAGATGAGACCAATATAAAATATTTTTGACAGGAGACAAACCATCATAAACTGCAGATGTGCTGCCATGCATAATTCTCACGCCAAACTTTCAGAACACTCATATAAAAAAATACCTGTCAGCAGCTAATAAAACACTGGAATTTTAGTACATTTTCATCTGCGTTATACCATAAATCTGGAGGTTGGAGTTTTCTCAGCACTGATATGTCAGTATTTTCAAAGTTAAAGATAGTTCACCCAAAAATAAACATTTTGACTTCATTTACTCACCCTCATTCCAATCCAAACCTATGACTTACTTTTTTTATCTGCAGAACACAAAAGATAGTAAATAAATATCTTTATTATCAAAAGCAAAATAAATCTTCTCTCGCCTCCCACAAAAGAAAGTAATTCAAGTTGGAATAGCATGAGGGTGAGTAAATGATGACAGAATTTTCATTTTTAGGTGAATTATCCCTTTAAAAGACATGCATAATAACATGATCTGTGGCAGAACAATGCTGCACACTGGTGGTAGCTTTGAGTTAAAGCACAAAGTAAACAATAAATGATTTTTCCCCTCACTTTTCAATTAAAAAGAATATAATTATAAAAAGACTAAAAGCACAGAATAAAATATAAAGTCAGTGAAGCAATAAAAAAAGTAAAGCCAATTTAGGAGATTTCTCAACAAGACAAAGACAACAGTTTTCTTTAAACATTTGGTTTATTTTGTACTAAAACAGATTATATTTGTAGAAGAAAAAATGTAGGATATAGCCTAGGTTTCCCACCAATATCTATGATCACAAACATACAATATGTTGTCGTATAGTTGCATAGATATGAAAATACCTGGATTTGTATAGAGATATTTTAAGAACATAAAATACATCTGTAACAATTATGTAAAGACTCTGAGCTGATGCAGTAATTATAATGCCAAGAAATTAAGATGCACAGAAACTAAAAGAATCTAAAAGCATTAAGTTAAAACCATTAGAGATGTTTCAATAAATAAAGTATCACCATAGACAATGCGTAAGCTTAGAACATAAATAGTTCCCAGTATGCATTAAAAGGTTTAAATTCACAATTCAACAGTATTTCTATTTGTGCTAGAATTCGATCAATGACTCATTGCAAAGGCTCCAGCATTTAATTCAGCCAATAGGAGGACACATTGTGTCAGTTCCCTGAGCTTAGTACACGGTATCATTGGATCATCCAGCTGTGTCTCCAGCTCCTTCAGACCTGTTCAACAGGTCAGACATGATGCCATTAAAACCTCTACTCTCTACACAAAACGAAAGCTGAGTCAAAAGCAAATTCCTGGCCAATATTTGGCCTCTTTAGCAAAGCCTTTAAAGAAAGAAAGAAAGGATGCACATTTTCAAAAGCTACTCTGTGGCTGCACAGTCACAGTGACAAGGCACATCGGCATCTGGTGCTTCTGTAATTGAGGTAAACATCTGGTGACTGGGTGAAAGAGTTCAACTTGCATTCACCCAGACAATTGCTCAGTATATATCAAAGCTTTATGGTCACTTAAACCTGCACAAGTACCCATAAAGCTGGGTAAATGTCACAAATGAGATTATATATATATCACACAATTCTGACTGCATGAGCAACACAACTAGATTTGAAGTAGATAAGGAGTAAATATACAAGCTAGACCTTGTCTAGCATAAACCATTTATATTCATGAAGAAAGATCAAGCCCTTACTGAACTAGCTACTTAAATTAAGCTAAATGTACTATAAAATGTGTAAATACATAATTTTAAGATAAATGTCATGAGATACAAAATGACCTACATTTAACAAAGTTTGAACTACTAACATTAAAGGCAAAACAGCACATCTTTTTTTTTTTCAATACCATTTTTGTTGGAAGATGTGAACAGATGATTGTCTATCCATTTTCAGAACCTTAAAGAAATAGTTCTCAAAAAAAAAAAAAAAAAAAAAAAAAAAAAAGATCAACACTAAAATGTATTACCTGAAATCTTTTAAATATTATTTAAAATTAAGCATGTTGTTTTGGACCCAACTGACATTCACTGTTCACATTCACTCAATAAAATAATAATAATTATTATTATTCACTGTATGGTCAAAATCACTGTTCAAAATATCTTCTAAAAAAAAAGGTTTGGATGAAGTCGTGTTATGCTTCCATCTTCTATCAGCTCATTTTTTGATTTGGTATCATTTAGTTCCACGTGACAATCTACAGAGTGTGCGTGCGTTTGTCCACAACAGCATTTCTGGTTGCAAATATTCAACATGATGGATATTTACGATTTGAGATCAGTGCGGCCCCGATGTTCTTCTGAGCAGATTCATTCACTCTTAACACCTCACTCCACAGGAAAATCTGATAAGATAATCTGTAGAACCATCAAGATAATCAGGACTTTAACCTAGGATAGTCAGAAGGGGAGAATTGGGCCCAAAATCTGCCCGATTATCTTTTAGTGTGTGGGTGCCTTTACACATAAATCTCTATATTATGCCAAAACAGACAAATATTCAAAGACAACTTTGTTTACAAATCAATACATCACAAATTATTACACAACAGTGTCACAATCACCATTCTTAGACTTCGAGCTTTGGGCATAAGAGATGGCATCACCAACAGTGTGAAACTTTATTTCTTTGGTTCCTTTCTTTGGGTCATAGTAGCCTCCTCTTCGCAAAGAATCAATGACGGAGATGTTGCATTGCGCCAAAAATACATTGACTCCCAGCTCCTTGTAGTCCTTGCATACCTCTTTCAAAGCATTGACTCCAGCAGTGTCCAGAAACAGCACTGGACTGCAATCTATGACCAATGCGTGTAAACTGGTGTGCTGTAGCAGATACACATCGGTGGACACATCCACCTCTTGCTTCAGGTCTTCTCCACCTTGTTTCTGATTCCTCTGCTTCTCTAGTTTCCTACGCCTGGCCTTCTCTTTAAGTGGATCCAGTCCCACACTGCGGTACAGTGACTTCTTAAACAGAGTTTGGTTGGCGTAGTAGATGGGAGCCTCGTATCGGAAAACAGCCACTCCTGGTTGGGTCTGAAGGCCCTTGTAAAACCCAATGTCCTCAAAGATCTCACGATCCCCTGCTTGGCCCAGCTGATGGACTTGGGCAGATTGGGTTCGGCCGAGCACACAGAATGCAGAGACCAGAACTCCAACCAGCAGGCCTAGCTCAGTGTTCACTAGGGCTGATGTGGACATGGTAACCAGCCAGATGATAGTGTCCACTCGATTGGCACGCCACATTTTGGGAATGTCCACAAACTTTCGCAGTGCCCCACGGAGGTTGACGACTATGATGACGGCCAGAACACATCTGCAGAGTTAAAGAGGACGAAATTAGGAGAAGTATAGTGGAAATACACACAGTTTCAAGATAAAAATGGGACTGGGAGTGAAAACCTGGATACTTTCCAAGGACACTTGTGTGTCTTAAACAACCTCAAAAGTTAAGGTCTCAAAATGATTTTGGGTCAATGATAAAAAAAATAAAAAAAATAATATATATATATATATATATATATATATATATATATATATATATAAATTCTGCATGTTGTTCACATCACATGACCTTTTTTTAATTATATTAATAATATTTTAACAAAACTGCTGCACACTTTTTTCATTTGGCTTGAGACTTTTTTGTAATTATAGTATCAAGAGAGCTCAATCACCCAGATTTTTATTTTTTTTATTTTTTACTTTATGCCCCCTAAAAATTAATTTCCAAATCAGAAAGTAAAAGCATCTTCATCATACTGTAGGTGCAGGACATTAACTTTTTTGCTCACCAGCCACTGTGGTTAGTGCTTTTCCAAAGTTACTAGCCACATTTTCACTGGCCACAATTTTGATATCAATACCATGGGGAAACACTGCCATATAGATTTTTTTAATATTATTTCATAATTTGGCAGCAGGTATATTAGGCTGCTGTCACTTTAAGACCTGACGCATGGATCCCTTATACTGTTACATATGAGCAATACACGCAATCCCACCATGAAATTCAAGGCCTCTAACGCCAACAATATTCATCTGGAGCAAATTAAACGAGTGAAGGGGAGGCGGGTTTGTGTGTAACTCGCTGTCAGAGAGATGAGAGATAGAGAAAGTGCAGCTGGTATTGTGTATCTATTCTGTGGAAAATTAATATTGAAAGTGTTTCAGATATTTCAGTATTGATATGTGTCGAAAAATTTTCAACAACACTACATTGCACTTAGTTTATAATTTCAGATGCCTTTTTAAAAGACTACAATTAAAAAAATGAATATATTATATCTAATGTGACTGCTGAAGTCCACCCGCATTTGGAGGGTTGGCAGGTGTTAATGTCAAGCCCTGCAAAGGTGAATTCAAATCACTGTATGAATAATTGCATTTTTATTTTTTAATAAATTATTAGATCCTGACTCTTCCTACATTGACAATTTATTTATTACTAAGTTCATGCAAGTGAAACGTAATTTATACGTACTTCTGTAACGAGTAGAAGAGAGGTGCAATAACAAGCAGGACGAGCAGCAGCACTAGGGCGGTCACCAACCCCGAGACCTGAGTCTGGCAACCTGTGGACTCCTTCACAAGAGTTTTGGTCAAGGCGGCGCTGGTCGTGAAACAACGGAAAAAGGAAGGAATGATATTACAGAACCCAATGGCATACATCTCCTGGTTAGGGTCCACCATATAACCATGCTTCTTGGCAAACATCTCTGACAGAGACACAGTAATGGCGAAACCAACGATGGCAATCGAGAATGCATCAACAGCGATATTGGGTATGAGAGACCAGTTCGGAAGCTGTGGTGGCATGAAGCCCGTGGGAATGTTGCCAGCTACAGCCGAGTCATAAGTTTCCTTGAACTTTCCGAAGTGGGAAGCTAGAGTAGCAGCAATGACCACAAAGAGCTCAAAAGGAATGGGGGCCTTGAGCTTAGCCTTGAAGCGGTTGTTGAGCTCTTTTGTGGGTACAAGTACAAGCAAGCAGATCACGCTTGTTATGAGGTCACAAATGTTGGTATGACCCAGATTCGTCAGAAGACAGATCCAGGTTTTTATGAGCGAACCCCAGCCTTGGACACGAGGAAGGTGAAGCCCCAGAAAGTACTTCATCTGGGATGTGAGGATGGTGAGAGAGGCGCCAGTCGCGAAACCGCTCAACAGAGAGTCGGAGAGGAAGACAGAGACAAAGCCAACCTGTAAGAGACCCATTAACACCTGCAACCCAAGCAGAGCAAGACATTAATACAATTAGAGATTTCAAAAATTTTATTGAAGAAGCTTAACCTTGATAGATGGACTAACCTGGTAGACTCCTGCTGTGAAAGTTAGTGTTGCTCCCACCATGATTGCATAGCAGCTTCGGTCACATATTAGACCAGTGCTGTTGTCCAAATTTCCCATGATGGTCTGATTGGTGTCCGATGTGTATCCTGCCAGAGTAAGTTCTCTGTCAACAACCTGTCCTACCAGAAGGCACAATACCCCAAACATCCCAACAGAGATGTGCTTGGAGGTTCCCAGCAGGGCGTAGATAATGCTGGCAAAGAAGGAAGTATAGAGCCCATAAATAGGGTCTTGTTCTGCCAGTAAAGAATAAGCGATGGACTGGGGAACCAACAGGATGGCGACGATGAGGCCAGACATGGCATCCCCAATGATCCAGTCTTTGAAGTGATATCGCGGCAGCCATTTTATGATTGGAATGGAGTCTACGAGCAGGGCTTTGACTCGAGCATGACTGCAGGAACACTTTTTTCCCACCTTCCTTTTCAACACCTCCTTCCATGGCACCTTCTCTTTTACACACTCTTCTAAAAGGAAAGGAACATCCAACCCTGTATTAGCATCATCCTCTGCTGAAACGCTATCACAGACCTCTTCAACTGGCATAATGTCCAGAAACTCTTGCTGAAATAGGACACAAAAAGTACATTCATTAATCTGACTTGAAAAGAAATCAGTTTGTATTACATATAAAAATATAAAGTATCTTAGTAACACTTTTTTCACATTCATAAAGATAGAGAAAAGAGTGCAGTTCGGTTTTTGGAAATCTTAAGTATGATTACTATTGACTTTGATGGATCCCTATATTATCTTCTTTTTTCCCTTGAAACACAAAACACACATTTTAGCCTACATCTGTCAAAATTAGGTTTATTCACCTAATGCACCACACTGGAATGAGGTAGTTGTATGGACTTTTCTGACCCTTTTTTTTTTTTGAGGGAGGGGGGAGCATTTGCTGTATAAATGTAAATAAATTACTCACTGCCTAAGAAAGAGATTAGAATAATTTAATCAATGTCAGTACCAGCAGACTTTATTATAGAAACATTATTAACACCTTGACTCTCTCAATCCATAAAAAAATAAAATAAATAAAAAACACGTCTTCATCAGAAAAAAACAGATGGCAAATATTATAACTCATTATGACTGAGGAACAAAAATGTACGAAGCATCTGGCACAGTCTTGCTACTTTTCCAACTAAAGGATTCAAAGTCTATTGAGATCTGCTGCACGTCTGTCCTTATCAGTGAGGCAACATCAGAACTCTAATTTTATCTGCCTGTGATTTGGTTCACGTCATATCAGAATTCACACAGTAGTAACATATGAGGACCATAAAGGATTAATGATTATATAGAGCAGTAAAAACTGTACTTTGGGTGAATTGTGAACTACTTAGCAGTACATAAATGGCACAACATAGTACATAAACTGAGTACATTAACTACTCAGCTGGACTGTTTTCAAATATTGGTGTATAATATAGTGGTGTAATTTGAAGAACTGCATATCTTTGCATGCTCTCTATCACACTTATTATAATATTTGTCATAACTGCTTAACACCAAATACATTTCCAATGGACTGCAGCTTGCATTCTTCATATGTCTTCTAATGCATACATGTGAAAAAAGGTCATACATCACTGAGTGATAATAATACATGTTTATTGAGCAGCAAATCAGCATATTAGACTCACTTCTGAAGGATCATGTGACACTGAAGACCGGAGTAATGATGCTGAAAATTCAGCTTTGCCATCACAGAAATAAAATACATTTTAAAATATATTACAATAGAAAAACAGTTATTTTAAATTGTAAATCTTTTCACAGTATTACTGTTTTTACTGTGTTTTTAATCAAATAATTAAAGGCTTAGTGCATTCTTACTGAGCACAACATATTGAACAGTAGTGTAAAGATATAATAAAAATTTTACAGAAGAAAAACACATTCCCAAAAAAAGTTGTATTTTATTAAAGTATCTTGGTAACACTATACAATAAGTTTTCATTTGTTATCATTAGTTAACAAACTAACAATATATTCTTACAGCATAATTTAACCTTTGTTAATGTTATATCTTGTTATGTCGTGTTATTTACAATTATTTGTCTTTGTAGAAATCACATATAGCCTATCCCCAAGTAAAGTGTATAAAGAAACATCTAAAGATCATCTTCATGACACTAACCGGATATGCCACAGTATTTCCAATTAATACAAATCAGCCCGATCATTAAGTACTTCAAGTCGGGATCAGTAGTTGCTGTGGAGTTGCTGAAGAGGTTCTTAGACTAGAGGAGCAGATAATAAGGCCTGAATGTCCTAAACCGTGAGTACAACCATGCTTGGAAAATGATGATGCCTCCCTCCAGCACTGTAATCAACCTTCCCCAGCTGTTAGAATTACGTCTCATCAAACAGTTACACATTGAGAGGGTAGCAGAGGTGACCAAGAGTCTTTTTTTTTTTGACTCAACATCTTTTGAGTCAGTTTTTCTTTCTTTCCTGACAATGTGGCTAGACTAACCACCAGGTGAAAATAAACAAGAGATGCTGGCATTGATCAGTCACACATACACACACAATGAAAACTTTAACTCTTTCCCTGCCATTGACAAACTTTCTGTAATTTATGACACAACGCTTCCCTGCCATTGACGGAATTTTCCAGCTTTCCGTGTATTCACTGTTCTACGGTAGGGGGCGCTATTAAGCATCTTCTGAAAGAGTACTGAATCTCTGGATCAAAACACATGCGAAAAAGAAGCAGAAACCATTGATAGAAGCATTGCTTATTACTAGGGATGCAAATTATCGATTAATTCATTAATCATTAGTTGATTGACCTTATCGATCGATTAACGATGAATGATAAGCGGCTATTTTCCTGAGAATGTAAATTTCTCACGGTATCAATAGTGTCTTTAACATAAAAAGCAAAATATTGCTACTGAATAAAAATGCATGTTATAATGCTCAATTTATGTTTTATTGTAACAGTTGGGATACGGTACAGATAATGGCATTTATGTAGTTTAACAAAATTAATTATCTACAGAAAATTAAAATACATAAAAAAGAATTGTGCACTGGCTCACCTGTTGCATGTGAAACATTAAGCAACATAAAATACATTTTAAATAAAAATCTATATGGGTAGGCTTAGCCTACAATATTAAGCCTACATATAATAATTTATCTGGTAAACTACTTGAATGAAAAACTTGAAACATTAGCAGCAGCAGCACTTATAATCCCCCTTGGTCTGAGAAAGGTAACAGTAAGATTACTAGAACTGGAAACTTCAAATATAGAACTGAACACAATTTAAATAATCCCTGAGGAAGGTGACAGTAAAATTAGAGGGCGTCCCTCGTTTACACTGTCAGTGAAATGTGACCAAATTCTGATTTTTTGCTCAAATGTGTGATGTGACACAGATCCGATGTGTTCTATGACAGTGTAAACAGGAAAAAAACGCATGCATTCGGATATATCGAGATCGGTTTCAGGCCTCATTCATATGTGGAAATAAATCGGATATGTGCCAATGCGACTGTCATGTAAACAGGCAGGTCGGATTTTCTGAGGCGTTAGGCAACGTCTCCGCGGTTTAATTACGAGAGAAACCCCGACGCGCGTCTGCAAAGGGACGGATGGCCCGACGAAACGTACGTCGTCTTAGGAGAGGAATGTGGACAAACGTTGATATAACAGTACACAACAAAATTTCGGACCCACTGCTCCTCGTTAAAGCCAATATTTAAAGCCAGTATGCTCCCACCAGTCCTGAGATCTCTCTCACACACAATAACTGAAGCATATGCGCAATGGTGGCACTTTACGTACTCATTCGCCTCAAATTTGAAATGCTCCCCCACACTCCACTCCGTTTTGACCGCCTCATGTTTGGTTTCTTTTTTGCCGCCTCAGGTTTGTGTCGGGTCTCTCGCCGCCCGCGAGAATCTCGTGTCACGTTCGCAATGTTCAATTAGCCGACAATTAATTTAATTTAATCGAGTAAATTCTTGTCGACAATTAATCGATAATCGATTAACCGTTTACATCCCTACTTATTACATGTAGAAACATTAAACAGCATAAATCAAAACTGCTTAATGTCACAGAATGAAATGTCGACCCAGGATGAGGTATAGGACTGTGAAGCTTTTGGGGTGTTGATGGAATCAATCTACTCCATTTATGTTTTGATCATCATTCTGAATCCGATTCAGATGTAGTCTCTGACAAAAATACAATTTTCTCAGCTTTTTGTTCAAAATGTTGTTTTTATTAAACTTACCAATATTTAAGTGTTGATAAAAAAGAATGCATAAAGCTAGAATAATGTTTTGTTGTTTAAAAGCAGATGCTCTGTTCTTTCTTTTGGCATATAGTGCATGTTCATTTTTGTAAAAATAAAAAAAATAAAAAAAACTCCTGGCAGGGAAAGAGTTGAGGACAGACACCTTGAGGCACTTGACAAGCTCAATGAGAAAGAAACTTGTGTCTTTTGTTAGCACAGGTTTTGTACTTGGATTGAAAAGCAGGACCACCTGGAGCGAAGACCAACAACCAATTCAAAACATTTCATAGGAACCCTGCTGAGGTTAATCTGCACCAAAACTTCAGTGGAGATAGATATCGCTATCTACCAGACCTCACAAAAGAGTGCTGCAGTGATAGGCTACTGTATTTTTGTAGGCCAACCTAGAAGTTATCATCACCCTGGTTCCCTCAACAAAAACCCAATAGGATTTTTCTATTGGTTTTTGGATTATTGAAGAAAACAAGCTGTGAAAAACAAGTGCCCTTTTGGTTGGTACTTTGTGGTCCAGTTGGCAGTAAAGTACGTCACTATACATGATAACGTTCAGTCTGGGGCCACACACACAGGTCATGGTCGTGCATTAAAAAAAAAAAAAAAAAAAAAAAAAGACATGTAGATCATAAATCAGCCCATTACATGTAAGCAACTTGGCTCATTTGAAAGGATGTGAAACCTAAAAGTCAGATTGAACGGTTAGCATCACCTTTTACATTTTGAATTTACTTTTTAAAAATCACATAAACCAAGTGGCATGAATTAGTGAAAGCCTACTGATGACGGGTACACATAACCCATGATCTCATCTTAAAGATGCCGAATTCAGATGACGTAGCCTTGAATGATCAAAGGAAGTTTAGTTTTATACTCACAGAAAAGCCACGTTGCAGAAACCGTATTTTTACTTTTTTACTGAAAACTTGTGACAAATTAAAAATCTCTATCGGCTATATTACTATATAGTCTGAATAACTGCATATACTGGTGCCGTTTCTCTCGCTCATATGATGCTATAATGTCAATAAATGATACCAAACATTCATAAATAACAGTCTGCACTCAGCATTGCATAGATTAATACAGCGCGACGATAAATCAATTCCAAGATCACATCAAGTTTCAGCAAACTTAAACTTCTCGTATAAATGTATGAAATATCATGAAATATATTGATATGAAAAATAAGTAGCCTATATGAAAGAAACGACGTAATATAACAGTGGTTTGTTTCATGCTCTGTGGTCTAACTTCATGAATGGCACTATTGAAAACAAAACTGCAACGTGTACAACTGACTCATATTAAATCCGCTGACGGAAAAGCTGCACAGATTGTGTTGAAAACTCACCTCAGACCGTCAGCACAACGAGATCGTTTCATTCACTCATGGTCATCCGAGAGACATTGAATCACTCAAGAGTTTTGTTTGACTACATGTAAGTTACTTGTAGTTCAGGATCTATTCCGTGACATATGAAGCCATCAGTTTGTAATATCACGTGGACAGCGAAAAGCCATTACCACTGGTCACGTGACTGCTAATTCCTGGCTGGGTCTGAAACCTAAAACACTGTCTTCTCAGTATTCACATAGTTTTCGTAGGTCGACAGCACAACCTCACAAAGTTTCTACAGATCCTGTGTCCGGGTTGCGCAAATACTACGGCGAAGGCTTGACTTATGAATATTAATTTTGTGCGCCCAGTAGGTCGAACTCATTGGCCACAAGCAGACATATTCACGGTGCTGTTTGGCTCATGAATATTAATAAGACTAATCGACGTTACAGGAAGGCTTCCAATCAACGTCAGCGTTGTCTATTTAATAGTCATAAGTTAAACCCTCGCAATAGTAGCCTATATAATTCATACATATTTAATGTATTGTTATCCAGGTCTGAATTATAAATTAATATGACATAATGCCAACTATGTTAAACTGCTTTGATTTACCTTATTGTCAGTAGAGATGAATTAGGGTAATTAATGTTACATAATGGTACAAGGGGTCCTATAGATGTAGTGGTGTAGCCTATATCTTACATTTCATGATATTTCTAATTAGTTCATTGTCACATTTCTAAGTAAACTAATTATGTTGTCATATGTTGCTGTAACTCATCAAAATAAGATTTTGAACTTTTTTCATAAGTTATACATGATTCATCTCAGGTGTTTAAGTCAGTTTAATGTAATTTAAGTTAAAATGACTTAAACATCCAAGTTGATTGTACTTTAAAAAAAAAAAAAAAAGGCAGCAACCTGGGTTAGCTGAGAATCTGGAAATGTTGAAAACATTTTTTTTAACAATACATCTGTGTTTCCTTCAACTGACCAAATAAAAAATCCTCTGATGAGGCCTTGTCAGAAGATTGACAAAATCAACCTTATGTCAACAAGACAAAACAAAGTTTGTGAAAGGGGGGACTACTCACATGCAGCTCAAGAAAGAGATTAGAATAAATCAATCCATCAATGTCAGGATCAGCAGACTTTATTATCACTATTACGTAATTTACCAATACCTTGACTCCCTCAATTAATTTACAAAAATCCAGCAACTTCTTCATCAGAGAAATCAGATGGCGAAAATTATGGGACAAAAATGTAAGAAGCATCTGGCACAGTCTTGCTATAAGAATTCAAAGTATACTGGGATCTGCTGTATGTTTGTTCTTATCAGTGAGGCAACGTTGGAACTCTAATTTTATTTAGTTGTGACTGGGTTCATGTTACGTCAACATTCACTCAGTAGCACTTTATGAGGACCATAAAGGATTAGTGATTGCAATTAGCAAATGTACTTTGATTTTACTGTAAACTACTTAGCAGTACATTATGCCAGGTCTTTGATGATTACACAGTATTAAACATTCAGGGATAGGGTTGTTAATCAAAGCTTGTGGTTGTCTTACTTTCAGAACTGATTTTATTCTGATTAACTAACAATCAATACACTGGAATGAGGCTGACAATACACAAACTATCAAAACGTCTCTCTCAAAACGTTGAAATGTGTCCGGACATGATTCTTTTCATAATTTTATTCTTTTGATTTTGTGTGAAATATGACCCATATGAGAATCACCTTTGAGCCACAGCATGATTACTAACGTTTTTTAACATTTCCTTGACAGATTTGCTGAGCACCAAAATATATTCTATAGGGTAAATGAAACCCTGTGGGTCCGACTCCGAGCATAAGTGTAAGTACTCTACTGCTGTGACGCCACAGGTTTTAATCCATATACAGCCTTTAAATTCCACATATACTCGAGGAAATGCAGCCACACACCCCTTGAAGAATCAAAGAGCAGAGTGAGTGTGTGTGTGTGTGTGTGTGTGTGTGTGTGTGTGTGCGTGCGTGCGTGCGTGCGTGTGTGTGTGTGTGTGTGTGTGTGTGTGTGTGAATTTTCCTATAGAACACAGGGAGGGGTTTGATGCAGTTCATTGGGTTGTAATCTTTCCATTCCTCAACATTCCTGTGGCAATAATTGTACAAGTTTTTAATCAGCATATCATTCTCAAATCATTTTACACAAAAGTACTATATATATATACAGTGAGGAAAATAAGTATTTGAACACCCTGCTATTTTGCAAGTTCTCCCACTTGGAAATCATGGAGGGGTCTGAAATTGTCATCGTAGGTGCATGTCCACTGTGAGAGACATAATCTAAAAAAAAAAATCCAGAAATCACAATATATGAAATATAGAAATAAATATACTATTTATTTGTATGATACAGCTGCAAATAAGTATTTGAACACCTGTCTATCAGCTAGAATTCTGACCCTCAAAGACCTGTTAGTCTGCCTTTAAAATGTCCACCTCCACTCCATTTATTATCCTAAATTAGATGCACCTGTTTGAGGTCGTTAGCTGCATAAAGACACCTGTCCACCCCATACAATCAGTAAGAATCCAACTACTAACATGGCCAAGACCAAAGAGCTGTCCAAAGACACTACAGACAAAATTGTACACCTCCACAAGGCTGGAAAGGGCTACGGGGAAATTGCCAAGCAGCTTGGTGAAAAAAGGTCCACTGTTGGAGCAATCATTAGAAAATGGAAGAAGCTAAACATGACTGTCAATCTCCCTCGGACTGGGGCTCCATGCAAGATCTCACCTCGTGGGGTCTCAATGATCCTAAGAAAGGTGAGAAATCAGCCCAGAACTACACGGGAGGAGCTGGTCAATGACCTGAAAAGAGCTGGGACCACCGTTTCCAAGGTTACTGTTGGTAATACACTAAGACGTCATGGTTTGAAATCATGCATGGCACGGAAGGTTCCCCTGCTTAAACCAGCACATGTCAAGGCCCGTCTTAAGTTTGCCAATGACCATTTGGATGATCCAGAGGAGTCATGGGAGAAAGTCATGTGGTCAGATGAGACCAAAATAGAACTTTTTGGTCATAATTCCACTAAACGTGTTTGGAGGAAGAAGAATGATGAGTACCATCCCAAGAACACCATGTGAAGCATGGGGGTGGTAGCATCATGCTTTGGGGGTGTTTTTCTGCACATGGGACAGGGCGACTGCACTGTATTAAGGAGAGGATGACCGGGGCCATGTATATCGAGATTTTGGGGAACAACCTCCTTCCCTCAGTTAGAGCATTGAAGATGGGTCGAGGCTGGGTCTTCCAACATGACAATGACCCGAAGCACACAGCCAGGATGACCAAGGAGTGGCTCTGTAAGAAGCATATCAAGGTTTTGGCGTGGCCTAGCCAGTCTCCAGACCTAAACCCAATAGAGAATCTTTGGAGGGAGCTCAAACTCCGTGTTTCTCAGCGACAGCTCAGAGACCTGACTGATCTAGAGAAGATCTGTGTGGAGGAGTGGGCCAAAATCCCTCCTGCAGTGTGTGCAAACCTGGTGAAAAACTACAGGAAACGTTTGACCTCTGTAATTGCAAACAAAGGCTACTGTACCAAATATTAACATTGATTTTCTCAGGTGTTCAAATACTTATTTGCAGCTGTATCATACAAATAAATAGTTAAAAAATCATACATTGTGATTTCTGGATTTTTTTTTTTAGATTATGTCTCTCACAGTGGACATGCACCTACGATGACAATTTCAGACCCCTCCATGATTTCTAAGTGGGAGAACTTGCAAAATAGCAGGGTGTTCAAATACTTATTTTCCTCACTGTATATATATACATATACCATTTATTTGATCAAAATACAGTAAAATCAATAATATTGTTAAATATTTTTATAATATAAAATTTTCTGTTATAAGATATTTTAAAATGTCATAATTTATTCCTTCGATGACAAAGCTAAGTTTTCAGCATCATTACTATACATCATTACATTTCTTATCAAGCAAACAGAAAAGGGCTGTTTACTTGTGATGTTGCTCACTATTATATGAATGTTAGTCATTTCAACTGATAGTACCACATTCTCATAAATACAGCTCAATGCAATCAAATTAACAATCAGCTAACACATAAGGAAGCAGGCGGTGTCATGTAACAATGATTCAGTAGCAGGTGAACGATGAACAAAAATCTCCTATTTTTATATGCTGTACTAATTATGTTCATAAAAATTATATTTATTTTTAAAAAGACACATTTAAGTTTCATCAAGTTTTTGAATTTGAAACATTTTTAAATTGTTTCAAACGTATTATTTGTTTCAATTATGCTCATCTCTAATTTAATCAGGCTGAAACCATCTTTTCAAGTTTATTTTAGTTCAATGTGGACTGGTTGAAATTGATAGCTTTAGTGTAGTGATAGCTTTAGTGTAGCCACGTATTTCATTCATAACTCGGGCAGAATCCGAATATCGCCCCCTAAACCCATATTCACTATTCCCTATACGTTAGTCCACTAATACTGTTCACTTGAAGGAGTGAATGAAAAGGAGTGAGCGAATTCGGACAGCCGTTGAGGGTACGTTGGTTCTACACTCACTATTGCGGTGCAATGTGGGATTGAATGAGTGCACTCAATAACGTCCACTATGGGTTCGGACACCACTACAAATGTCTGTCCCCTCAAATAATGCCCTATTTGAGGGTATAGTGGGCGATTTCGGATTCAGCTATTCAAATTCAATACTGCAATGTGTACAACCGAGTCATCAAATCTACTGAAGGATAAAACCTGCATATAGATTTACAGTATTACAAACACACCTTTAAATGTTAGATGTTACTGCAATCCTACAATTGCACGCATACACACATCTGGAAGACATTTTTATCCAACTTCTCATGCATTCAAACTAAGCTTACATTAGTACAGATATTGGCATTGTACCCATGACCTTGGTTTTACTTTGACTAACACCCTTACAGGAACTAGAGCCAAGCTACAGGAACTGTCAACAAACCATACATGCAGTGACGTTACCAATGACAAATATGTCAAAGCTTCAGGAACACGTAGTACAAACAACAGCTCTTCAATGGACGACATTACGACATTCAAGATAAACAGAAAGCACGTCATTGTTGTGGAAAATAACAATAAAATATTCTGAATAAGAGACAAATATACTAATTGTATTTGATGAGGTTTATTTTCTTGCAAGAAAAGGTCAGCAGCCATGACAGTGATGGGAGGGCATCCTCTTGACTCTCAGAATGTTATCTCTCTAGGCCAATGATGGTATTTCAACCATATGTGGAACATTCTTAGACTTGTTCATCATCTTTTATCCTCGACAGGAGGCCCTCCTGTCACGTACCAACACCCTTTTAACATTCCAATACAATTCCATATTAAGGATTATGTGTGCTCTTTTACTGTCATATGATGGTCACACAGATTTTTTTGTTTTTTTTTACATCATAACAGCAGGTGAAGATTCAGGCAAAAATAGCCCATGTCATGTTAAAATAGTGAAATCATGGAAAAGTCACCCTAAAATCATTGAAATTCCTCTGTTCACTACTGAAATGCCCTCCTTCCTTCCTAATCATCATGAAAGAAAAGCCCTAACTTAACTCTTTGAAAGTATGTGCATACGTTATTCTCCATTATCACAGAGTCTGGAATCCACTTTTTAATAAGTCCTAAAACAAAAATTTGTTCCAAACAGTCTATCCTGTGGTAAAGTTCATATCTTAGCCCATTATAGAGCCACTACAATTCAATTGAGCAGCAAGGGTGTTCAGGAAACCCATTTAGACATTGCAATTCAAATTTGATGACTCTGGTGTAGAAACATTATCATATCAGATAATCATAATTAGAAAATATAAAGTCATAACTGTGACAATGTTAGGAAATATTGACGCAATACGGTGAAATGACAACACCGGTTTATTGCAGTGTTAATGGAAAAGCAGGTGAGTAAGTTATTTAGGATGCAAAATTGAACAGCTCAATATTTACTGTGTTGCAGGTATTGTTGGAGATAATGGATTTGTGGATAGTGAATGTGGAGAGCACAAACTTTCAGGAATGGTCCAAACAGGTATAGAAAGTGGCTTATTGGCAGTGAAGAGGATCGTTGGGGGAATCTGAGACACAAGGAGCAGAGATTGCTGGAGAAACGTTGGAGTATTGTTAGAGGTAAGTATACAGGTGTAGAATGTAGTCCATGGCTGCATCCGAAAACTGAAAAATGCTGCCTTCGGAGGATGCATTCTAAGATAGGAAGGCATCAAGGAATGTCCAAATCCAAAGTTAGCTTCACTTCATGTCTCCTGAGATCTGATTGATTTTTGAAGGCATCACAGATGTATCTTTCTCTGCCTTTGGAATCTTACAATCCTGTGCTTTCCATTCTGTGACAGCTGAGCTAAAACGTTTCAAATGCAATCTGAAAGTTGCAGCTGGTGGTCAGTTTGTATAAATGTACATTTCTGACAATTTCTTTCCACTTTTGATGTAATTTCTAGCGAGAAATTACTATTGTAGTAAATAAACATTCACTTAGTTTTCACCAATGCTCACCCTATTTTGTTGTAGATCATTAAACTGTTACAGTGCCTCAGAAATCAGTTTTGTGAGGTACACCTGTAAAATAAAACATAAAATTCCATACATTTACAGATTTGTTTTACAGTGTACCTACAAATGCTGCCTGCAAAGTCATTGCCTGATAGGGCAGCGAGGCAACAAGTCAGCTACATAACTTTCAGTTACAGCCCTTGTTGAAGACCAGACCGACTTCTTCTTCTTCTTCTTCTTCTTTAGGGTTTATCGGCAACTTGCATCCATTAATGTTGCACTACCGCCATCTTCCGGATTTATTTTCCTTTCATGTCCATTTACATCATATTCTTCTCATCAGACCTGTTCTTGATAAAAAAAAGAAAATATTTCCTCTGCTTTGTTCATTCTCCCCACTTTGCAGTATTTCCCTCACTCCTGTCCCTAGACCAGACCAACTGAATGTGAAGTGTGTGCTCATAGTGCTCTTGATGAGGGTGCTGATTGGTGCCAGGTGGTACCAGATCAGTAATTGTAATATCATGAGGGCTGTGAGTGTGTAGGAACAAACAGGCAGGCAAAGGACACATAAAGTTGACTCTTAAAAGTCATAATTATGACAAAAATATTGACTTTTAATCTCAAAATAATGACAATTATGACCAGTGTTGGGGAAGTTAGTTTTTAAAGTAATGTGTCACAATATTGCGTTACTCCCTAAAAAAGTAGAATTTTTTTTTTTTTACTTACCCAGCAAACACAGAACGTTGGCACAACGCACCTGACCTTCTAACAACGTTTTAACAACATGGCCAAAAGGTTGCTATAACTACGTTGTGTGGTGAAAGTTGTTACAGCGTTGTCACAATGTTGACATTAAATCACTGTTCAGGGCCATTGCTTAAAGTTGTGCCTAATGGTGTCTTGACAACCACTGGACTACATTATGTACTCGTCACTGCCCTGAAGAGTGAAAATCAGCCTTTTAAATTTCAACTGCCTGTTGGGCTCATTCTTCATCGAGCAAGGATACGTGAGTTTAGAATGTTGTATGTTGTGTTGCCATACCCCTTTTACTTTGGTTGTGTAAGTGTATAAATAACACATTTGGGAATTGAAACATTGAAACAATTATACATGGGTGGTGGCCAGGGGGTGGCCACTGCTACTTTCGGGGGTACACACACACACACACACACACACACACACACACACACACACACACAGTGGAAAAGCTTGTGGAAGGAATTGGGTCACTCTGTGTCTATAAGTGTCGAACATCCAAAAATATTTGCAGAAAACAAAGCTGAAGCACCAAGGAGTTAAGATACAGTAGTCTGTTATGAACTGCTATGTTTATTTACAATTTTTTTTTTTAAATTAGATATAGCAGGCATCAAGCAGACATGTACTTGAAAAATGTAAACAATTTTAGTGCCCATCAATATAAAATCTTATCCTAGGAAGATTTAATACATCATAATTCTTTCTTTATAATAATTCTTTCTAATTATAATTATTTAATTCATATTTTTGGGTGTGTTCATTTTTGGGTGAACTATCCTTTTAATCTGGCAAAATCATCTCAACTTAAATTCCTGAATTCGGTATGTGATTGACTGCCTGTGTCTGGTAGATGCTCTGACCTGTTGCTGGTCCTGAAGTCTGACCACACTGACTCTGACTAGCCAGTGGTGATGCAAGGGCTGGGGTCTGTTTGCACCTGATCTGCCTGTTAGTCCAGTCATTTTAAGCCAAAATGGGGGTCAACCTTGAACAAATTGCAACAGAAGCAAACTCAACTGATTTTGTATCCTCAATATGTCCTGAGTAAGGAAAAAAAAGTCCCCAAGAATCCCATTTGGGGAAAGTTTCGAAAAAGACCCAAATATAGCCTATTCATTCTTTTTCTCACGTGAATAGGGTAAAAATATTAACCTTTAGATATCACCATGAAAATTACTGGTTTAAAGTACTTCCTGCCTCTATGTATTGTTGTATAATATCAAGAAAATGCAATTACCTGCCTCCTTGTCTATTGTAGATGCCTTTTTGTTACACATATTTAGCCAATGTATAGGATAGAATGCATTGCATTCAATGTTATTATTTATTTTGTTTGTAAAAGATGGCTTATATTGTTTTGGCATAGATGTACAGTAATTGGTTTTGTATATGTGACTGTGCCAACCCATGGTAAGAGGAGCAGAAAAGTGTGTTTATGTGTGTGCGCTAGACTCCTAGAACTTTAAATGAACTCAGCCATCTTAGTTGAGTTTACTGTAGTTCAAGGACATGAAGAGGTGGACCGCTTGCACCTGCCTGGAGAAGGATCTGGGAAACTTTGGAGGAGTTTGAAGGAGTGACAACCCAACGCCTGTTGTAAACAACAGAAGTATAAAAGACTGAAGAACTGATTTGCCCTTGGGGATACTGATACGCCAGTGCCCCCGATGCCTAGAAGCCCAGAGCTGAGGACAAGAAACCCCAAGCAGAAGAGAAGAAGCACAGAGCTTACTACACCTTTGATTCAAGACGTGATTATTGTATTTTATACTTAAACGATGAAGTTTTATTTGCCTTTATATTTTTGTTTATTATAAAAGAAAAGTAACCAATTAAAATAAATTTAATTGATTACAAAATCTGCCTACCGAGACTTAGATTTATGATGCTGGAAGACTTTTAATGCGAACATACCACAGGGGAGTCTTCTGACCAAATTGTAAGTACTTTTTGAATGCTTACGGTTTAGGTCAGATTTGACTTTCTTTACCTTACCTGAGAATAATAAATAAATAGGTAAAAGGTGTTAAGATTAAAGTACACACCATAAAACAGTATTAATGCTCATGGGTAGCCTAAATGGGTTCCATTCAGACCTTAACATTTTACTGTTATGTGTCAACAAGATTCAACAAGACATTTTCACCTGGCTAGACCCAATGTTTAGATCTGTTGTGGTATTTATGCAAATTAGCACATACATAATTAGATTATGCACCATTTTCATAGTGATATCTAAAGGTTAAAATTTTCCCCCTATTCACATAAGAAAAAGAATAAATAGGCGTATGAATAGGCTATATTTGGGTCTTTTTCTAAACTTTCCCCAAATGGGATTCTTCTGGACTTTTTTTTTTCCTTACTCAGGACATATTGAGGATACAAAATCAGTTGAGTTTACTTCTGTTGCAATTTGTTCAACCTTTGTTCATACAATGACTGGACTATGTTTGTGCATATTTAAAAATAACTCTGATATCTCTCCCTTTCTTTTCATGTTTAATTGACCCTGTTCAAAAATATGACAAATTGAAAATGATTCTAATCATATTCATATTCTAATCATCATCCAATTACCAACATTTTTATCTTAACTCTTTCTCGCCATCATAAAAAAAATAAAAAAAATTGTCAGTCACCATTAGCGTTTTTGGTAATTTTCACAATTTCATGGCACCCCGGAATATTTTGTTGTATGAATATTTGAACATACCAAAAGAAAGAACAGACCCTGTGCTTTTAAACAAACAAACAAAAAAAATCTGTTTTATTCTATCTTCGTGGATCCTTTTTTTTATCAACACTTGAATGTTGGCAAGTTTCATAAAAAGCAACATGAGCAAAAAGCTGAGAAAATCGCATTTTTAGCAAAGACTACATCTAGATCAGATTCAGAATGATGATCAAAACACAGTAGATCGAGTCCATCAACACCCTACACCCATAAAGCTTCACAGTCAGTGATCGCATTATGATATCGCTTGTTTCTTCTCTTCTTTGCCTGCGTTTTGATCTGGAGGTAACGTTACACATTCAGGAGATGCGTAATAGCGCCCTACCGTAAACTCGTCAATGGCAGGGAGAGAGTCATTTAAATTACATTCATAACTATACATTAAATCAACTAAGTTACCAGTCAAGTTACCAATTTGATCATTGCTAGCCCTATTCTGAACTGAAGTAACTGAGCTACCTAATCGATTTCAAACTTCCAAATGTTAACTCGCTGAACACTGACAGCTGTGGCTATCCCCACATTAGCTAGAACATTTGTAACATTATACCCTAACGTACACACGGCATGGTACTGTAGGCTATGCGTGTATTCGGAGCAAACATACCTGATACTAAATGTTAAAAACTTAATTCAAAGATGATGTTTTCTTATTCTTCGGTGAAGTTCGGTATCTTACAACCATCTCTCGTCCTCTGCTCGTCCGTTTGAAAACTGTGCGCGCTGCCGGCGAACGTAATTTTTTTTTTTTTAAATCAGCATCAGCAACTGCCAGTAGCAAATACAATTTTGCACCCCGGACCCCCCTCTGGCTCCGCCACTGCTAAATTTGAATCTTGTGACTAACAATGAAGTAATCTTTAAAACAAAGTTTGCTTTACCTAGTAACAGAAGGGTTTGTCTATGAAAACCAATCAAATTGTGGGGAAATTATGTAATGCAGCCATACTTCCTTATTCTATAAAAACTGTTGTATTCTTTTAGCTGGTGGGATTCTCAATGGAATTTGTCTGAGATCCTCCGGCCTTGCTTCTTCTAGGGGGAAATTCTCTGAGAACTGCTCGAGAGATCCTCTGGCCGTGATTAAAGCATTTGAAGGACATTTGCTGAGGTCTGTTTGTCGATTATTCCTGCGCAGGAAGTAAGCTAGTTACGGGAAAAGGTATTAGCACCCAGCCGACGTCGATGTGTAGACGCGCTAGGATTAGCACCCAGCCGACGTCGATGTGTAGACGCTCTAGGGTATAGGGTTGTACTCAGTCGATGTCAATGTGTAGACGCGCTAGAGTATAAATATTATAGGCCCAGGTAGACTTAGGTCAGATGAGATAGGACTTAGTTAGGTTTAGGGAAAAATCTATGACAAGCCATTAACTAATAATAAGGATAAACAATATTTTAAAAGTATAGAATTATCTAACATCTGACTATTTAAAAATTAACCTCAAAACATAAAATGCTAAATGGGGGATATCTATATGCCTATCCATCATAAAAAATAGTAATAATAAAAAAAATTGTCAGAACATCATCTCTCAGTTGCTACAGCCCTGTCGCGTCTTACAATTCTACGTTGTTACAATGTTGCGAGCACATAGACGGCGATTGTTGCCATGGCAGAAATGCAACGTGCCCCCCCCCCCCCCCCGCCCCACCCGATGATTTTGACATTTTATGTCATCATTTAAAATTTTGTCATAATTGTGACTATTTATGGCATAATTTGTCATAATTATAATTTACTATATGCTTTTTTTTTTTTTCGAAAATGGGCTTCCATAATTATGAGATTTAAAATGGCATATAAAAAGCTTGTAGTAAGTTGCAACAAGGACAGAAGTCTTGGGTGAATGGAGCTATGGTCACTGAAGTACTATTGGAATCATCAGAGGAATTAAAAAGAAACGTGGGTCAAGGAGAAACCAGGCATGTGCAGGTGAATGTGGAACGAATAGCTGAAGAGGAGTGTGTAAGCCAAAGAGTAGAAGAGCATGTGAAAGTGAGCAATGACTGTTTGGAGAGGAGAAACGTGGAGAGGGTGCTGGGTTAAGTGTTGCAACTGTTGCATGTTAGGGCTGTGAAATCGTATAACGCAGAGTGTAAGTGCAACAAGTGTGAGCTAAATACAGTGTATCATATGCAGAAGTGGTGAAAGCTGTTGAAATGAGGATCAAATGGAAGGGAAAGGAGAGTAATGTCAGAAACTGTACAAAACATGGATGTTATTGCTTGGCCAGTGCACTGCAAATGGGTGATTATGTTGTGTTAACCTGCATTCTTGCTATAACTGTGGTGTTGATAACACACCTCAGTACTCAAGCTATACCGTTACTTTCAAATATCTGTGCCATGATGACTTGAATATACAGCCAGCTTCACTGCATGGAACTTAGCATATTTCACTAAAACGTCTGTTACATCTGCCATAATAGACCAAGGACCCCTTGTTGCACAGAGACTGAGCAGTTGTTAAATATTATATGGAACTGAGTATTGTATTTTAAGCCTGGCCTATAATAATTTGCATATATATTCATGTATTTACATAATTTATTATGCTTCCATTAAATAATCTTTTTTTTTTTTTTTTTTTTTGATGAACAGAGTTTGGGAAATCATTTTTTACTTACATTTTCAAAGAAATATTATAAGAGAATTTAAATTTTTGTTGGAGCTTCGGCTAAAATTTCAAATAAAAAGGATAATAGAGGATAGCCTACTATCTTGTAAACAGATGAGATGGATATAGTAAAAGTATCTGAGAGATTCTTAGATGCAAAAGAGCTGGTGTTATTGACTTATGCGATAGTTCAGACACTGGAAGAGGAGATGGGTTTCAGGCACATAACACATTATAGGGAGAAGTAGCAAGGTTTACTGTTAAATGCTGTACATTTTCCAATATTGAGTTCAATATTGAGGGGGACTCATTGAAAGCCATCAGAGGTCACAGAAGAGGGCACTATTGAGACGCTTTCCCTAAAAGAGATCAAGATAAAAACGGGAAGTAGGCCAGTAGGCCTATCTTCTTATTAGTGATTTCTCTTTTTGCTTTAAATATGCATATATATATATTTGTTTTATGTTTGATACAAATAATGATGTTTGTGATGTTGATTTGTATTGTAATGTGATGTCATCGCTATTGTTTAATGTCACAGTAAGAAAATAAACTATACTATTTGATATTAATTAAAGGACAAAATAAAACATATTTTAATGTTATTGCAAAATAAACAAATAGTCTGACTTGCTGCTTTATTTGGGCGGTGCTAAGTGTTTTGGCGCAATTTCCAATTAGATTTCTGGCGAATCCAAGAAGAAACAGTCTTTTGGATAATGAGTAGGCCGTGTAGCTCTTCACCGGGAATTCATTCTACATTTACATTTAGTCATTTGGCAGACGCTTTTGCCCAAAGCGACTTACAAATTAGGACTAAATTAAGCGAGTCATCGTGAAGAGGCAAGAAACAACGCAAGAAGTGCTCAAAATATGAAGTTCAGGCATTGTTCAGAGTAGCATAAGCCCGATAAGCGAGGATTTTAAGGAAAAAGGAGTTTTTTTTTTTTTTTTTTAAAGGAGCGTGAAAGTAGGAGGGAGCTGAGCCTGTGATAGATCTGTAAGCAAGCGTCAATGCCTTGAACTTGATGCGAGCTTTATTTACCTTTTTAAGAGGTAAATAAAGATGAAATCGCATAGCTTTCTCTAAAATGAACATGTCATGCCAAACATATACCCTATACAACAAGCAGATAGGCACTCAATGTATTATATTACAATATGTTTCCTCTCAGTAGTTCATTTAGCGTACTGAATTGTCGTTTCTTCCATTGAAAAAAGCCCCTGTCGCTTTAAGCGGAGTTTGGCTCCCTCTCGAGGAGAGGATTTGCAGCGAGCGTCTTGTCACGTGACCCAAATTAATATTCAGTAGTTAGATTCTCCTTACAGCAAATCAAGTACGTCGAACGTGACATAGTATCTTAATATTCATGAGTCAAGCCTTCGCCATAGTAGACGCCCGGGCGGTATTGGTACATTGACTGGCTGAGTCTGTGTGTGAGGAGGGGAGATGATGGATGCGCTGCCGCTGACTACCGGCTGTGGTACTGAACATTTCAAATATAACACTCGAGTCGACTAGTTTTGAATGGCAACGATTTTACTGAGGAAAGCAGCATATGAGATGATTGTTTAAATGTTGAAGGTATTGTTGTATGAGTAATTGTGTTTATTTGTGCAGTGAGTGAGATGGAGGCCGGTGGAGATGAAGAGGGAGAGGCTCGGGAGGAGAGCAAGGAGGTGAGAGAAGATGCATGCATAAAAGAATAGACTATATCTTTAATGCCTCCGCGTCTATTTATTATAAACATTCTCTGTTCATGAACATGCATTATTCTGTATGTAGTGTGTAAAGGGATGTGGCTGTGTGAGTTAACCGGCGTTTTAATCCATTCGAGGGTTGACACCCTTTTCATGTGACAGGGTCTGCGCATCTTTTGTATTTCATATAATAGTGCAGATCATACAGATGATGACCTTAAAGGAAAAATATTCATTAGTTTGCTTTGACACGCATCATTGCAGATAACACATAATTTGTGGTTTTATGCATTTTCATATTTCGGATGTGGTTCCATTCATATTCATATTTCTAATTCTTGAATGAAACGTTCCAAATAAACTGCATTTATTTAAATTTACGAACGTATTGATGGTTTATAGTGACACTAAGGTTTCAGGTATCAGTGAATCACTGTGTGACACCATTTACATGCGTTTGCAATGTGAAGGAGAATTATGTGGTTTACTTAGAAAGATGCCAGGAGGTTTTCCAGAGCATTGCACCACTGTCGCTAAATCTGACAAAGCCCAAAAGTATAATATTTACAGTGTAGGACCTAAGACAAGTGTATTCGTTTTGGGACACAAGACATCCTTAATGACAGATTGATATCCAGAATAAGCTACCAGGAACATACAGTGTATACATACCCTCACATCTGCAGAAATCTGGTTCAGTAACTCAAATTGCAGAGCAACCTTTCAGAGAACCACACTGATATTTCTTTGCAGGTTGGATCATTTTATGAAACACTATTGTGTTAAATGTGATGCCATGTGTTTTTCAGTACATTTGTTTTGAACACTAAAAGTTCAAAAGTTTGTGGTTGGTAAGAATTTTTAATGTTTTTTTAAAAATCCTCCTGAATTCATATTAAAATGCTGATTTGATGCTCAAAAACCCATTTCTTATTATCAATGTTGAAAACAGTTGTGCTGCTTAAAGGAATAGTTCACTCAAAAATGAAAATTATTATATTAATTACTCACACTCATGTCGTTCTAAACCTTCTAAAAAGAATTGTGTTCATATTCGGAACACAAATTAAGATCTTTTGATGAAATCTGAGAGCTTTCTGTCCCTCCATTGACAGCTACGTAACTGATACTTTGACGCTTCAAAACGTTCATCAAGAGATCATAAAACCAATCCATATGAATTGAGCTGTTTAATCAAAATTTTCTGAAGAGACTTGATCGCTTTATATGATGAACAGATTGAATTTAGGCTTTTATTCACATAAACCTTCATCACCTCATACATCAGTTGGGAAATGGAAGCTCAAGCATGCTTGCTTAACATGCAAGAACCAATTAGGTTCATTCTCGTGTGACGCAGCGTGTTTGAGCTTCTGCAGGAACCAATGAGCTTTGTTCTTTCATATACCCTGAAAACTTTTTTTTTTTTTTTTTTTGCTGCTTGTTCAAATTGCTTCATTAAAATGAGCTTAAAGGGATGGTTCGGAGTAAAATCAACCTAGGATCCCCCCCCCCCCGAAGCCTTTTTTCTCTTGGTCGAACATTATTAAAGTTAGAGCTTATTTGGAGAAATCAGCCGTATGGCTTAGTGCAAGTGCTAACGGATCCAAGGATGTATCTCGTAAATTACCCCACTAATAATGCCCAGAATGGTACCAAACTACAGTAGTACAAATCGTTTCTGTACTCATAAAACGAGGCATTGGAAAGTTTGTAAGTACATCAGGAGTTTATTTAAATAACACTTGCCTGGCGGCTCATGCTACTGCTAACCCGGACGTCGAGGTCACTTCAGTGGTTTGGGAAAAGCCTGTAAAAGTCCTGGCAGAAAGCGATGCATAAGGATGTAGTGTAACGACGCCCAGTTCCAGGAATGCACTAATATTTTGTTGGTAGTACCAGTTTGCAACAATTATTAGTTAACACTAAGTTGTTAACACTTCGGAAAAAATAATAATTTGTCATTACACTACATCCTTATGCATCGCTTTCTGCCAGGACTTTTACGTGCTTTTCCCAAACCACTGAAGTGACCTCGACGTCCGGGTTAGCAGTAGCATGAGCTTACATGGATTCAAAAAAGTTCCATTAATGTTAATAAAAAATGTATTTGCTTGTGTGGAACCACTGTCCATAATTAAATTAAGTTAGTTTAAAGACTAATTTTTAAAGTGTAGATTCGTTTTACGATCTCATTACGAACTTTTTGAAGCATTAAAGTGTCAGTTGTGTAGCTGTCAATGGAGGGACAGAAACCTCTCAGATTCCATCAAAAAGATCTTCATTTGTGTTCATGATGAGTAATTGATGACAGAATTTTCATTTTTGGGTGAACTAACCCTTTAATATATATATATATATATATTTTTTTTTGTGGAAACCATGATTTTTTTTCTCTCTCTGAACTCTAATGAATAGAAAGTTCAAAAGAACAGCATTTTTTTAAAGTAGAAAACTTTTCTAACATTATACATGTCTTTCTGTCACTTTTGATCAGTTTAATGGATCCTTGCTAAATAAAATTATTAATTTATTTGAAAAAATCTTACTGACCCCAAACGTTTGAATGAAATTGCGTATATAATGTTTCTTCTTGTGTTTTTTTAGTGCCAGAGACTCGCTGCAGAGAGAGATGAGGCTGAAAGGCAACTCAAGCACATTAAACGAGGTAAGATCAAGAAACCTGACTGTTGTGAAAGAATGTAAAGTCATCTTCTGCTATTTTTTTTTTCTCTTTGTAAGGTATGTTTGTCATTCAAAGTGGGAAGAATAATAGTAATGTGCAGTATAGAGCAGATTCTGTTTATAGGTGCGGTACATAATCACTTGGATGTCATTAGTGGTAAAGCATCAGATTCATTTTCTGATCATCTGTATTGACCAGAGGTCACCAATCAGATTCATGCGGTCCAGATCCCGGCTCAGTCTGGACCACAAATCAATTCTTACAAATTAATACAATTATAAATGGCTTTTTTTTCATAGCACCCCACGTAACCCCTTCTGGCTCTTTTACTATGCTCCGAAAGTCTTGAGATCACATTAAACTGAAGTTACGATAGCCTTTTTGTCTATATGATGACGTATATTCAAGTGAAACAGCTTCTCGGACAAGACAAAAACGTAGGTTGTGACTTGATTTTGTCCATCAGGGATTGGTTGGCTGGTTGTGGTTTGCTATTGCTGTGATGTCATGTGAGTGACAGGTTGTCCCGTCCTCACGCCAGTAAACATCATCAGAGATGAGATGTTGCTGCGAGAGGGAGGGGAAGTTATTTAAATTGAAGATTACAAGATTTAATGATGATTCTTTTAATTCTCCTCCAATTCTCCTTGGTATATCCTGTACCCATACATCCCCTTTTACAAAGATGAAGTGGTGAAGATGATCTCACTTGGCTCATCCCACTAAACTGACACTTGGTGTTGTCTTATCTCATTTCCTGTCCCCTCACCCTCACCCATATCACCATTACCTGAGGGCTCTTCTGAATGGTCTATTATACATAGGTGTTAGTAGGTGTTCCAGTCTCCATGGCTACTGGGAGCCAACCGTGGAGATGTATTAGTGTTAAGGTGACCTTACCTGCTTCCATTCCATTTTGTGACATGTAAGGAAACCCATCCTCAGTTAACTAGCTAATTTGTTAGCACTCTGACAACACTCTAGCGGCTGCCAGGAACTGGATCTGGAAATTGTTCTCAGGTGAGAAAATGTTAATTCTTCTCTGCAAGATTGAAATTAGAGTTTAATTTGACAGGGTTTCACTTGCTTTTTCATAAAAAAGGCCCAATGTTGAACTTTTGCACTTATGTTTATATAGTGAATATGTGCAGCACTGAGGAGTATTTGTAACGCAGATTCAACTCTAAGTGCCTATTATTTATGTAGAAAATAGTAAAGAAAGCCTATTTTTAATTCTTTTTTGCTGGAGTTTTATTGGTAATATGGTATGAACAGACTTTTGTGCAATTACTACGGTTAATTGTTACCACATATTTTCTTAATCAGAAAATGTATTCAAGTGTGGGAGATCAGTATATAATTTTACCTAGAAGCCTATTCGGTAAATCATTGTGAATATTAGTTATTGTGCATAACTGAATATTGAGATGAATCCAGTCTTATTTTAGACTAGTTTTGCTTCTGCTTTTAGGTTATGCTTGCTACTCTTTTTTTTTTTTTTTTGGTGTCCTGGAATTGTCAGACCTTCCCTAGGGAAGCAACGTAGAGCAGCTGTATTCAGCTCTCATCACTGTCTTGTTATATCACTAAATTATTAAAAATCACCAATTATGAATTATTTATCAGTAGAAAATGAATAGGCACCTTCCTTTCAACCTTCCATTGTAGTTCATGCCAAACCCCTCATGCGCTTTCATATCATTTCTGAAATGCGTGTCACCTTGAATACAATTTAGTGGAAACATATTCAATATGAATGTCTTGTAAAATGTAATGTTCACAAAATGCATGGTATTTTCACAATTACCTTGTGAGTTATGTTAGACTTGTGCACCACTCTCGGTCATTTTTCTCTGTTTTGACAGTGCATTTATTTTATAACCTCACTAAATGGCACAAACATGACACAGCAAATGTCACAGTAGTTTGCCCTACTTGCTGACATACAGGACAATAGTCTTGTGCAGAGTGCATGTGATTGGTCTGTGTTCTATTTAATGATTGGCTGCTGCAGGGGAACTGCTGTTGAGTATCTGGGAGGTACTGGATCTGTGTCTGGCAAAGCAGCTGTCTCCCACCTCCTCTTTGGGACGCTTCATTAAGAATACCCTCTGCACTTATGCAAATTAAAACACAGGCCCGTGTGTCAAGCTATCGGCCCCATTACTCAGCTAATTTACCTTTACGCTTTCCATATCTTACAGTTTGTGTGTGGAAAGAGTGAAATAAAAATGAATGCTGTTAGCATTTTAATGCAGTCTACACATCTGCCCTGCGTTTGAAGTAGATTATAGGTTGCAAGCACAGACACAATTAGTCCTGGAGTTGAAATCAAAATTGCTGGGTGATTAAACCTGAACTCTCACGGTTTATTAAAAGAGCTTAATCGCTGTGATCAAAATTGGAATGGAAGTGCTTCGGACTAAAGCCAGCCTAACATTTTCTTAAAGTGGCAGACAAATGCTTGTTTTAAGCAGCTGTTTTCTGTCTGCTAAGGATGCTACTGCATTACTTTAAGCTTTCGTCTCTGTTCGACTGACTCCGCAGAGCCATATTTTGTTCATGCAGCATTAAGCGTGGTGGACTTGCTGACCTAGAATCTGCACAAAGAAGAAAGCCCAGAAGCAGCGCTCTCTCGGTCAATCATTGGAAGCCAAATGAGATGAGCAGATGAGTTTGGACTGATCTGCAAGGGAAAGAGAGAGCCACACCCCTTTTATTGTCCTGCTTTATTTTCATGGGCCGCACGTGCAAACTGACTCGGTGTCAGATGCAGAATTAATGAATGACCCAGATGCAGTGTTGGGGGTAACACATTACAAGTAAAACGAGTTACGTAATCAATTACTTTTTCAAGTAACCAGTAAAGTAATGCATTACTTTTAAATTTACAATGAAATATCTGAGTTACTTTTTCAAATAAGTATTAACAAGTATAACATGATGCTAATTGTAGTTCTAGACTAAAAGTGAGCATACATTTACTCATCTTACTTGCACAAAAACAGATTCAGTATTCCTTAAAATGAGTAAAAACTGTGAAATGCAAACTCGGAATATTACCCAAACCTGCAATAATTAAATTTACGTAAAACATATACTGTATACTTTATGTATTTAATCTCACTTTATTAACCAATGTCTTTGCTGCTGACCTGTGATGATCCAATTCAACCATACTAATAATCAAAAATGGCTTTAGATAAACGTCCCATTTGTTTCATTGTTTTTGTTTTCATTGCTGAAGTTAGAGTTTTGAACTTTCTTCTCTTGCGTCCTATTCTTCTGCAATACAGAACGGCAGCACATCTGAAAGGTTCGTTTTGAGCTGCGCCCCCTCTACTGTACAGGTGTGAATTTGCATTTCCTTCAGCCTGTGGCTTATTCATTTCACTTTTGTGTGAAAGGGCCTTTATATTTGCCCCCCCCCCCCCACACACACACACACACATTTTTAGAGAGTAACGCAGTATTGAAATGCATTACTTTCCCCAATACTGCCCAGGGGCCGTAATTCACAAAGAATTTTAAGGCTAAAAGTAGCTCCTAACTGGCGAATTTAGGAGCAACTCCTAAAAATAATGGGCGTGTCACTCCTAACTTTAGGACTCCTAATTTTTTTGACTAAGAGTAATTCACGAAGCATTTTAGCCCTAAAAGTAGCACCTAATCCTGGGACAGCTTAAAAGAAGTCGAGAGGACTCCTAACTCACTAAGACCTTTTCATAAACCGCTTTGTGTGGCATTTCACGCTGCGATGTTTTGAAATGCGTATGCGGAGGCTACAGGAGCTTCCAATCACGAGGGAACAATTTTGCATTGTAGGCATAACTAGGGATGCAATAACGCCACCAACAACAACCAAAACTAGGCTACTCATTGCATGTAAACTAATTGTAACGTTTCATTGTGAATCAAATTAAAATGTTCTTCTCTTTGCAAACGTAGGCAGAGGCATATAGTGACAGATTAATTCAATAATGTTGCAAAGATATTGCATCAATCCATATGTTTCATTAGGCTATAGGCTATTTGTTTTGCCTTACTCTTTATTCATTTAGGCTATTTATTCAGTTATTCATCATCTTCAGTCCTTCGCACTACTTGTGTAGCGCACGCATTCTCAGACCTGTCACCCGCGTTACAATCATCAGCCAATCAAGGTGGTCACTTCAGTCAAGCTCGTGCATGAGTATTGACGTCATCCATAGCATCGAAGACTCACTCTTAGTTTAGGAGTTGTCATTTTTCTTTACTAAGAGTAGGTCTGAAAGGCTTTGTGAATAACTTCTAAGAGAAAACTCCTAGCTAAAATCTTTTAGTGCGATTTAGGAGTACTCCTAGTGGTAAGATAAAATGCTTTGTGAATACGGCCCCAGATCGAGGTCATTTTGCTTTTATTGTAACTTACAAATGGCAGATCTGGTGATGATACAGTATTTGGCTAGTTGGCGTGAAATTTCAAGCAGTTTCTGCTGTGTTCAGTGGTGTGATTTTGGTTTAAAACTAATTATTATATATTCGTCTTCATGTCCTTATGTTAATTGAGAAATGTCGACAAACCTTTTATCTAGATTTGATTACATGATGTACAGTATGCTTGTAGACAATAGCAAGCATTATGCGTTGGGTCAGCGGCTGTGATGGATCAATAAGCTAAAAAATGGATGGAATTGATTTTAGATTTTAATTTTTTTTATGGTCTTTTCGCTATACTGAATTATACTTTGCTATACTATTTTGATTTTAGGTTTAAGCAAGTGCTCTGATTAAAGCTGTGTAAAGATGTTAAAGCTGTGAACTTCACACATACCTGCCAGGTCATTCTCTCACTGGCTCTGCAGAGCTGCTCACTGCCGCACTGATGCCCATCCTGCATATTTAACAGGAATGAAGAAACAGGTGTCTAAATCCTGCTGCATTTGATTATCCAATAGGATAATGTGAATTGATATATTATAAAACCAAATGTTTTAATGGTAAATATTATTAAATACAAAATCACATTTGTTTAAATTGAAGGACTGTTTTTTATTATTGCATTTTTTTTTTTTTTTTTTATGTGATGATAGAATCAGTTTCATGCACCAATCCCTAAATAAGGGGTCAAAGTGAGGACAAGCATTGATAACGTTCCGCTTTCCATTCTCACAATTTACAGTATGTTACCACAAAAAGAAAATTAGGCGAAATGTTTATTCCGAGAAAGGTCTCCAGGGCAGGCTGGTGATGTACTTTGCTGTGACTGCATGTTGAGAGACGCATCGTTCCTGCATAATTCAACAGCCTTTTATGGAATAATGTATAATAAACTCCCTCTCTTGATCATTTCCTGTGAAATGCACATGCACAAACAATGCATTTTCCATTTTATTTTGACCGAACACATATATTATGTTATAATTGATTTAAAAAAAAATCTTACATTTTCAATGTACGATTTTAAAGAACTGCTGAAAGTTTAGATTTTTTTAGATGCCACTTTAATGTATTTTAGAAATGGTGCAATGCACTAAACACAAACGACTTGTTTAGGAGCCTCTTTGATGTGAGCTGCTCTGACATTTGCTATGACATCCAATCCTCTATTTGAGAGGCCAGTGTAGTGTATAGAGTTACAGTCCATCAATGGTACCCAAAGTGTTGGGAAATGGTCCCCATTGTGAGCATGTAACTGATAACTGTCTATCTCATTAGACTCCGGTAATGTGTCACTGATAATAAAACCACATCTAAATGAAAACGTACTTCTACAACCTTATACAGTTTCTATTTCCTCCTTTAAAATATGTTATATAATAAAAAGCATTTGTGGATCATTTCTGTGCATCCGGATTTGACAGACCTCTCATGAACTGTGTAGAAGATAGTGTGATGTTCACTTCAAGAAATACTGTAAAGAATATAGATGAAAACATGACTATACTCCCACTTTTATTGCCATGAGAACGGACTTATATAGCTTCCTAGCTGATGCTTGTATCTAAAATGTGCATCTGTCATACAGGACTGTATTTCTATAGAGTTACTTCTATAGAGCACAGTTCCTGCATGATGGATTGGACTGTAAATATGACCTGCTCTGCTTTCATTTACTCATAAATGCATTTCCTTTCTTTGCACAGTTTCCCAAATGGTGATCGAGGAGGTGAACGTACTGCAGACACAGCTTGAGATTGAGAAATCTTGCCGGGAAAATGCAGAGGCTCTGGCTACCAAGGTGTTTATCCAACAATACTATTCTTCTGTTTCGTCGGAAAACCTTAAAAGCCCTGAGATACTCACAGCGAAGTTCTTTTACGCTCTTCCCCTAGGGGTAAAAAGAAGAACGAATTTTGAAATACCTTTTCAGCTGTAAACTGTTAACAAACATCACAACGCCACCCAAGGTGCTGAGAGCTACTTTTATATGAATATGTAAACATATGCCGCATGCTTTCCTCTCAATAACAAAATAAACATACAACAAAAAATGACAGTGGTGAGAAAACAGTAGTTAAGAAAGCATCTGATCATAGCGATGTGATATGTTTGCACAAGCTTTTCAATTTGGCACTTCATTCAAGTCACGTCACATTTTATTTATATAGCCCTTTATATCATAGATTGCTTTAAAGCAATCAGCTTTACATTATTGAACATTAAAACTACAACTTCAGTTACAAAATTGCTCTTCAGTGTGTTCATGTTTTTACTCACGGATTGAACTGAATACATTGACCGGGAGAAGATTTACTCAAGAAGGCGGAGCCTCACAGAGCACATTTATGTAGTGTCCTGGACCAATGGAAGTTGAACTTTTCACCTTTATGTATCATCACGGTAGCCTGACTTCGTCATACTCATATTCTGGTCAGAATGTGAGTCTGATACTGCTCCATAGAGATTTGATTATGGGGCGTGTCTCAACCGAACCAGGAAAAAAAAAAACTCTGCACTCAATTGGATAGACCTACAACCAATCAGAGCAACGGAGTAAATGATGCATGTTCTTCATTCATATTAGTCCAGACCGAACTTCCCGACCAAAAAATGTTGTGGGCGGGGTTCGGGCTGGCACCCAGGCTATCATCACGGGCCAATGGAATTCGAACAGCCAGGCGAACTTTTCCGGAAAGATTGATTTTGCAAGCTGTTTCTAACCCCAGAAACAAACTCCAAACAAACTTTATTTTGGCCTGATTTTGTTCAAAATGGCGTCACACCAGTCCGTTCGGCAAATTCGCTTGAAGTATCTCGAGGCTGTAATGATTTTGTCTAGTTATTTTTGTTTGTTTACATCTTCAGGCTCTACTGGAAAGCTATATATGCTTGAAAACAAATTATGGAGTCAACATGATTATAATTGTTGAACACATAAGGAGACATTTTGAAGAATGAGAATTGAGAATCAGATCAGTCTGATTCACTAATGAATGATTTTAGACCATTGTCGAATGTGCCAAGGAGAGCTATGGCAAAACTTTTCTGATAATTTATGGTCTTAAATCATTTTGTTTTGATCACTTTTAGTTGAACTGTGAGAACAGGAAGCTGAAGTATTTGAGCCTGTCGTCACGGCCGTGTCTGGATGAGCTGCTGCCCAGTATTTCTGATTGCATTTCCCTAGAAGAGGAGACTGAACAACAAGATCCCAGCTCTGACCCCTTTTCTCAGTATAAGCTGCAGGTCAAAGGTAAATACCATAGTACCAGTGTATTAAAATGGGGTGCAGTTTATAAATAAGCCTGTGTACAATTTCCTTCACCAAGGAATCTGTCATCATAAACATCAATGGTACGTCCATTCCAAATTCCACATTTTTCCACAGATCTCCAAGAAACCGTGAGTTCCATGCTGGAGGAGAAGAAGCAGTTGGCCTGTCAGCTTCAAGAGCAGCAAAGGAAGATAGAGGAGTTGACAGCACTTGTGAGTAGCAAAGCAACTCTTTTACTTTTTACTCTGAATGAAAGGCCGAGCTCAGTTAGGCTTGTGGATAGGGGCCTGTTCTGCAAAGCGTCTTCCAGTATTTTAACCTGCTCATAAATAATAAATGATCTTGAAATGAAGCCTGCGGTATTACTGATCCTAAAAGGATATCAGAGTAACAATGTCTAATTGAGTTTCTCAAATATGTGCCTAATGCTGATTTACAGACTGAAAAGGAGCAGGCTGAGATGAAGGAGCTTTATAAAACCATTGAGCAGCAAAGCAAGACCATTAAGAGGTTCAATAGGGGTGAGTATGGACGTTGTGAATACAGAGCCTCTTCATATCCTCACTTGTATTCAAATTCATGAGCATGACATCATCTCAAATGGCCTGCAGTGCATCTGTGCATGTGCCTTCCAAGAAGATTAATGTTCCCCGCCAGCCCACTCGCTACCGGCCGCACGTCAAAGTCCTTGATCAAATTATCTGTAAAAGATTCACCACAGGAAGTCCCTCTGTTCCAGCTGGGGGTGATGCACTTTGTTTTGACATCCTCCCAGCGCCCTCTTTGCTCATTTGTGTTATTACTCTGACTGGAATATTGGAAACAGCTGTGCTCAGGTCATATACTGTACTGACTTACTTGACTGACTTAGTGGGTTTTTATTTTTAAACTAACAGTTTTGCCTATGAAATTTTGAAGGAGCCACAGTGTAAAATTGCTGATATAAGTGCACATGTGATTGAATATCGGTTGAATAATACATTAGGGCTGGAAACCGAGAATCAGTTCTTATTTTGAACCAGTTCCATTTGCAAAGAATACCATGACAGTAAAGAGACAATACAACCAAAATATGTTTTCACAAGTGAATTACTATTATGAGCTTGTTCCTTTTAATGAAAATGCCTAAAATGCTTAAAAACCTCAAAGTTGAAACTGGGATACATTTTTTTCAGGATTGAATAGAAAGTTCAAAAGAACAGCATTTATTTTATGTAGAAATCTTTAAACATTATAAATGTATTTCCTGTAACAATTGATCAACTTAACTGACCCCAAACGTTTGAACAGTAGTGAATGCTGACATAAAGCAACACTTTTTATTTACTGTATACCAGTAACTAAAAGAATCATTAATGTAAAATCGGAACCAGTCCTTGCGATTCCCATCCGTACTATCCATCGAATAATCTATGGATACTGTAATACTGTGTCTATTATGATAATTGCCTTACTAGGGATGCACGATATATCGGCCACCATATCGGTATCGGCCGATATGTTCATTTTTAATATTATCATTATCAGTTCGATAAAAAGATTTGTCAGATATCTTAAAGCCAATAAGTAATGGATTATATCCTTCAGCTGAGACACTTCAGATGCGCACTGTTCGCCATAATGGTTTTGAATTGCTTTAAATATGATTAGATTTTTTTTTTGGTAAGGAAAGTTGGCCATAGAAGTGTGTAAAAATTTTTTTTTTTAAATTTACACTGGTTCAAACTAGGTTATTGTACTTTTTTTTGTTTGTTGTGCTTGGAGCATGTCTTTTAATGGTGAGATTTTTGTTTTTGTAATCAGACTCTCAAAAATGATATATAAATTTGGATTTAGATTTATCGGCCAATAGATTGGTCATCTGCTTTCAAATATAAAGAATTATCGGTTATCGATATCGGCCAAAATGTTCATATCGGTGCAAGTATCATTACAAATAAAAATCTTTAAACATTATAAGTACATTCACTGCCACTTTTGATAATTTTGATCAATCTTACTGACCCAGTAACAGTAGTGTATGGTACTTTAAAGCAGTATTTTTTACTACTATATTTATAGTTAGAACCAAATATTTTTCATTTACTGAAAGAATCATTAATGCAAAAGTGGAACCAGTAAAACATTTTCGATTCCCATCCATACTGTCCATACAATAGTCTATGCCTGTCATAATGTGTCTTTTATGATATTTATTTGTGTTATACCTGAAAAAGCCTTACAGGGATTTTTGCCAAGCCTATTGCTTTATTATCGTTGTTTATCTCTTTAGTGTCTATGATGGCCACTCATGAGTATGAAAACATGAAGGAGCATCTGGATTTGGAGCAGAGCCTCAGGCAGAAAGCAGAGACCTATGCACATGAGGTATGAGACAAAACACATCTCCATTCACTTCATCAGTACACGGGTGACAGGACAACTGCCCTGGTGGCCTCAAAATCCTACCAAAAGACAAGATAGTTGTATATATTGACTGTAGAGTTTGAATTGTTCATGGCTGCCTGCATCACAGTAGAATGTGTCATTACTTTTAGTTGTTGGAGAAAACCATCTGAAATAGTGGTTTCCTTATGTTTATTTTCTCCTGTAGATGATGGTGAAACAAAAAGAAGCGAACAGACAGAGCATGATTCTGCTGCAACAGGTAGATCCCAGCATTCAACTGCTCAAAGCTTTGGAAGATTTGGCCAATGTGACCAAAACATTAGAAGAAGAGAGAATACAGCACAAAGACAAGGTAGGAAATGTCAGAATCAAATTTGAATTTGATTTTTATATGTACAAAACTGGAGTATATGTTTTCAGTTTTGATAGCTCATTTCAGGGGGAAAAAGTGAAATTTTACCCACATTTCCATGAACACAATAAGCCTCATGAGTAGTCGTGGATTACATGATAGGATTAGACAATGGAATTAAATCTAAAACCCCTTTTCAGTTATTTAAACCAGTCAGTTAGGGCTTTTCATAGACATAAATCCTTTCATAACTATTAATCCTCTAATGTTCGTTTTTTTAGATCTTCGTAAACGGTTTTGTCTGTGGTCTTATTCACTAGCCACACACAGTCCAGTTTAAGCACGCACTAAATGGGATTAAATAGTGCTGTGTATTCATCGAACTTATTTAAAGTTAATCATTAAAAAGTGTTAAAAAGTCAAAATGGAAATTAAAACTGTACATTATAATGTTGCCTTAATTCAAATGTAGAATTTAAATGATTGATTCTAGTTTTTAGTATTTTATTTTTCATTTAGACAGAATAGTATTGACTATTTCAATACGGTGAAGTTGGCATTTCAAACAGCTGATTCAGGTGTCTGGTGTCTGGTTGAGTGATACTGTACAGTCCCAGTAGACTAGAATATGCCAGATCATAGAGCGCATTCATTGTTTTGTTTTTTCATCTGGGTCTCCTGTGGCTCTACTCTTCTACATTTGCATCCTCAGCAGTAACATGTAATAGTTTTCAAACCACATTAAATGACAAAAGTGGTAGGCTGTCAACACAACCACAAATATATTAAACAAACACAAATCTCAGAGCAGATGAGATTTGCATTCATAATGCTTGACAGATGCATTCAGCAGCTTTCTGTGGCAGCAAATAAAGAGTTTCCAGATGATCAGATACTTTTTACACATGATAGTTACAAGGAATCAGATGTTGGCAATATTAAAGGAGAACTCCGGTCAACCGTGTTATCCTCTTTTTAAAATTTGCACCCTGTTGACTTCAATGGGGCACGTTTTAAACCTGCTTTTAGCCTCTTAACATCCTTGATGTGTCATTACAAGTGCACAGGTCATGTGAGTGATTCCTTCAGAGTGAACACGGGTCAATCTGACTGCAGTAGATGTGAAAGATATGAATAAAAATGATGTTTATTCAGCCAGCGCTCATACCTGTATTTACATCCTGTTTTCGGTCGAAGTCCATAGTAATCGATTGTCGAGTTCACGCGCATTGGTTTAGTACCTATGATCACGCGCGTGAACTCGACAATCGATTACTATGGACTTCGACTGAAAACAGGATGTAAATGTAGGCAACACCGATTTTTGTCGTTGTTCTCTGTATTGACAGCACTCCAAATGTACAAAAAAATGAGCTCAATGTTAAAATTGACCGGAGTTCTCCTTTAAGTTCATGCATGCAGTGACAAAAGGGCATTTGCAGCATTACTTAAACTGACATATGGGTTTTAGAGTTTGTGAATCAGTAGCACTGTTGTGTCATCAGTCAATATACAGTCTGACCCGCAATTCAAATCCAAAGAGCATGGATCCTAACTTCAGACGTCACATAATCAATAGGCTATGTTAGCAAAACCTTGTTTACAAGTCAGCCTGTAAATATGAACTAATTCTTTGCCAGAGTCAAGGACATTTGAAATTTTGCACCGGTTTGGGTTCCATTTGAGTTTGTTGTACCAATTCAATCTAAAAGAAAGAAACAAATCATTTCAATATAACCGTTTATGGCCATTTAATTCAATTTCTTATATTGGAGCATTCAAGTCCTCCTGGGAATTTCATATTTACAAGTTGGGAAGTCATCAGCTGTATTAAAATAGCTTGGGTCGGAGCAACCCAACTAAGAAAAATATGGTATAAAAATGTTTTGTTTATGAAAACCTTATTTCTGAATGTTCTCTGAACGTTCAAAATGTCCAGTTGTTTTAAGAAGTTTTTCTTCATTATAGGGAAATTTGCCAAAGTTCTCAGAATGTTCCTTGTTAACTGGGAAGAAGGTGATGTGCTTTTTCTGCATAAAATTCAACCAATGTTTCTACAAGAAACTTTACATTATGCAAAATGATGTATAAAGAATTTGTTTTTGTTCAATTTATGAAGGTGCTGTAAATTAAATTATTATATATTCTATGGTGATTGTATAATACTTGTATAAAAAGTTTTTTTGTTTATTTTAATACATTAACAGTTAATACAGATGCTGCATCCATTGCTGCATCCGACATGTTTTCTCACTGGTACGCCCCCAACTCGGAGACTGCATTCAAATACAATCTTTTCAACATGACTTGAACATATCATATGTCCCATTTGTTTGCAGGTAAAAGCTCTAGAGGCTGAACTGGAAGAATGTGCTTTGCGTAAGCAGCTAGTTCAACTGCAAAGGCAACTAGAGATATTAGATGAAGAAAAGAAAGAGACGGAGGGACGACTGCAGGAGGAAGAGAAGAAAAACAGTGTTTTGGAAATGAAAGGTAAAATTAAGGATGCTTTTAAATTTGAAGGCCAGATACTACAACAGCATAACACTCAGGAACATAACATCCCGGCGTCCTTTTTTGTCGTTTGTCACAGTGAAAGATCTGCAGGAGGAGAGGAGGAGCTGTGATTCAGCATCAGCCCCCTCCCCTGGGACCGCTCCTCCCCCGGCCCCTCTTCCTCAACCACCTCCTCCTCCCCCACCCCCTCCTCCTCCACCTCCCCCACCTCCTCAGTCCCGCTGCAACCCCCTCAGGTAACGCCCCACTTTACTGCACTGAAGCCAGACTGTCATATACCATCATTAAAACAGTGTTGTTCTTTATCCCAGCTGTGAACGTATAATGACATCTCTTTGTTTACGGCAGCTCTCTCATTGCGATTATGAGGAAATCTTCCAAGGGAGGTAAAGGAAGCCCAAAACAAGAGCAAGCCCCAGGTGATTGTCCCCTTTTCCCTATAGTCAGAATTGTGTATTTTTATTCCGTTGCCCTATTATTGGTGCCCTGACAAACACTATCTCTCTCGATGCAGCAACTGAAGCTGTGGATGATGTTAAAGTGAAAGCCGTCAATGAGATGATGGAGAGGATTAAACACGGAGTGGTCCTCAGGCCTGTGAAGAGTCAGGACACTAAGGTTGGGCAAAATTCAGAATTTTATTGGCTCTCTTTATGAGTTGAAATTTGATTCGAATTGGCCACACCCCACATGATTTTGAATTGGAATTACAGGAAGAGGAATATATTGTATTACATTTGCAATTTAAAGAAATTTAACACAGTCACACAGCAGAACAATTTGATTCACCCAAAGCAACTAAATTGGCAAAAAAACAAATACATTAATGTTTAATGTTTCCACTTAGTAAACTTACTTCATGTTATTTGTCTCCATTTTGAAGACGTTCGGGTAAATCTAAGCATTCTGTGAAAATTGAGTGTGCTTCCATCATGGTCTATAAAATATAGACTAAATACAAAAATATATAAATGGCATTTCAAATGTTTACACTGCTGTTTAAAGGTTAGGGGTTGGTAAATTTGTTTTTGAACATAAGTCACACCAAGGCTGCATTTATTTGATCAAAAATACAGTAAAACAATAATATTCTGAATCATTGCACTTGTTTTTTAATGCTGAATGCTTGAATGGATTATTAAAAAGTACTTTTACAGCAATACTTTTAAAATAATTAGAATTTAATTCATTCCAATTTCATTTCTTAATGTCTTAATTTCTTAAATTCAAATTGCAATCCTACACCTTGTTTGCAACTCCCAATTAAAATTCAGAAACTAAATTTGAATTTAATAGAAATTTTAATTCAGTTGTAAATGGTACATTGGTTATGAATATATTGTGTGTATTGTGATTGATGGTCTGTTGTGTTTCTCTACTCTGTACCATCATCTGCTGACCTCATCGTTGCAGAGATTTGGCACGAAGGTATGTTCAACTCACACATATTGTTTACAGTGTTTAGCAACAGTCATCACACCAGATCATTGTTCCACGCGCAGCAGTGTTAACAGTTCAGACGGCTCTATTACAATCAAAGGAAATCTTGTGTTTTACAACTCAGCACCATTTTGTCAATACAAAGATCCTGTAGAAACGGTTCATAGCATTTGATCGTCCTCCCTGAGGAAGAGTCGGGTCATTAAAGCATTTTGCGTATAGACAGTTCATAGCCTGAGCGGGGACCCATCTTGTTTAAGTAATTGATGAGCAAAGCCATCAAGATCATCCTGAGGCTCAGAGGAGCTGGATAACTTCAGATCAATAGCTATAGTCCTGACTTTAGAGATTGACTGCATTCTCATAATGCTGAACTGGCAGATTGACTTTTGTTTTTGACTTTCGGACGTTACTCATCTAAAATGTGTGCATAAACTTAAAAACAACACATGGTAAATCACCAATGTTATTTATATACTTTTATAGTATTTAATACAAATTTGAATTGGTTATTTTTACATTTTCATTTTTAAATTTAAATTAAATTTTTTAAATCCATTTTTAAAATCCATCATTTTTAAATCCAATAAGTTTTAAGAATTTTGTTTTTTTCTGTCATGTTTCTTTTAATATTTCTATTGAGCTTTAATTTTAGTCATTTTACTTCAACTTAAACATATTTATTTCAGTTAGATAAGGCAACATTTTCATTTTCGTTTTTCATCTAATATTTACATTTTATTTGATCTCAGGTATATTATTAATTACCGAAAAATTTTTTTTTTATAGTTTTAGGTAAAAATAACAACAGTAATATTATATCATATAATATTTTTTTGTGAGATATTTTGTGATTTGATCATATAATGTAGCTTTTCTTTGTTCCTGATCCACAGCAGCCGATCCCAGCAGCAGTTGCAGCAGCAGCAGCAGCAGCAGCAGCAACAGTGGAGGAAAAGCACCAAGAAAGTGCAATGGAAGAGCTGAAAGGCATTCTGGTAGGCTTTCTGATTAACTGATTTTAATACCCCCTTGTTACAGTCATCTACTGATCCACAGATTACAGAAATCCATCCCATTATACGTTTGTTTACAACAAATAGTTCTATGATGGTGATCATGGTCAGTAGTGGTTGTAAAAATAAATGCATAATCTAAAGTATTCTTTGCTTAGAAATACCAAGATGCCAAACTCAGCAATGAATCGTTCATCAAATTCTGTTCTCTCTCTGAACCTATAGGAGACGGTGAAGAAGAGTCCCAGTCGTGGGTTTCAGGAAGTGGTTCATGCTAAAAAGGACAGTGAACTGGAAGTAATTCTGAGGAGGAGACGCAAACAGGCCTGTGATCCCGACACAGAAGGCAAGAGGATAAACACTACCCTTCAAGAACCATGAAATAGTTGAACGTATGCATCTACTATGTATTTGCTGTTGAAACAGGAAGTATTACATACTTTATCAAAGGGCTTTTAAAATAGCCTATAAGGACAAAAATTTGTTCCATGCATGTTTGCTAACGTTCCCATTAAATTTCTTGGTAATGCAAACACTAAGAACACATACCATTTTATCTTTTTGCAGACATTATGGGTACGTTACTTTCAAAGTTCTCTAAACATTCTGAAACAAGTTTTAACGTTTAAAAAATGTTAGACAAACGTCCAGTTAAAACGTTCCAGAAAAAAAGCATTCAATGAATGATGTATAAATAATGTTTTTGTGCTAACATTTGGAGAACCAGGAAGAGAAAACCTGTATATTTTAAATGTATATACTGTATCTAAGTTAATGCCAGGGTATAGTAGTAAACTAGCATGTAGAAAAAAGCTAATAGGCATGAACTAAAAGCTACAAAAGTAATATTTGATGTATTTAAGTTGTGGTGATGATGATAATGACGTTAATGAAAAATATATTTCAAGTAAAAGTGCAACGTGTCCTTTTGTTGGCGCTGTAAACGTTTTATGTTTATGACCTAAAAGAAATGTTTGGATTTAGTATTCTGCATAACTCGAGCGAATAATGACACTCCTTCATCTGTTGCTCTGTAGATGATGGGCAGCTGAGTAAAGTCTCGTCATCAAACAGCCTGAACGGGCGACACAGTTCTGACTCTGGCAAAGACACAGAAGGGCCAGGCAGCAGCTCTCTGTCAGGCAGTGAGCGCGGATCGAGAACCAGCTCGGACTCGGGCCGAGAGCCAGCCATGGCTCCGCAGAGCTCAGACTCTGGCATGGAGTTCAAAGGAGGCGCTCAGACAGACAGTGTCTGCAGATCTCTCTCTGAGAAAGAGCCCACTGAGCCGGTCACCAACGGCTGCTGTTCAGGGTAAGGTTACGCTCACACAACTCGTTTGTTCAGCAGTCAGCCACAATAACGATTAAGATTGGACTTTGTTACCTATTTTGCTAGATGTTAAAGTGCCCCTATTATGCTATTTTAAAGATTCCTGATTTAGCTTTGGAGGTCTCCTACAATGCATGCATCAGGTCAAAAAACACTTTAATTTTCTCAATTCATCACCTCTTTTCTCACAGGATCTGAAACGGTTTGATAATGGATCCAGTCTCTCTAAACCCCTCCTTTCTGAGAGCGTACTCTGCTCTGATTGGTCAAATGGCACCAGTCTGTTGGTCTACCAATTACATTGCGTGTCAGAAACAAAACACCCATTATCATACCAATACCATGAGGCTTCCTCAGCGCTTAATTCACATTGATACGAACAGTAACGACGCCGTCGGTTTTATCGTATCAATTCAAGCCTGAGTCTTTCACAGCGCAGAAAACAGCGTCTTCTCGACATGTCGACGACATGAACCAAACTCTTCCAGGCCTCAGCTACAACTACAGTGTTTGAGTTTCAAAATAGATGTTGTTTGTGGACAGTCAATGAAGACCATAGGCTGGCATTATGCACATTTGTTACAAACCTACATAGGTTTCAGTTCAAGGAATCATAGGAATCAGTTCATAGGAATCAGTTCTTTCTTTTGGGAGACAATAACTCCATTTATCTGCATTTTGATCTTTGAAACTTTGTAGACCTTTTACATTCACCGCTATATTACACACTACATGACAGGTAATATCTAAAAAAGCTTAATAGGGGCACTTTAATATGGCATCTGTATATAAATATTATAGTCTGTTCACTTTTGTTGTAATTTTTGCATGTACTTTTATGATCAGTGAAGTGAAGGATGGAGATCCAGAGAAGTGGACGGGGCCCAACGGGATTGGCCATACGGATGCAAGTGAAGACCTGCAAACCATCAGCTCCTCTGCACAAAGCCCCAATGCAGCAATCAGTAGCACAGACGCCGAATGTTAACGGCAAGTGGCGCTGTAAGGACAGCTGCATTATTTGCACAAAACCATGCTTTCTAAATTAGTTTGTTCCAAATTTAAAATCAGCTGTTCATATTTCAAATTAGTATAGAAAGATCATTTCATCATTTGCAGCTTGATTACTATTACACTTTAAAAAAAAAAACAAAAAAAAAAAAACATCTTACCAGACACTTTTTTTTTTTTTGTTCCTTTCATTGACAATGTACTGTACCTGCCTTTACCAATAATAAACACAGGGTGTTTAGATATTAGGGACATCTGTCATACACTTCAGATTAATTCTATAGTTGCTATTAGATTCATCTTAGATTCATGGATTCAACATCTGAGTCGCATTTCCATAAAAATGCAAGCAAGGAAACTGTAACGATGAAGTGTGTAATTTCTGTGCCACTAGCAGCAGAATTTGAGTCTGTTTGAGCGATCTGAATAAGGAAGTCTGTGATGCCTAAAGGATTCCCATTCATCTAAATTCTTCGGAGACGATTTGGACCCCATTGACTTTCATTGTATGGACAAGAGCAGTTGAAACATTCTTCGTTTTTGTTTCACAGAACTATACCTTTAAGAAAGATGCATTTTGCTTGCCAACCAGTCAAACCTTGATGCCTCAGGCCCAATTGACAATTCTCAATCAATGTGTGAGTTTGAGGCGGGATTACCTGTTTGAACAATGGCGGATGCTGCAAGTAGCACAGAATTTACGTCATATTCAATGCAAAGCAGCAGAACAATCCTGACAGAATCACTGCACTGCACATCATGGCACCTTTGCTGTTCTAAAAAGGTCCTAAGTGTGAACTAGACTATCCAAACATTAATCAAGAGATGCAATTATAAGCCATGTAATCGATTTTACCTTAAAGAGGAACCGTGGTGGTCTGTTCTGTCTACCTCTTAAGACACACCTCTTGGGGATTTGAGATCATACATCCTAGATATTAGGAAAATGAATACCATCAAGTCATGGAGGGCTACACACGCATGTCTTCCGCCGTGGCGTTTCCAAAACTTTGCACTGCATGAATGCACTGTACAAAAGTTTGGCTTTGATTGACAGTTGCGTCATGGTTAGATCTGCTCACTAACGCTGAGCTGTTCCAATGCAATATCATCTGCAAATTGTAATATTGTGCAGGATCAAGCTGCCTCTAATAACTGCGAATATTTGCCTTGTGACTCATCTTGACTCTAAGTGGATCATGTTAATGGTACGACGCGAGTAATATTAGCGAGACCGAGTTCTGGCCGTCTCATTTGCCCAGCTAACAGGGAACGTTCCCAGATCTTTGGCTAATGTTCTGTTATGAACAAATGTTCTTCCTGTAACGTTTGTTCAAAAGTTATCTGGTGTTTAATAACATTCTTAAAATGTTATTTATACATTGTTCATGGAACTTTTTTTTCTGAAACGTTTTAGTTTTTCAAACGTTTTTCAAACGTTACTCCTCACTGCTCGTTCAGAGAATAGACAACTCAAAAGTATCTTTCTCATAAATGTTTGCAAAATGATAAAATGTAACGTTCTCTTAATGTTTTCTGTAATATTTCCATAACCAAGAATTTTTTTTTTTTTTTTTTTACATTTAAAAACTGGACGTTTTCAACATTAAGAGAACATTCAGAAAATAACGTTTAACAACTTAATGGGAACGTTAGATAAACGTTCTTAGGGCTCTTTCACACAGAATGTGCTTTGAAAAACGAAAGGGATTCATCTTAGGGCAGTTGAATGGGGGAAAAACGCACATTTATAACAAAAAAAAAAAGAAAAAGTTGAACTGATTTTAATTTGAGCCCGTCTACCGTGCGATTACATAGAAAAACAATGGAAAAGCGCATTGGAATGGAAAATCGCGTTGTGCGCGAACGGCCCCTCAGAATATATTTTTGTTAGCTGGGTGGTCTGAAGTCTTGATATCAGGCTATCTGACAGCTGCAATAATATATGGCCAATAATTGCAAATACTGAATTACTTGTGGTTGTATCACTTGTCAGAAAATCTGAATTGTTTTATTATATATTCTTGTTTTCACACTGTCATCATAGAGTTTTTAATAACCCACATTGACGTGACTTATTTACTCTTTTTTTTTTTTTATTGTAGGAGACTTGTTTAAATGGCTCCTTAATTTCTCACCACCTCTGGAATGTGTTTTGGCCTTAATGTTTGCACCACTTCTTCCTTTTCGGCCTTATTGGAGTGTAGGCTTTTGTATAAGAACTCTGAGAGGTGATTGATCTGACTTGTGATCTTGAAATGAGTGTGTTTTGAAGCTTAACCTGAGTGTACCTGTTTTTATTTGAACTGATCTAAACCTTCCTCTTCAACATACCTTTTAAACTCAACTGAATAAACTTATGAAGAAACACAAACTGCTCTTTATACCTCTCTTTTTTTTCTGTTTTTCAAACAAATGCATGTCAGCATCACATATTATCATTAAACTTGTAATTTAGCACAGTATACATATTGGTTGTGCATAAGCAATTTAAGATAAAATGAGCTCCTTTTAATAAGAACTTGCGTAACAATGACACAAAAGTTGTACCTTAGGATTAAATAACGTACTTAAATCTTTCTTTAAAGTGTTTTTTTGTAAGTAGTGTTTCTCTAAGTAGTTGGTCTCTATAGATTTTCTAAGTGGTTTGTATACTAAAAGGGAGTTGTGTGTTCATTGTAACAAAAGAAAGTGCAAAACATTACTAAGAGTGCAATGAAATATACATGAAGGCATGCAACTGGATCTGCCTGTAAGAAACAGATCCTGGACAAATAGTGTGGAGGGAATTGGCAGGAGTTGACAGAGAAGAAAAGGAGACAACACAATATATGAACTTTTCCGGGTTGCGTAGTTTGAAAGAAATTGCAAAAGTTTAGTGATCATTTAGTGATTATTGATCATGACTGAATTTAAGGCACACATTTTCATTACGCAAAACCATCTTAACTCAAATGCCACTCAAACCAGCAACTGTAAGGAGCAAACAATCATCTAGGGACCGTTTACACACAAACAGAAAACTTGATATGCGTTTTGTCCGTTCATTTACACGACAACTGCGTTTTGGGGCCTGAAAACACAAACCTTTGAAAATGGGATTCAAGGTGCAAGTTTTTGAGAGCGATACAATACCATTATCGTCTTTGTGTAAACTACAAAAACGAATTTGTGAAAACTGTGACGTCATGTGCATGCGTTTTGCGTGTTCAGTCTGTAGCCATGTAGTGTTTCTTTACAAAGTGATATCGCCAACTACTGGCCTGGCATGAATAATACAGCGTTTTTAGTTTTTTCGCGGATCCGTGTGAACGGGGAACGTTTTGACAATGTCGTCTGTACGTGAAAAACGCAAAGGAAAACTGAAAATTTCTTAGTTCAGTGGTCAAATTATAATTGAAATCACACTTATTATCTACAAATTTTTGTTTTTTAAAATTGTAGCGACTGTGAGTTCAATATATCATTATAATTTATACTCATTATGATATTTGTGGGTCAGACTGATCCTAGCTGATTTTAATACATTTGACCAAAAATCACTCTGTGGAAAAAATAGATCACAACAGTATTGTATTGTAACAAAATTATGACTTATGTTGGTCAGGTTTTTTAAATTACATTATTCATAATTAAAAAACAATTTATGTCATAATGTCCATTTTTTTCTCATAATAATGACTTAGTATGTCATAATTATGACCTTTTATGTCATCATTTTGAATTTTTGCCATATTTATTATGTAGTATCTCATAATTTCCACTTTTATGTTCAATTCACATTTCTATTAACATTTATTTGTAGGCCTATAGGCCTTTTCACAGTACATAGTTTCAAAGCAGCTTTACAAAAAATGTATGTGTCTACATTACAATTTGGAGTTATCTGTTATCAGAGCTGACTGTCAAAATAATGTCCACATGTTAGAAATGTAGAGTTCTAAGATAATACAAATCATCAGTTAGCTAACATATTCATTTTAGGCAGAAACAGCTTATTACAGCAATTATTACAAGTTGTGATCATAATGATTAGGCATAACATTTATAGAACATTTGGCAGTTGTCGTGTATATTGATTCAGAATCGGCATCATATGACTTTTTAATCATAATTATGAGTTATCAAAGCTTGTTTTATTTTTCTTGTGTGGAGGATTTTGACATTATTTATGTCATGTCACTCCCGTGCACTGGGTGGCAGTAAGTAACTAAAGATTGAGCTTAAATACACGGCGAATGACAAGCTAGCATGGCGTCCTCATACTATCAGGAGATGCAGGAGGTTTTCAGGAATAACAATAAAAGCAGAGAGTTCCCGGCTCACAGTGCTAAAGTGCATTCGGTTGCCTGGAGCTGTGATGGGAAACGTCTGGCGTCCGGATCATTTGACAAAACCGCCAGCGTGTTTGTCCTGGAAAAAGATCGACTGGTGAGGTTTATCATCTCCATCAATGCACCCTGAATTATACAAGCGACTCATACATGTTGATTATCGTTGTTATTGGTATTTAAACGACGTTTTTGCAGTTCTTGAACAGTTCTCAAATCCATGATCGATCTCCATAATTTCTGTTATTATGAGTAGCCTTTTTTAAAGGGATAGTTCACCCAAAAATGAAAATTCTGTCATCATTTAACGTTAACGTTACTCACCCTCATGTCGTTCCAAACCCGTAAGACTTTCGTTCATCTTCGGAACACAAATGAAGATCTTTGTGATGAAATGTGAGAGATTTCTGTCCCTCCATTGACAGCTACGCAACTACCACTTTAAACTACACTTCAAAAGTTCATAAAGAAATCGTAAAGCTAATCCATATAAATTGTGCGCTTTTGTCCAAATTTTGTAGAGACTCGATCGCTTTATATGATGAACAGATTGAATTCAGGCTTTTATTCACATGTAAATATTGATAAGCGAACATAAACAGAATCTCAACTGAGCCCGCTTGACGCTCGAGATCAAACCTCAGAAAGCTCTCATATTTCATCAAAATAATCTTTATTTATGTCCTGAAGATGAACGAAAGTCTTACGGGTTTGGAACGACACAAGGGTGAGTAAATGATGACAGAACTTTCATTTTTGGCATATCCCTTTAAGTAATACCACGTGACAACTGTAGCTACTTTCATTTAGTGTTTAAGATAGCAATTTATTTGATTAAACATGAACTTGCTCACCCATGAATCTATATTCCATGTATCAGGTGAAGGAAAACAATTACAGAGGACATGGAGACAGTGTGGATCAGCTGTGCTGGCATCCCACAAACCCTGATCTGTTCGTCACTGCATCCGGAGACAAGACCATCCGCATCTGGGACGTACGGACCACCAAATGCATGGCCACGGTCAGCACGAAAGGTGAACCTCTAAACCTTATCTCGGTCGCATCTTTTGTTCTCATGAGAGATTTATTTATCTGTGAGATATTGTCTGACAACTTTCAGGGGAGAATATCAACATATGTTGGAGTCCTGATGGTCAGACAATTGCTGTAGGCAACAAGGATGATGTTGTAACTTTCATTGATGCCAAGACACACCGTCCTCGTGGTGAGGAACAGTTCAAGTTTGAGGTCAATGAGATCTCCTGGAATAATGACAACGACATGTTCTTCCTGACCAATGGCAATGGCTGTATCAATATATTAAGGTATGTTTATCTGTAGTTTTACTAATTGGCTGTATTGTACTAATGGGAACTCAAACGTCATGTTTCTCTCTCTTTTTCAGTTACCCTGAACTGAAGCTCATACAGTCAATTAATGCCCATCCGTCCAACTGCATCTGCATTAAATTTGATCCCACTGGCAAGTATTTTGCCACCGGAAGTGCAGATGCCCTGGTCAGCCTGTGGGATGTGGAGGAGCTGGTGTGTGTTCGCTGCTTCTCCAGGTCAGCTGATCAGAATTTAGATTTTTTTTCTCTCATAGTTTTGACTGTCATAATTGTGACTTTTTATCTCATAATTTTCACTTTTTTTTCCCCTCATAATTTTGACTTAGTATCTCATTCCTCCAGGTCAGTTGATGCAGTCAACTGTTAACTAAAACTATTAAAAACAGTTGTTAATTGAAATAAATCTGAAATAAAATATACATTTAAGTGCTAAAATTCATAAACCTGAAAAATATATGAAATCTAAATAGAAATATAATGCAAAACTAACACAAATGTCTATAACAAAATTACTTGAAATGAAAACAGAAAATATTTAAATAAAAGCTAATTCAAATAATTATTAAATACCGTATATAAATAATATACAGTTTATTATATAAATAATACTAAAATAACACTGGGCTGATGTTATGGTGTATTTACTTTATTATGGTTACCAATGAACAATTAGAAACTGAAACATGTCAATTATTTAATGCAATTAATCTTGTAATAAAATATATTGTGATTTATTACCTTTTTTCAAATACAAATTTCCCCAAAAGAATACTTTTGTTGACATGTTTTATCTAATAAAATAAAGTTCTCAATCTGTTCATTTCACATCTTCATCTTCATATCCATGTCCATGTTCAATTGTCCCTCCTTTTATTTTAGACATATTTTTAATAGAAATTACAATCAAATAATATTTGCACACTCAATTCAGTATATTTGTTTTTACAATACATATTGTTATAAGCAGTTTTACAAAGAACTTATTATTATTATTAACTTATTATTATTATTATTATTATTATTATTATTATTATTTCCTGCATTGTAAGTACAGTGCTTACGGTAAAATTATGTATTGTTTCTCGCTACAACATCCCCATGAAAAATATCACAATACTAAGCTGTATTGAATTTTATTTGTCAGCAGGCAAGCACATTGTAATTTGTTTTCTTATATTATATCATATAAAGTCATATTTTCATTCTGAATCCCATAGACTAGACTGGCCTGTGCGGACGCTCAGTTTCAGTCATGATGGTAAAATGCTGGCGTCAGCCTCTGAGGACCATTTCATTGACATCGCTGAAGTAGAGACAGGTGAGCAGATACATTTTGAAATGATCATAAAAGCTTGAATTGTGTTTTACCAACGTCTTCTTCATGTTTGTTGTTGTGTGTTATTGCTGTAGGTGAGAAACTCTGGGAGATTCAGTGCGAGTCTCCAACCTTCACTGTAGCGTGGCATCCGAAAAGACCCCTGCTGGCGTACGCCTGCGACGATAAAGAGGGCAAATATGACAGCAACCGAGAGGCAGGGACCGTCAAGCTCTTTGGACTTCCCAATGACTCTTAAGAACCAGTGTTTTTAGGTTGTTGTTTTTTTCTTCTTCAGGCCTCATTTGAGGTTTAATGAATAGTTTGTTTGATTGACTTACTTTGTATTAGATTCCAACTTATTTTGAAGCAAAAGCTGTAAATAGATCAAAGATATTGTGATGTTCTCTCATATTACTTGATGAGTTCCTGAATGATCAAGCTCGAAATTACAAGTATAAATAACTACTGCCTGCAGCTCATCTTCAGATCATAAGAATGTTCAACTTTTTCCAAAAAAATTGCACTGTGCATGGCAACATGTTATCATGTCTGTGTAGAGGACTTGAAAATCATTTGACTCGAAGCACATGTTGTTGTTTCCATGATTGACCATTTTGGGAATCTTGACATTCTTTTGTTCAAATGCACATCTCGTACCTCCAGTTTTAGAAATGACCAGCAGAGGGCATCATAAGCTCACAGAGGCAAGGCACGGCAATACTGTCCAACAGGCATTTTTATGTTTTCTTTTTTTTACTGAAATAAACTTATTGTATTTTTTAATGAAAATTGTTTCATGCTTTGTGTGTTTATGATTTTATGGGAAACAAAAGCCTTCGCTGGAAAATATGAAGCACCATATCTTAATGTGAAAGGGAGAACAAGAAAAAAAAAAACTGAAATGGAAAAATGTTTTGGTTTTTTTGGACCTTTGCTTGTCAATTCAATTATGAATTGTCCACAAGCTATATTTATTTATTATGTGAAGAAACAGTATTAGATTATTGGGAATTATTAAAAGAGCATCCTGAGCTTATCAGAGTCGTATCAAGTTATTAGCAGAATGCTGTAATATTGTATGTGCCATGTCATAATGGCAAGTTAAATATTAAGCCTGTCTCTGATATCACTGCATACTACACAAGTTGTTAGTTAAGCATTTTCAGGTAAAAATAGTGTAGCAATTTTAGAAGATCAGTGTGGATAGATTTGTCTCCGGAGGCCGTGATTTTGCCAAGTAAGACATGGGCTGCGTCCGAAATCGCATACTCTCTTGAGTAGCTTATTTTGAATAAGTAATTACTTCGTGAGTGCTAAAAAAAAAGTAAGTTTTATGTTGTATGAATTTATGCATGGCTGTAATTTGGACGTACTTACATTCGCCATGTTGTCATTAACACGTGACCATACAGCGTCAGTTACTTTTCAGTCTATGGTTGCGTCCTGGTTGCGTCGCGTCACTGTCATATATTTATCTTCTGGAATTTTTTATTTGCCAGGCCATATCCCGTGGCCTCATGGGATAGTAAGGTTTCCATCGTACTTCAGAATCTCGCCAGAAGTAGTAAGTCATCCCAGTACTTTTTGCCTACTCTCTTAAAGGGACACTTCATCCATTTGCATTGTTAGAAACCCAGTCATACTATTGAATGGTCATGCAACATTTTTTCATTTTCCCCCGAGACGAGAGAAATCTGTATTTACCTCTTTACACTTCCTCCTACAATGACGCAAAAATCGTCATTTTGCGTCATTGTAGGAGGAAGTGTAAGAGGGGGGGATTTCTGTTAAGACTACAAGCACTAGATCCACCCTTTCAAACCCGCCCATAGGGGGTTGGACCTAATGCGCTAACAGACCTATCACAGATCAGTGCGAGTGCGTTTGATTTCAACGGCAGAAACCTGCAGAAAACAGGGACGAAGAAAGCTGAGTAGTAGGGGTTACCATACTCTATTTCCCGGACATGTCCGGCCGTCGAGATCGACAAAAATGTCCGGGATTCAGCTTTTGCTTTCTGCGGTCGCCATCCATTGTTTACATGCTCACCTTTTGTTTCAATCTAACTGAATTCACCCCGATTGGTGAATCTGAATGTAATGTTTACATGAATGCTAAACAAGTGATCGGTTGATTTGCGTTTTAACATTGCTAAGAAAATACCCGCACCTCCGTGAGAGATAGCCCATGAGACCGGTGCATCTCACAGGCGCGCTCATCAGTAATCACAGTAATACAGGGAGCAGGACGAGGCTAGCGCCGCGGGAGAAAGACGCGAGGCCGGTGGCGTGATCGGTTGAAAGACGTCCTCGTCCTGCTCGCCACAGTAAACATGATGAATGGCGACTGTAGAACGCAAAAGCCGAATCCCGGACATTTTGGGCAAACTCGTCACGGAGACTCACTCGTAGCCTAGCCTTGCCTTGATGTTTTTGTTTTCAACTGCGCAGTGCTGTCTTACCGGTAGGCGTGGCTTGGGAGTGGCCTTGTAGGGCAGCGAAGCAAGTGCATTCTGGGAGTTGTTGTCTTTCATCCACATAAGCCAAAAATACATTTTCTGGCTTTTCTCAGTCTAGAAAGCTCCAAATTCAAAAATAATTTCACATTTCTTCTACATAAATGACCCACTTTCAATACACATTCATGTCTCCACGGGTGAAATGACCCTTTAATTCGGACATAGGGCCTAAACTAGGGCCTGACAAATTGTTTAACTTATTTTGATGAGTTAAAGCAATGTAAAAACATGCTGTCATAACTTATTGATCATATCATTTTTTACAGTGTTCTTTTGTCACATAGCCTACTGTTTTTCACCTACTATATAGGGAAGTATGCAATTTCTGATGCAGCCTTTAACCTTTAACAACATCTTTTGTTGATCCTGGAACAACATACCTGTCCAAAAATATAGTCCTCCTAACCATATACCTATGCCCCTAAACCTAACAACCTATAATGTTTCTCTTAAATCAGAGGGAAATGATACGCGTATAAGATTATGTTGAAGCATCTAACCCTGATTGTAAGCCTAAACTTGACATTAACTTAGAACCTATCCCTCAAATCTGATTGGTTGATTGAAATGTTGTTCCAGGATCAACAAGGATGGTGATCCAAGAACGTGCTTGGTGAAATCCCGTTCTACGCAGTTTGGTGGAGGGCCACCGTGGAGCAAAACAGCATTAGTCTGTAGACTTGGAGCAGTGTCCAGTCAGCAGGGAATAGTTTGTCAGTGAGATTAGGTACAACCCCCCATTATTAATCTTTGTCCGTTGTGACAGACTTACACATTACGCTCGTCCTCCCTGCCCACTTAAGGAGCCTCTAGTCTGGCTGGTGGCAGCTGTCCTCACCCTTCTCATGGTGACTCACCTCAGCAGGCTCCAGGGTGGCTCACTTTCTACAGGCGTCGTTCGATTGATGCTTAATTATATTTTATTTCATTTAGCAGAGGTCATTTCCCTTGTGATGTCCAGTTTCCAGACTTTGGCCCATCACCATTATTTTCATCCTCTTGTTTATGGTTGAGGATTTAAATCTTTATCTGGGAGTTGTTCATTATTTCGGTAACATGATTCAGATTAGGGAACACATTCATTATTTACTATTGGAGTTTTCCCTCAATGAAGTCCTAATTATTATGGCTAGTAAGTAAGGTAGTTGTTAAGTTTAGGTAGGGGTAGGTTTAGGAAAATGGTCATGCAGAATAAGACATTAATGTGCTTTATTATAAGTACAAATGAACAACCAATAGTACGCATGCTGATAAGAAACTAGTTAATAGTGAATATGTGTTCCCTAAACTGAAGTGTTAGTTCTGGTCTTTGAATTTGATTGGATGAGCAACACTGAGTGCCAATATTCAAATAACATCATTACGGCAGTATAAGCCAACTGCACAAACATTTTGAATCCTTTATTTTCCAGTGGCTTTTAAAGTAAAGTATACACTTACAAAATATTTAATGGTATGCACCCTTCAAGTGAAATTTTAAGACTTTTAAGTTTTACTGTTTGACCAAAACAATTGTATTTTTTGTTGTTGTTTTGTTCTGTTGTCATAGACGGATCATCTTTGTGTTTATGTGCTCGAATAATCTGGAAGATATCTTATTGGTTGGAAACAAAGGTCCAATCACTGCTTACATTTTATAGAAAACGTTGTAGCCTATATTGAAAGTTGTTGGATGACATTAATAATGTTGATATTTTTAATGGGGAAAATCTTAATCCAGAAATGTAAGAGTATGTTATTATTTCTCATTGAAATACATTATTTCTCGGTAATTAAAAAAATATTTTGTTTGTAATTTATTTGTAAATATTTGCTGGAATTATAAGAGACTTTAATTTTCTGGAAGATGAATGACAACCCCTCTTTTTCATTTGTTTACTTTTTTATTTTCTTCCCCAATTTTATTGGTGTGCCTTGCTTTATTATTCATTTATTTGGATGTATGAATACCATTATTGATATATGTTTATTATGTACAATTGCAAAAACAAAAAAACAACATTACCCAGTAGGTAACAAGAGCATAAAAGTGTTGTTAAAGAATTTGATACATTTTAGCACTGTCCAAGCATACAATTTTAGCTGTTTACAATGAGTTCAGTTTACAGAAATGAAATAATAAACATTGATTGGACATTTAATTTATGGGGTTCTAAACTAGAAAATCCTTCTTGGACATACATTTATTTAACAGTTATTTAGATGAGCTTCTCTGATCAATTCTAGGCCTACATAACCTATCTTTAATATGACTAAAGATGTTTGGTTCATGTTTTCCTCAAGTAAGGACGATGTTGCAGAACATCTAGTAATCTGCTTAATTTTGTAAGAACATTTACATTTTTGATGTAGGTACTAGTTTTAAAATGGTTTAACATTTGCATATTGTATAAGAATGAGTCATAATTTGAATATGGTTATACAATCAGATGATAAGAGTGTTTGCATTTAAATGAACTCAGATTTATTAAGAATAGAAGAATGATCTTGTTAAATGAACAGCTACCAGTGATAAAATAAATGAAATCTCTTAAAATAACTTACATTTACTGCATTTTATCAGGACTGCTGAGGATGATTAATGTGTGTTTACTGATATTGATCATATAGTTTTATTGTGTTTAGGATCTAAAGTAAGTATGCATTTATTGGCCAAGATGCATAAAACCTAATGTTTCTTTTAACTACTATTTTTCTATGCTTCAGGTAACAGTGGAATTGTGTTCACGTTGCCATATGCCATTAAACACCATTGGTTAAACACATGCAGAACGCACACAAACACACAAATGAAGAGACAGAAGTGAAATGTTTTCTGCTTTTCTCTGCTAAAATGACACGACACATTTTCGTATCTCCCCTAATTTCCATTTCAATAGATAGAGCTTCCATGTCCCTTATGAGACTCTCTCGGTCCCTCAGGTCTTAATGGATTAGTTTCTTCACCAGCCATATTATTGGCTTTCGTTGCTCTTCCAATTTGTCTTTCAGTCTTTGCTCCAGTAATTTATGGGGCTTGATGTGAAAAAAAACATTTTTGACATGCAATTTATTAGCATTCAGTAACCTTTGCTGTTCAACAATTCAGGCTCTCTGAACATTGGTGTTTATTTTTTTTATTTTTTTATTTTTTTTAACAGCTTTTGAATGAATAAAATGTGCAATTCACATGCAGGTGCAATATTTTATGCTTAGACACTTTCCTGCACTATTTCTGCTCAAATATTCAGATTGAACTACATTTCTTAATATCAGGATGTTTCTTGTTTCTTTTAAATATGTGCAAAGTTTTACTAGTTAGCAAGCCTGACCCATGTTGGGTAAGTTATTCCCCAAAAAATAATGAATTACTAGCTACTAATTACATCTTCAACAATGTAATTAGATTACTGTACTAATTAGAGTACATTACATTACTTATTACTAATTACTTTCTAAATCCAATAGGGACAATCACATGAAGTAACAAACACAAAACCTGTCATCAGATTCTGACAGTCTCATATGAGCATGATATATATATATAAACGTGAGTGGGTTTCGGTGAGCAAGTCCCACGTCAGCATTTGCTCATGAAATTCAGTCATAACCTTGCCTAATACATTTCAGGAAATCAGTGGGAGTTTTAAGACAAAGATATGAGACATCCATCCACTAGCACTCCCCTTTTTTTTATTTTGTGCTAGACAGACTATAGTCTTGTTAGCTCTTTATTTAAATTCACAAAAACATTAAAACATTTTTATAAAGCATTTTTATTTGCCATTTCCAAAAATTCATTGAGGTTTATTAATGTAACAGATTTACATTTATTTGGTTTGACAGATGTTTATTACAAAACATGCAATAAGAAACTCATTCTATCTATTCTCCACACTCGTACCGTGGATCAAAACCTCAGATGATTGAATGCTTCTCAACAAACTTTTTTTTTCTGATAGCCTTTCAACTTTATCATTCACATATGACAGGCATTTATGTGATGACAGGCGGTCGAAACTAGATTTAAGTCTGTTACACAGTAAAGCAAACTTACTATGCATGAAAATAATGAAAATAAATGGTATTGCTTGATGCTGACAACTTACACGACCACTTGTTTCAAACTTTTTGAAGTTTGAAACATGAAAGCCTGTTCAGATTGGAAGTATTATTTTAAGTATTAGCTATAATATCATCCAGTATTGTGCCTCAGGATGAACAGAAACATAGGGCTTTTTTGATGTCTGTGGCACACTTTTGTTTTTCTCCATTGCAGTTTTAAGAAATGTATCATAATCATATTTTTCTGACCAGATGAAGCTGAAATTTTGCAGTGCGGTTTAATCTGAGGTTAATATAGTTGTTTATTCTGATGCAGTAAACAGTTGACTAAACTAAAGTTCCCTTTCAGTCACTCACGTTCAACATAGTCGAAGTGTCGACTGATTGGGATCACGCTTAGGGAGCCTGTCATCTTTGAGTATTGTTAAAACGAGCCAATGCACATGCACAGTATGTGGCTTTCGCACAAGTGGTCTTGTGGAACAGCAGTGACTTCCCTGGCCTAAGCCCTGTCCTATCTCCACCTCAATAATGCGGGGGGTTCAGGAGACTTGTCTAGGCACTGGAAGGTGGCAGCACTAGTGCTGTTTTAATAGGGATCCCAATCAGTCGACACGTCGACTACGTCGAACGTGAGCGACTGAAAGGGAACGTCTCGGTTACGTGTGTAACCCTCGTTCCCTGATTGTTTTAGAAATCAAAGCCTCAAACACACAGCAAGAGGATATAAATCTGTTTTACTACATCATATATATACCAGTAATTTACAGATGTTTAGGAAGCTGAAATTAACTGTTACAAATTCATTCAAGTTGCTGACAACAGAAACTAGCTCAGTTGAATAGTGCTTTCATTATTTCACCCCAAACAGCCACAAAATTATGGCACAATGTGAAAACATGCATGTCAAAATCTATATAAATGGTATATGTCATGTTTATGCACTGATTAGGCCTAAGTGTTTCTAAAATTCAGTACCTTATATGCACAAAATGATTAATATTTTTTTACGACCATGGCCTGCAGATTGACAATTCTCCAGCTGACGGTGTTGAAGATTTTGCAGTATGTTAAGGTCACAGTAAATAAATGTATTTAATTGAATATTTGCAGTGATCAATCCAAATTCTTTTTTTATTTATGCACATACATGGAATGGACAGTGCTGAAGCAAAAAGCGACAACATTAAAGAGTATCATGCATTTGCAGGCAAAGAATGAAAACAAGTATCTCGTATCACTCCATTCTTGAAGTAAATTAAAGCGTGCAAATGTTTAGTCCAACCCAAATGAAAGGTATGTGGTGGAAATGTGGCAATTTGGCTTATTACGCCTCTCATCAAGAGACCACAACTAGATCATTATAGATCATAACATGCTTTTAGGTCGCCTACAAAATTATACTCAGGGACAGGCATTAAGGTACTTTAGATGTGCCTATCAGACAGTTACCATTTTGTCTATTTAAACGTGGAAAAATCTAAGATAACGTCAGTAAATTATGGAGTGCCGCAAGGATCTGTGTTAGGCCCTCTGCTATTTTCAATGCTGCCACTTGGTAATATTAAAAGAAACCATTAATTTAGATTCCACTGTTATGCAGATGATGCTCTAAATTATCCAAGTCTCAAGAGTGTGTTAAAGATATAAAAAATGTTCTTCTATTAAATTCGGATAAGACTGAGGTATTACTTATTGGACCAAAAACTTGCACACAGAATCTTTTAGAATACAATTTGCATTTAGAAGGATGTACTGTTACTTCATTCTCTACAGTTAAAGACCTGGGTGTTATATATGACAGCAACTTGTTTTTCAAAAAATCATACTTCATATGTTACAGAAATATTGCTAAGCTACGGAACATGCTATCTGTTTCTGATGCAGTTCACTGAAATCTCAATCATAGATTTCTGGATTTAACAGTTCTGCATTTATCAATCATCAGCACAATTTAGTGCGCTTGTATATAGCCTATTATATATTCATTAACAATGTTGCTGAGTATCCCAGGAATAAATTATTAAAAAATTTAATACATTAAAAAACAGCCTATATAAGACTTTATTTATGGAACAACAATAGGAGCACTGACAATATCTCAGTATTTAAGAGAATGAAAAGAGATCAGGTATAATATAACATGCTTCAGATTTCATCATTAAAATCATTTCAAATCTATATTATTATTATTTTTCTACTGCTGGACATCTACAGTCTGATAGCGTCTTAAAGATTACAGAATCACCAACACAGTCAGCCCTTTTGCCCAGTTTATTATGTAATGTTCATGTAATAAAAATTACATAAATTAAAATTCCAAATATGACTGTGATACACACGGAAAGATGGAAGTATTAATAAAGTGGGAATTGAAACCTAAAGTGTTTTGATTCAGTGGGGAATCAACCAACTATACTGTGACCTCAAAAAGTATTTGAACACGTGAGCCGCAATCAATGCACAAATTTCTTTGCGTTGGATAACAAAATGGCTAAACTTTATTTCCGTGTCCTTGTTACAATGTAATTACATCTAAGTACTGAGTAATATTAAGTAACTACATGTACTCACTATAGGATTAGGGTTTGCACTTTATTTTACAGTATGTGCACTTATGTGTACTTACCTAAGAAAGTAGTGGGCAATACAAGGTAACTACATGGGTTAAGGTTAGGTTTAAGGGTAAGTTCAGGGTTATTACCTAGTTATTAACCAGTTATTACAATTACTATAATAAGTACATAGTATGTCCATGCGGAACACGACTGTAAAATAAAGTGCTACCAGGTTTGGTTTAGGGTAACTTGCATGTAATTATACATAATTTATAGTTATTACTATAGTAACTACATGTAACGTGTAACAAGGACACTGTAAAATAAAGAGTTACCCGAAATATCAAATGTCTATCGAACAATAGTGGAACAAGTTCATAGAGGTAATGTGATGAACTGAAGTCAGTTCTGAGAAAGAGTCTAGAATCAGTTGTTTGCAGATGACACTTGATATTTTGTATCCAATGACATTCATACATGTTTAAGTACAACCCAAAGTGAACAAATACGTTTTGGGGTGAACCACTGCATGAATGTTTATGCCAAGAGGTATATTGGAAGTACAACTATAATATTACATCTTTAGTCAAATGATAAATGACTAGAAATGACCCTAGTTTAGCAGTAGCAAGAGTTTTGAAATGATCTCTCAGTTCTGTCAGTACCAAACAACCTGATTGATAGGCCTGATGATAATTCACCATATCCCATCAGACAGATGGGAACTAATCCCAGGATAAAGGGTGCAGCTTCTGTTGCAGGGACAGAAATACATTAACAGGTACAACCTGACGTTCTGATTTGGTATTTAATGCAAAGTTTATCTGCATGCATACAGGAACATTAGGACTCCCATAACCCGATTCCACCAACTTCATGACAGTGAACACAGCCTACTTTAGACTGCACATAGTGTAAGAGACATCAACAGGTATAACAGGAAGTAACATTTTACAGCACAAACAGGTATAGACGCACATAAATACACGGTTACATTGAGAACTGACATAGAAACACGGAAATGTCATATACCTTAGTATATACACACGTACCATGAAGAGTTAAATAGATATCAACATATTTTTACAGGTAACAGATGCATGACTACAAGATGATCATTTTTTCATTAATTATTGCAGTCTAACAATATGGCTTTGACTAGTGAAAAACCTTTCAGCACTACAAAAAAAATAAAAGTCAGTCTCATTCTTTCCTTATAATAAAAAAAAAGTACCTCTTTACTGCTAAAATTAAAGTCTACTTGAGAGTAGCATGTGTTATTCTAAAGTATGTCATTCTGTTCTTACTAAGATTTTATTTTTGACAAACTTTACAATCTTAAAAGCATTTTGATCACAGAACAACGAAGCCTAATTGGTACGGATACATTCCTGTAGTTATATCATTTGCTAACAGAGTTTAAAAAGGGACACATTTTCAATCTGACTAATTGGAAAACAACTTTGAGTAATCTACAAAATGAAAACGTATCTATAGGTTCCCATCATGCAATAGAATAGCCATTTGAGCATTACTTTACAAAATGAGTTTGCCTCTAAAACCCAGTTTTCATTAACAGTTATGTAAACATTTAATACCCCCCCCCCCCCCCAAAAAAAAAAAAAGTGTCCAACATGTTTATCAAATGGCAGTGTTTACTCAAAGCTTAAAAACATGAAGACATTGATAATTGAAATAAAAAGCCTTAGTCCATCATATTTACAACCCCACATCCGATTTTGCCAGCGGTAAGAAGATTTTGGGCAGAATATGAGCTAGCATTTTTATAAATCATGTTGATATAGTTTCACAGCAGGATCAGAATATAACGGTTTCTCAAAATGACCACGTCATATTTCGTTGTAATAGATCATTTAACCGTTTCTTGTACTGTGCCATTCACATCTTTACTAAGGTGTATAACTCTCTCTTTGGTATTTTTTTATTTTACTGTTGTGACCGAAGCTCATGTATTCTCAGTATTAATTTAGTGTATTTTTATCAATAAATTAGTATTTTCAACAATGCCATGCTTCCATGTTCTGCAACAGTACTAAATGTATTATCCTACAGTACATATAGGCTTGTTTTTTAACGTTAACAATAACCTACTTTTTTACTGAAAGCACATTAAAAGTCATGTCAGACCTTTATGTAACTTTCAGCTAAGGCAGGTATTTTCATATTGCAGAACATCCCACATATATATTTTTTGAATTGATTATTTTTTAATTGTTTACATGAGACCATTTAATTTCTGATTGTCGTATGTGATTTGGCAGTGATGAATGTGCTGTAAAACAGTGACTGACATCTGAATACATACTGAAACATTTGTAGAATCTTGTATTTCGTGCTCTGTATGTTTTTCAGAACTTGAATCGTCCTGGATATCTCTTCATTGTAAAGATTTGGTCCAGTTTGTAAAAAAGATAAACTGTGGTTTTGTCACAGTTCTAGTACATACTGAGCTTTTCCTGATCGTTTGCTGGCAAGGCTAATGTGAATATCAGTTGTGGTCAAATCAAGTTCTATCTTACACTACACTCTTAAAAATAAAGTTTTTTCTTAATGTGAAGAACATTTTATAATCTAAAGAACCTTTTTCCAGTATAAAGAACCTTTTGTGCATTGAAAAGGTTCCATGGATGTTAAAGGGTCTTCACGTTACCATCGATGCCAATTAAGAACCTTTTTTTTTTAACAAAAATAAAATTAATATCAATACATCACAGACAAATGAGAACTGCCAGGCTGCATTCAGGTGGTCTAACATGGCACAACTAAGACAGTTTATCAGCGTCTCCCATTTTCACAAATACGTATCGATGGCAAACGCAATTCATCTTATAGTAAGATTTTGACCTCATGCACACTACTAAAAGCGTTACGGCTGCATTCTGCACTTCACTGACGTTTTTTTTGTTTTTTTCTGTGAAAGAAGGAACAGTTATACCAAGCTACTGTTTTAAAATGCTCTGACCCCACTGTGTTTGAAATAGATAGATAAACATCCAAGTAACCATCATATTCCCAGTGCCCGAGCTCAGTACCAAGATCCTGGAATGTGCCATTACTGTGGGGCTGATCGCTGAGTACCTAAGGCAGATAACTTTCTAAGTATCAGAAACCCTGGTGATCAGTAAACAAATAGATATATATCTATAGAAAGTGTAAACAGTTTGAACCTGAATGGCAGTGAAAAGACCAAACGTTGTTGGGTTATGATTTGTGTTTCTATCCGTAGAAAGGAACAAATGAAATTCCGTCAAGGCAGTGAAAAGCCTTTCACCTGTTTGGCAAAAATCCCCCCTCTCCCATTTTCTTCCAGAAACAGCTTTGTGTCTGTTACTTTTTAAACATGTCCTGCAGAGGTCCCGGCAGGAATTTGAGAACGGTGTCTAGAATGCTCTCCTCATCCTCGTCATCATCTGCCCCGCAGCCGGCTGGGATGGCCTTTTTGGGGCGAGTCAAGGAGCCCTCGCACGCTTGTTCCATAGCCGCTTTCTCCTCTGCTTCCTTCTCTTCTTTCTTCTTTAGTCCATACTATATAAACACATATACAATATAATCAAGATAATTAGACAATAGGAGCAGAGGGCTTGTTAGAATGTTGAAATGAAGCCATTTCTCATTGTACTGTAGGTCTACAGTGACATATCTCTATATCTGATATGAGCCTATATCTCTATATCATATCTCTATATCATATGAGCCTATATCTCATTTATGGGAAATAAAGTAAAATACCATGAACTGCATAGATCCAACTATATGCACAAATATTAACATGTTTTATGGCAATTGTATGCTATATACTACACTATAGCCTATATACTGTATGATATAATATACTAATATAATCTTAATTGGCATATTTTGGATTAATTTAGGCCAATTAGACATTGCTGTGTTTTAAGATCAAAACTCCATACACAAATGTTATTTTGTATTTTAAATTCATGATATATTTTTATACATACTGTGCAATAGTGTATTCTAAAAGTCAAACATCAAAACATTTATCTTGCAGGATTTAAGTGTCGTATTTATATGCATGTAGCAGACGCTTGTGTCTGAATAGACCTACTAAAGAGGATCAGGCAATTCGCCAAACAGCCAACAATATTTATTATATTGGCCTTGAAATCACCCAGTTCTGATACATTTCTAAAGTCTCTTAGGCTCGAATTGGATCAGGCCATGTCCAGATGTTCTCATGCTGCTTCATGGCTAAATTCATGATCCTGTAATGGCCTCATACTCTCGGCTCTCTTTTCCTTCCTTAAGAAGGAGCTGTTAAATTAGCTGTAATTAGCTGACATTAAGACCTCCTGCAAATGTGACATTTCATTAAAGGGTAATAGAGATTTTTATTTGATGCATTATCCCCCCACACACATTAATCATGAAGTCCCGTCATCATGGTATAACGGCTTCATCTTTGCTTTCGTTTGAAATTGATTAGCAATTAGCAAATGATCCCATGCTTACCAATTCTTCTAATTTTCCCGGGCTCAGTCTAAACAGTTGTCACGAGAAGCTAAAGTGGATGGGAAATGTGAAACGAGTACCTTATCTCGAATGGCCTGTCTGACTTTTTCTCTCTCTGCCTCCATACGAGCATGTTTGGCTTTTCGTTCATCCTCTTGTTGTCTCAGCGCCTCCTGCCTTTCTTCCTCCTTCTTCTGGGCATCAGGGTCCTTCTCCTCCTCTCCACCTAACATCTTCCCCATGTCTTTGGTGGCCCCTGTGCCAAAAAAAAAAAAAAAAAAAAAACGCAAAGAAATATAATTACTATTATAGAAGTCACCTATAAGTGATTTTCAATGGCTGAAGCTGATATATAGAGCCTTCCCAGAAGAGAGTAAGCTGTTATTTATTTACACTATTATTCAAAAGTTGGGGGTCAGTTAGATATTTAAAAAAAAATAATGCTTTTATTCAGCAAGGATACATTAAATATATCCAAAATGACACTAAGGACATTTACAATGTTACAAATGATTTCTATTTCAAATAAATGCTGTTCTTTTGAACTTTCTATTCTTTAGAGAATCCTGAAAAACATGTATCATGATTTCCACAAAAACTGTTTTCAACATTCATAATAATAAGAAATGTTTCTTGAGCAAATCAGCATATTAGAATGATTTCTGAAGGATCACGTGACACTGAAGACTGGAGTAATGATGCTAATAATTCATCTTTGCCATCACAGGAATAAATAACATTTCAATTTCATCAAATAGAAAACAGTTTTAAAAATATTTCACAATATTACTGTTTTTACTGCATTTTTGATCAGTTAAATGCAGCCTTGGAGAGCATAAGAGACTTCAAAAACACAAATTCCACTGCAAAATCTCCTAATATGATGATATACTGGAGCCAAAATGATGAAGGCAAACAGAGAGACCAGAATGATGCATGTGCCACTCCTCTCGCTGCCATCTGTTTAAATGGTGCAACTCTACCTATCACGCTGTGTATTTGACATGTTTCGGTTTCAGCAAAAAACAGCCACAGGTTATTAGAGTTATTAGATTATGAGTAATGCAGCAATAAATGCTTTTAAGCAAAGGCCATGTTTGCATTTACCTAGATGTCCACTTCAACTATATTTTTTAATATACAAAGCACAGCTGTGTTTGAAAATTATACAGACGGTCTCAGAAACATGCTGAAAGATTTGGTTGCAAATGCTGTCCTATTGCTTTAAGTCATTAATCATTTGCATAATGGCTTTGCGTAATGTGTCTCTACAAGCAACTGTACACTCATTTATTATTAAAGGCAGTCATTTATTATGCATGAGTGTGTATTTGAAATCCAGCGTCAAGGTCTACGCATTACCTTCACATGTGTTTAATTGCTTCCGTATGACACTCAGGGCACTGAAAGGGAAGGGAGTGAGAGTGTACTCTTTAAGTGGCCTTTAACTGTCTGCGTGTGTATGTTTAGGACATCTTGAGCTGACATAACAGTCCTCGCATTGTGTCATGCTGCAGGTTGCCCATGGTCCACAATGACCGTATGAATTCACTCACTTTCTATACCCAACACTAACCCACCACCAACCCCAAACTTCCTGACCGATAAACCTTCCTGACCAATGAGTTTCATTCTTGTGTTACGCAGCACGTTTGAGCTTCTGCAAGAACCAATGAGGTTCATTATCGTGTTACGCAGCACGTTTGAGCTTCCACAAGAACCAATGAGGTTCGTTTTTCTCGTGTTACGCAGCACGTTTGATCTTCCACAAGAACCAATGAGGTTCATTCTCGTGTTACGCAGCACGTTTGAGCTTCCTCAAGAACCAATGAGGTTCGTTTTTCTCGTGTTACGCAGCACGTTTGAGCTTCCTCAAGAACCAATGAGGTTCGTTTTTCTCGTGTTACGCAGCACGTTTGAGCTTCTGCAAGAACCAATGAGGTTCATTCTCGTGTTACGCAGCACGTTTGAGCTTCTGCAAGAACCAATGAGGTTCATTCTCGTGTTACGCAGCACGTTTGAGCTTCTGCAAGAACCAATGAGGTTCATTCTCGTGTTACGCAGCACGTTTGAGCTTCTGCAAGAACCAATGAGGTTCATTCTCGTGTTACGCAGCACGTTTGAGCTTCTGCAAGAACAAATTACTTTTTTCTCGCGCATCAAGCAGGTTCGGTTGAGCTTCTGTTTATGTTCGCAGATTAAAGTATATATGTAAATAAAAGCCTAAATTAAATCTGTTTATCATATAAAGCGATCGAGTTTCTTCAGAAAATTTGTACTAAACCTCTCAATTCATATGGATTAGTTTTACGATCTCTTTATGAACTTTTTGAAGCATCCAAGTGCTAGAAGCGTTGCTTTTTAGTCGAGTATAATCTGCGATCTCTGAGTTTGTTTGTTGGCTTTCATGGCTGCTATACGCTGTGCTACTGTATATGGCAACCCAGGGTTTTCGAAATACTATATAAATTACATACAGCACCTTTAACTTAGCGCCACATTTTTAAAATTCAGTGCCACTCACGAGAGGCTGCAAAAGACATGAGAAATGAGCACAACATGGACAAACATGTCTGTCTAGTGCATGTTTACATAGAAAAACAACGGAAAAATAGCGCAGTGGAATGGAAAAACGCATTCTGTATGAATGGCCTCTTAGGGTGTAATTTCTGTGCTACCAAATAGAATGTTAATGTTTTTAAACAAGGTTAATGAACACTCCTCCTTTCTGCCATTGGTCGATCAAACCGATAGCCCTGCCTTAAACTCACACAATTGGTTGAGCCAATGTTGCTGTTGTCGGGCTAGTCGGGATACTCAAACAAACAGAGTAAAGTTTTGATAATGATAAACAGCCACAGTGCTACTCTTTATGGGGAAATAAATCCACAGATGTCTTAATTATAATTGTCTCTGCATATTAAACTGGCATATGACAAAGTATTTAAATAAATGACATGCTACACAGCATCAAGATTGAAACATTCTTCAGATTTTCATGTCACATGAATTGTTCTACAAACACAAAGCAATTGCCGCTCCTGAGAGCTTAAAGCAAGATGTAGGCCACTGAATGTAGTTTTGTTGTCAAGTTTAAAGACACACAGAGGGTGGTTAACATAACAAAAGAACTGCTTCCCTCTATCAGATTCTTCATGGCTTTACATCAAAGCGCTTGGCAGGAACAGCAGTGATGGTTATGGATGGAAGAGCAAATCTGGGCTCTGGATGACAATGGCGCAGCGGCCGGAACTGTATTCCAGTATCTCTGGAAAAAGGCTAATTCTTAATGATATGTGAATTATCGGAGCTTTGGAAATTAGCATATTAATTACGTTCTTTTATAACGGTAAAGTAGTAGTAGTAAAATAGGTCACTTGTATTTTAGAAGCACTGCTAGCCTTTAATAAAGCCTCAAAAACAAATATCTTGCATACAATATAAGGAGAAGAGATTCTGAGAATGATTAATAAGAGGTTGGTGAGTCTATCTGGAGATATTTTCCGTGTGATTATGCCCTCTTATAATATCACATGAACGCTACAGCCCTATCCATTAATAAGCATAGCTGTCCTGAAGCACATTTTTATTAGATTTTATGCCTTTTTCTGTTTTCCATCTTTCTTTAATAAAAGTCTTTCACACCAACAGACAACAAACATAAACTGTTTTTTACAGTCTGCTGAACGCAGAGGGCAGCGTAAAGTGACTTCTCTGTGGGATCTTGAAGAAATTCTATATGCTTCTGAATAATTTGCAAGGGTTGAGAAAAACTAGCTAGGGAAAGTCTGTTTAATAATGGATGATTTTCATGAGTAAATCATGCTTCATTACCTCGGAGCTATGGAGCAGAATTTAAACTATGTCGTTTTATAAGGTCTATGCTGCTATCACAGTAAAAATCACTACATTTGGTAAAGATTTTAGACTTCAGGATCAAATTCAGGGCACATTTACATATCAAAGCTTTCTTGATGTATTAAAAGTGCTACACGAAACATTTCTTTCATATTTCATTTTACATTTCACAATCTGACGTCTTGGCCTCATCCATGTGGAACACCAAAGGAACTGTGTAAAATATGACGTGCAGTGAAAAGACAGTCTGTGTTTCTTAAAGACACCTCACGCAGAAGGTCATTGTGTGGTCACACAATCTGCTACATCTGGCCCACTCAAGGGAATTGAAAGGGGAGAAATACATTTCGTTTTATTGCCCATAGTCACTCAGCTGATAAAAACAAAATCATGAAATTGATTTAAGGTCTCTTTGACCTTTAGACAAAGTTATGTTCATGGTATAGTGCGAATCTATAACCTATACACACAACAAATAAATGTCAAATACAAAAAACTATAACCAGATCAATAAGCAGTTTGTTTTATTACAGTTAGAAATGTATGAATTACAAAATAGACTTATTGTCTTGCATCCAATTACTAGCAACCACATTTAATTTTCTATTTTCTAAATAAATCTGTTATTTTAATACTAAATAATCTAATCTAATACTTATCAATAAATATTGTTGGTTTTTATGGAATAAATCAATTGCACATTTTAATTTTAATTGCACATTAATACATTTTACAGTGAATACAAATGTATCTCTTAAAAACCATCATCATTTCCTGGTTACGTGCTAATATGTATGTACAATTTTTCAATATATAAATATTTAATAAAAATAATAATATATTTATATAAAATAATATATTTATATAAAACTGATCATAGTTATCAGAACCAAACATAGACCTAAATTTATGTATATTAACAGGCATATCCTGTGCTTACAGCAGGCGATTAATTATGAAATGTATATTTTTTTATGTAGCAAATTAACTGGTATTATTAATAAATACTTTTTAGTATTATTGATAAAAATTTTAAAAAATAATTCTAATGTTTCAATTATTTAATTATCAATAAATGTTGTTGTTGTTGTTTATTTAATTGATTATTTTAAATTTTACGGTAAAAAAAAATGTGTAATCGTCATCAATTTCTGCCATGCGTCAAATGAAAGTTAAATAATGAAACAAATAAATGCAACATATAGAAACAATACAATCTGATTCTTGGTCTTGACCAAACTGACAATTGGATCGAGACTAATATGCTAGTTTGATAACATGACACTTACCGCCCAATGCTTGCTTCATCACAAAATCCATGATGCACTCAGATATCTGGTCCTCTTACAGCTAAAGAAAATGTTGCATTTAGTCTTGCCGTGATCCTGATTCTGCCGCTCCACCACAGTGTGTCAGTCTTCTGTGTCCTGATGAATCCTTCACACCTATTGGGGGGGAAAAATGCGAAGAAATCCTGATCAGCATGCAACGTCAATCAGAAACACTCAGATTACGGTATAATATTGATCACTATATTGTCAATACAACCTCATCCACAACATCTGTTAGTATTTGAGCTGAAATTTTTACAAAGCTCCCATAAAAAGTCGCAATATCTGCAAAAAAATGCACATTTAAGTTACTCTGAGCTTCTAGACAAATCCCACACAGCAGGTGCTCAAAATAAATTCACAGTCAGTTCTGAAAACCCACGGAAGTCAAAGTAATTATTGCTTACAGGAACACACTGAACATTTCCAGCTACACCGTGACATTAAGGCTATCAGAGATATTGCAGATTTCATCTCAATGAGTTGTCTGAAACTTTATAAAAGGTTGCTTTTCTTCAGCAGACAAGAGATGGTTTGTCATTTGCCACATTTGAGACACTGACACCAGACCATAACATATGAGCACAAAAAAAATCGTTCAGCTTTTCAAAGCAAATATGATCTGCATAATACTAAAAAACATCCAAATATGTTTCCAGCACAGGAACAACGAAAACAAACCAGAACCCTATGATGGTAGCCAAACCACTCTAAAGAGACAAGACACAATACTAAAGAACAGCAGTTCTTATATATATATATATATATATATATAAACATTAAACAAACTAGCATTATGTGTTTAACTGTTTGTAACCAGTCATGTATTTGCTTAAATAAATCTGCTTCCACTTACCAGTTTACTGACTTTTGCTATTTGTTCTTCTTGAAGTAACTGAACGATGAATAAACAAAAAAACGACTTGCTCACTGGGTCCTGATAAACCGCCTCTCTCTCTCTCTCTCTCTCTCTCTCTCTCTCTCTCTCTCTCTCTCTCTCTCTATCTCTCTGTCTGTCGCTCCACCTCATTCATACTCCCCCCACACTCCGCCTCCTCATCTTTCCATCTCCCTTCAGTAAAAGGAAGTTCATTTTGTTCAATTTAAAGGACGGATTACCCCAATTACTGCATGTGTCTGTTTGCTTAATTTTTTTTTAAAACAATTCTTTACTTTTATAACATGTTTTTCCTGTATTATTCCAGAAGAAATATATATATTTTGTATATTCCTACACTTCTGTTTAAACAAACACAAAAGGGTTTTATTGTCCCAATATGGTGGAATCCATTTAATGAATTTAGCAATTTACACTCAATATGTTGTTATTATTGCATACTGTTTTATACTACAATACACTGAGGTGCAAATAGTATATGTCACTACTTGCACAAAGTTTAAATAGCTCATTTTGATTAGTGTAAATAGCTTCTACCCAAGAAAAATATTAAAGCTAAAACAACCCCACAAATTAATAACCCTGACCCATTCTTACATGCTGATCTTCTATTCCTGAGTCAAAATGGGGCTGTGATAACACCCACCATGTCTGATTAGCATAACACAGTGTCCTTATGTGACCTTGAGGTCGGGTTTGCGTGCTATTTACCAGTTCATTTCAACCTGACTCCTGTGAAACCACTTCTACCACATCAACACAGCAGTTTAATCACCGTATTAATGTAGTAAACTAAGTCTTGACAGTGTTTTGCACATAAATGCTTCCATTGAACTGTCTTTAGAGTGTTTTTACACGTGTAATGTATTGAGAGACCGAGAAAAGACGTGGTGCAATAACCAATGTGCATTGAATGATTTGCATTATCATACATTGCTTTGCATCTAATTATAAATCTTTTTCTGTCATCCCCTATAAAACCATATTCTATCCAGCTCAAGCATAAGTCCTGGTGAATGCAAATTATCTAGCATCCGAATGTGAAGATTTATAAGACAAGCAAAAGTATATATGTCATCTGAAATCTCACAATGCACTAATGGTGGGAAGATGTCAAGGAGAAACGACATTCTGATTGATTCTGATTGTGCATCTCATCCATCTTTGAGCTATGATAAAATGGGATTAGAGCGGAAGCCTCAAGGTTACAGTTTGCTAACTGAAAGCATAAACTGAAACTCAAGAGTGGTTTTTATTATGAAGCTCCTTTAGATCTTCTTAAAGCACGCATGATTGCACAGGATAGCTGTATAGTTTAATACTAAAAATAAAGAAGAAGAGGAGATCATATACTTTCTGAAGCTATTAGTGGATCCTTACGTAAGCTCTACTTCAGTGGCAAACTCACCGCAGGGCGTTTGATTTCCTAAACAGAGACTCACTGATGTATGGCACAAAATAACATTGCGATAATATGATAATTAATTTGAGATGCTTATTGCACTAAATGCTGTGGTGGATTTTTGAAATCAAAGGTCTCAGGAAAACAACATAGCTGCTTAAAGCATGGATGGAGCTGGCTAAGACTTCGCCCAATCAGGCATGAAATTATTACTCTTCCTATTAAAGACTTTACACAATTATGCAACACAATAAAGCATGAATAGAAACATGGTCTTTGCACATGTACAGGAAACCTCTCTGAGGAAGTCATTGCTTTAGCTTTGCTAAGAATAATAGATGCTTTTTATGGGTTTTGGGGCCTATTAAATTTCTTTGCCACAAAAACCAGCAATAATATGCCTATAAAAAAAGCAATTATAAGAGACTCTCACATGCCTGGTTGAGAAAACACTTCAGCCAGATCACAGCAGATCTGTACGTGAGAGATTTTTCCCCATTTTTTTTGGTCTGAACACACATTCACAAATCAATTGATTTGCTTGGGCAAATGAACAACTTGTTAAATAAAGTAAATAACTGTGGATGTATCTGGTACATTGTAACTGGTAGATTTCCCACAAGTCACTTTCTCTGTGGCAGTGGAATAATGACTTCAGTGAAGATTAGTTCTCCATGATTCTATCCCCATCCTCTCTTATTTTCTTACAGATCCTTTCAAGGACAGGCATTTAGGAGTGATACACATGGTCCCTGATTGCATCCATTAAGCCTATTGGAAGCTACCTTCAGCCACAGCTTAATGACTCAGGTAAAAGACGCCTGGGGCCAGTTCAAATCAATAGATGTGGACAAGGAAACATTCATGACTTTCCCGACAACCCTAGAGCTTTCAGCTTGAAGGGAGGAGTGAGTGCAGATACACAACTTTAAAACACATTAAAACTCTAAAACCTTGCTGGCAGACAGTTTCTTATCCACAGATGCCTTGAAAGCATAAGGGAGAGACAATAGCAGCATCAAAACCTTGAGGAAATGTCAGCATGGTCATCATCTTTTCTTGTTTCTTGATGAACTCTGCCATATGAATACACCACACAGATTTGTTCATTCCAGACAGACTGTCAGTCTGTGCATTAAAATCCCTATGAAATGGAAGTTGCGATAGTCTTTTCTTCCATATGAAATATAACTGAGTGAAACGCTTCTTAATTAAAAAAAAGGAGGGCAGGATTTGATTTTGTCTATCAGGAAATGATCGGATGGTTGTGGTTCTCTATTGCTGTGATTTCATGTGATTGACAGGTTGTCCCGCCCTGACGCCTGTAAAGACATAATCAGAGAAGAGATGTCCCTGCAAGAGGTAGGGGAATTTATTTTGATTAAAGTTTTTAAAAAAAATTATGTACAGGGATAAATCATAGTCTGCATAATTTTCTCATCTCTGCTGATGTCTGTGCACAGTCCGTGAAACACAGACTTAAACACGGACAACATAAACGAAAGGTCCGCTTCTATAGTGCACACTTTAGAGCTCACAGTCTTTGAAACGCGTACATACTCAACTATGCGTGACACACAGCAGAACGCTGGAAAAGTAAGTAATCAACTGGTTGTAAAAGCAGACTTGGGACACTGGGTAACAATGAGACACTAAAGTCTCTTTATTTGAACTGGTGAATTATTATAGCTCCCTGGAACTTCCAAATATGGAGAGAAGGAACCTGGAGAGAGGCAATCCTCCGATTTCTGCAGTGTGTCTACCCTCAGCTGATGCCAGCGTTAATGGCCACTGCAGAACCAGAGCACTTGCCCACCGCAGGAGAGGAGCCCAAGCCCACCGCAGATCTGTAGACCATGCTGATGCCCGCCACGGACCCTGAGCCAATGTCAATGCCTATAATGGAGCCCGAGCGTGAGGCCACGTCTGTCCCAGAGCCGAAAGTAGCCGCCTAGTTTGACCAAGTGTGATTGTCGACTTCTACCTACGAGCCGGTGTGAAATAGAGAAGACCTTGAAGAGGATGACAGCCTCCCTCCCCTGATTCCACCCAGCCTTAAGCCTACATCACTGCTGGCCTTGCCAAGCTCAAAGACTGCTATGTCGTTGATAATGCACCCACCCTGCCTCCCTCTCCCGCCTCCTCTGCCCAGGCTAGTTGTTCCCTCAGCCCCGTCTTTGCTGGCGCCCTTCAGTTCCTCGGCTCCTCTACTGGCTATAACTTGCTCCGATCTGCCAGGCACTTCTAGTTTGCCAGCTCAAGCCAAGATGTGTCGACTACTTTGTTCCACCTCAGACCTCCAGGCCCGTAGCTCCAACTCGGCCCATTGAGCAGTCAACTCTGCCTTGGCTCCAATCTCCCTCGACTCCACCAGGGATCGTTGTCTCCTTGGCTCCACCATGCTTCCTCGTCCCACCGGCTTAACCTTGCCCAGATATCGCCCTGCCTGCACCACAGACTTTCAAGCTTTCTTCCGTGCTTCGGCTCCACTTAGAACCTCAGACGGCCATGTTCCACTTCGGCAGCTCGTCACTGCGACTCCGCACTGCTCCCTAGAACCTCCATTGTCTCCCGGTCTCTTCAGTCTCTCGGCTCCACAAGGGTGTCCAGACCTCTCGGTTACACTGCTGGTCGTTGGACCGCTAACTCTGCCTTGGCTCCTCCCACCATCGATTCCGCCATGGGTCTTTGTACCACCTGTGCTCTGGGCATCCACCTTTTCCACCCTGCAATCACCTCCTCCCTGGTTCCTTCCACTGTCAGACACTCCATTGCTGTGTTCAGCATCAGCTCCTCTAGGGGTACTTCCGCCGTCTGCTCCAACCTGGTTCTTCTTGCCTAGTTCTGGTTCCTCGCCAGCCTCTCGCCAGCCTCTCGCCAGCCTCCAGAGCCCCCACCCTCCCTGTCCCTCTGTCGATCTGTTACGGTGTGAGGCTGCGCCTTTCCGGAGGGGGTGCGTTCTGTCACCACTATGTTCAGTTTAGCTTTAGTTTCATTTTCATGGACTCTAGAATCGTCATCACCTTTCGCACTGCTACCGACGACCTTGTACCAAGTTCCCGAGTTGGGCATGCCATAAACTTAAAACATGGAGGAGGGAAGAACATCTGCTGCTGTGACTGGTATTCTTAATTAGTTTTTTCCACAACAGCTACATGCCTTGTCTTGTCGTTAATGCCTGGTTCAGATTACACGATTTTTTTGTCTGTTACGATAGTAACTGTGTCAGATTACACGATTTTGACTCCTAAAAATCTTGTCATGTCGTGGACAAGAAACATGTCAGACTACACGTTGTTTTCCGACCAGTCATCGCGAGCCGTCTCACACACACATTCACTCGCATATATACACATGCTCACATAGCCTACACGCACTCACTTTCTCTCTCTCTCTCTCTCACAAACACACACTCACTCGCACATGTGCATATGCATATACACGCACTCTCTCTCTCTCTCTCTCTTTCTCTCTCTCACACACACACACACACACACACACACACACACACACACACACACACACACACATACTCTCTCTCACACACTCACTCTCCCGCACACACAAAGTCACACACACTCGCTCACTCACTCACTCGCGAACACACACTCTCACTTAAGCCCAATTTATACTTCTGCGTCGAACTTACGCCGTAGCTACGTCGTAGGCTGTGTGTAGCGCGCGTACCCTTCGGCGTACCCTGACGTGCACCTCTCCAAAAATGTAACAACGCGTCAACTCTACGCGGACGCAAGCGCTGTGATTGGTCTGCTAGGACCGCTCCCTCGGGTTTCACATGCTCCCTCTGCGCGCGTCAACGCGGACAACGATGCAGAAGTATAAATGAAAACCAACGCGTTGCCTACAGCGTAGAGGCTCCGGTGTAGGTCCGACGCAGAAGTATAAATCAGCCTTCACTCTCCCTCACTCACTCACTCGCGCCCGTCGTCGTGGAGGACCGTTAAAAAATTAAACATGCTAGTCTTTCTGTCGTGATGTCGTGAAGCATCGCAGACGCGACGTAGGTTGTCGCCCACTATGACACACTATACGAGATGAAACGATCGAATCTTGCATCCCAACGCCCGTTGTCGTTTGCGAATCCCCACGACACCCTACGTCAAACGGATCATGCCAAAATCGGGCTAAAATCGTGTAATCTGAACCAGGCATTAAGTAGTGCATATTTACATACATGAATAATCATTTGAAGCATATTGAATGTTTTATACACAGCGAAAATTCTAGAATTGTCAGCAAGCTGACTATCTAGCTGACTATTGTTTATATGGTTGTCAGTAAATGGGACGCTAAATATAATTTTGGCTTTAATAAGATTTTCCCAATTTAAAGGCAAGAATAAACCTGGTGTCCTTAATGATTCCATATTCAGAACTGGGAAATAGAAAATTTCCGATAGCCCGTGAAGGCAGCATAAGACCTTTTGAGTGAGCCTTTTTAGAGACCAGTATTATTTATGCATAGCCTACCGTAAAATGACAAAAAAAAACAAAAAAAAAAACAAGTGAGGCTGCTTGTATTCTAACCATCCAATCAGTTTAGCACCATAAAGTAGCATAGTACTGTGTGATTATTGCCAATTTTGCAATTACACTGTATGATCAAATTTTCCCAGTTGTTTAGGAGAGAAGTTCTACTAGGTCGCATTGCGGAGAAAATAATGGGTGAGTAGATTTGTCCCATTTATATTGTGTCCTCTAAAATGAGGATGTTTTCCCGGTTTTAATAAAAACCCAAAGCTGCAAGAACGCCATGTACCTGAGGGTAATAAACATGCCTGACATTTACAAATAAATGTTTTGAGGTTTACACCATTACAAATGACCAATAATTAGGCTACCGTTTCAAACTATAAAACGAATTTCAAGATGAAAACAAAAATGTTTATCTTGAGTAAAGCAATAAAATGCAAATGATAAAGAAAATATATTAATTATTCGTTTAATTCTCATGCTGAAATTAAGTTATTAACATAATAGTCCCTGACATTTGCAGCCAGAGACAAGCCTGAAATGAACAATATTTTTCGGTTGAGTTGTATGTCCATGCCTATGGCGGGTCGTTCACTTAGACCAGTTACATTTATTCTGTGACATTTCTGCTGAGTTTGCCAATCCCACTTTGTGCTTCAATTATTTCTTGATTAAAAAAATAGCAAAAATGCCAAATTATCATGTAGAAGTATGAAATCATACACACAATCTGGAGCCTGGAAGTACACAATTGTAAACCAAATGGTTTCAACCTAGTCTGAACAGTAAATAAGGAACTGATACACTTTCCGCAAAAGGGGAGATGTGGGAGGGATACAGGAAGGCAGGGCATGAAGGGTAATTAGGTTAAACTCTGAGCAGCTCTGCCTGGTTTACAAAGTGATTCCGACAGAAAAGCACCATTCACAATTAGATTAAATATAGGGCATGGGGCCTGGCTACAATACCATACAGATCCATCCCAACACACAGAAGCAGGAAAGCAATCTGTTCATTCTCAGCATGTATATATTAATACATCATGCCTGGAATCATTTTGCTGGGAATCTGCATTTATTAGCACAGCAAAACACAGACCTAGTGCAGAGCGTGTGGACCATGTACTGTTCTGAATTGAATTCCCTATAAAATGGTTTACTTTGTATATTTATTTGATAATGTCACAATGGTCATTTTACTTTAAGTCACTATGGGATCATAATTATATCTAAATATTATTTCTAAAAAGACTTTCACTCTTTTTTTCTACAGACTTTGCAAGCATGCCAAATCTGTCTGTGTCTTTAAGTATCATTTACACACTTTGTCCACTGTAAAATGTTGTCATTGAGTGTTTCTTTAACTTTTAGAATGATTATAATGTTCCATTTGAGTTGCCATTTTCACACATATAACTATTTTGCCCCTAATAAAAGCTTTTTTAAATTTAGTCTACTTGTTTACCAAAAATACGTTTTAGCGACAAGCATGCTTGAGATAAAAATGAAAGATATGATGTGCTAAGAAAGAAACATTAAGGTAATATCACTTGTGTGCCTGGGACACAATAAAAATATTATGCTCACAAGTGATATTTACCTTAATGTACTATAATTATGTCTAATTAATTAGGAAAAAGTAAGATAATATTATTTAATTGTGAGTTTATTATATTCCGGCTACATATAATGTTACTGTAGCAATACAATTTGCCTTAAGACAAGAGAGTCCCAAAATATTTTAAAATGTAATTTTCATCACAGAATGCTATGAAACCCATCATTTGAGATGTGGTGTAAATAAGGGAATTTTCCTGTTCAGACAAAAAATGACAGAATTGCCCTGTAATGAATATACAATGTAATCAATTGTATTCATCAATAATTAAATTAAAAGTGGTGGAAAAAGTGCAATGAAATCTTAGTAGAACTCAATTTAATATAGGTTAAAATTTGTACAGTATTTTTACAGTACAGTAAGTTGTAATTTCTGTTTTATGGGTTTAACAAAGCAAATAAAACCATTTTCAATGTACAACCAAAGTAAAGCCTGTACCCCTGGGTGGGAATCACTGTCTCGGAAGAAAAATCTGATATTTTACGGCAATGAAGAGTCAACATTGACCCACTTAAGACAGCATATTATTATTACACCCCCTGGTGCGTGAGAGCAGTTGAAGACACTTGATTTCAGGAAGGGGGTCTGCAGCGACTCCCACTGAGCTCCTGCTATGTAGTGTCAAAGCCTATCATTGCGTGCTGGGTTGGGCTCACACAAGAGGTCATGGGAACCCCCCTCTCCAATGGGGGCCAATTAGCTCTTGTTACATTAAAGTTAGCATGTCATATACACATTACTCTATTGCTGTTGACTGCACCGCTTAACACCTGATTCACACTTTCCATCAAAACCAGGTCTGTGCATTGCAAACAGATGGGCCTTGACTGCAAAAAAATAAACAGTTGTGCTGAACGCACACAATATTTCCGTGTGCAATCTTGTGAAAATGCCAGAATAAATTTGTATACTTCATACTGTGAAACACTGGACCACCTGTGCAAAGAGATTAGAATTTATGCATTATGAAATATGCCTGGTATTGCTTTACATGTCAGACAGATGGTTTTTCCGGATGTTCTTGGGCAGAATAATCTTCATTGGGGCCAAGAAATGTTTTTTGATTTTTAAAGTTAATAAAAGTCTTTCATTATTGAATTATTATATTATTCTATATTCACAATACCTCAGACTCAAGTTGACCATGTTGGTAATACAAAAGTAACATAAGACATTACTTTTCGTAACACATTTAGTTACTTTTTCAGTGAGCAATGCATTACTTTTAAAAATATCACACTGCTGTTGACCCATAGGTTGTCCATTTCAGCTAAATCATGCCTCTTCCTTGAGTCTGAAGTGTGTTTGGTGTTTGTATGTGTCTGCCAAGTGGCTAACCATGCAGAGGGAGTTTAGAAATCTGGGGAAGAGAGATAAGCTTTCAGTTGAAATACTTGCTGCAAGCATTTCACCCAAAGAGCATTATCTTCAGACCATTTAGCCAGATTAAAGGTCTTTTAAATTATAATCAACCTCTCTAACATCTTTCCACAGCTTGACACGGTAATACACATCTAGTTCACAAAATCGCCCAATCAGACCAGGTGCAGACCGAGCTTTATTCTTTAAGGAAGCGTTAGATTGTTGTGTTGTGTTTATCGCATGCAGAAACTAGTCGTGCTAATTAAGGGATTATCTGAAGGAAAAATTATCTTTCAAATTTCCTAAACCAGTTTATCAATAATCACAAAAGAGACAAAAGCTTCTGGCAAACTGTCACTCCACACCTATTGGCCGTTGGGTTTTGTTTAGCAGCTGTTTTATTACAATTCTGAGAAATTTAGGGCATTTCAATGGTGACAGCAGAACCATATAGCCTGCAAAAAGGAATATGATCATAAAGCCTCACAATGCAATTTGATGGAGGTTGGACACAGCTATAAATAATTCAGCACTTGATTTCTCCCCTGCAGCTAGACCTCTCCTGACGACTCTCAGTACCAAACACACAGCGGAGGCTTCAAAACCGCCACTCCACACCTGTCACAAACAACACCTCACCTTACACTCGAGCTGGTGGACAGATGTGTCCATATGACTGACTTAAAACAGTCATGAATCAACTTTATGCCTGTAGTAAAATACTTTCAAAACTGGCTACAGCAGGCAGACCAATTCTCTAGGCTAACTCTATTCAGGGACGCTAGTGGCACAAAAATGAAACAAATTAGCTTAAAATAAAACTTTAAATCCTTGTTGCTTTTAATTCAGTAGGCTATAGCCAAATCTAAAGCAAACTCTTTAGCATAAAAATCAGTTAAATAGGCTATTATCCAGAAATATCACACATGAATGTGCATTATACACAAACATTAAAAACAGTCAAGGAAAATGGTGCATACACCACTGTACTTTGTTTTTTGCAAAGTTGCATGGCAGTTTGAATGCTATAACGTCCAGTAAACATCAAGCAGCATAGCCAATCTAAATTGCAGCATAGCCAATCCAATTTTCAACACGTTTTTCTGAAGCAGAAATAACGTGATCTTATCTGTTCCTCTACTATACATCCATTTCATGCATCCTTTCTCTCTTTCGCTCCTTTTATCTCTTCTTTTCACTCTCACAGCACATGAATAATGGTCAAGGGTTAGGCCTAATTCCCATTCTTGCCTGGGGCCAAAAGTAAGAAATAGTAATGTGCATTTGCTACGTCCAATCAGGGCGAATTCTTTTGAAAGATAGAGTTACGCATATAAAAATAGTCATGATGCATGCAAAAGCCATTTGAATAGCTCATAACATAATCACTGTAACACTGAAGTATCAGGTTTTCAGAATTTTATCTTTTGAGAACTGATTATAAACTAAATTTCATCTTGATGACATGCTTAAAAAATATTGCAATACTTATGTTTGGGTTCTTCTCAGCAACCCCAGATATAAACATTATATAAACAAATGAATTCATGTGCACATGATAAGATAAGCCTAAAGTCCTGCCAATTTGAATCAGATTTTTACTGTACAAATGAACCCCACAAAAACACTACTATACTGGTTATGGTTAAAATTCATAAAAAAATGCACGCCTAATTTAAGTTAACATCTGTCTCGTGGTTCAAAGTAGCATATTAAAGAATTTGAAGCTGAAAATAAGAGGTTAATCTCATCATTTCTATACACTTGCATCGTAGGGGTTTCACATAAAAACAGTTTGTCTCAACAGAATATGTCACTCACTAAATACGCAGTTTGTCTGACAAACTCATGGTAATCAAATTATAAACTCTTTCCTACATTTTTATTTAAGGACAGTTAGATGCTTTAAGTGTTCATGTTTGAAGAATTACATAATGAACCAATGCAATGGACAGTAAAAGTAGCCTATATATAGGAAAGGAGCTGTCCTACTGTATACCAGCTATGCTATACTGTACTGGAGCTCAAGGCAATTGTACAGATACTGGTTTCTCATACACCCACTGTACACCAGAGAAGATCTGGAGCTCAAGGCAATTGTAATCACAGACAGGTTTCTCATACACCCACTGTACATCAGAGAAGCTCAATCTCACTGTACTAGAAAAGATCAACAGTAGAATAATGTAGGCCTATCTTATTCAGTTGTTTTCGGCCTTGCCCTCTCCACCGGTATACAATGCAATCATGCAGTCCATCAGATTCATCAATTGCTGCACCTGCGCATATTGTAGTCTCTCTCTCTCTCTCTCTCTCTCTCTCTCTCTCTCTCTCTCTCTCTCTCTCTCTCTCTCTCTCTCTCTCCTGATCATGCACGTCGCGCGCGCTTCTGTCTCTACCGTTTACCTGAAAACACACAAGGCATCTCTCAAAGCACTTGACAACTCACATTTCACTTGCCCTTTTCTTACAAACATGGAGCTGAAACTGGCAGATCACGCCTTACCCTGCGTGCCCAACCCTCTCCATCGCTGAGTGCGTTCAGCACCAGGAACATGCAGCATTCAATGGCAACATCGCGCCGAGTCTGAGCAAAAGGATGGAGAAAAGAGAGCATGCGAGGAGCGAACATTTACAAACCTCCGCGATGAGAGAGAGAGAGAGAGCGAGGTGGTCCTGACTGCTTTGAATTCGGCGTCTGATGTGATGTGTGTGTGTGTGTGTGTGTGTGCTGCTTCGTATCGTATCTCTCTCTCTCTCTCTCTCTCTCTCTCTCTCTCTCTCTCTCTCTCTCTCTCTCTCTCTCTCTCTCTCTCTCTCTCTCTGCCTCCACCCTCTGCCATCAACAACTGATCCTACAGCATTATGAGGAGGTTTAAAACAACTCCAGAGTACAAACAAAAGGTGCGGGGTACATATATTTTAAAAACAATTGTACATACGTTTCAGCCGGGGTTTCAAACCTTACAATAAACACTAAGGTTAGATTTGGAAGTTAGTAAGAGGTAGTCATAGCAACAATACGCCGCTTCAGCACTTGCGGTCGGCAAAACCAAAACACGGCCATTAATATCTGGCGCGGTGAGCTAAATTCTAATTAGCACATTTTAAAACAAAAGACTAAAGTTTGACGTTGATATCGATATCAAAATCAAACTTTAGTCTTTTGTTTAAAATGTGCTAATTATAATTTAGCTCACCGCGCCAAATTACAAGTTGTGTTGTTCGAGACATGAGTCAAGATTAATAGTGATTCCATGGGGATTTCCTTTTTTTTTTTAATATTATTTAAAAGTTACAGCATTGTAAAATTCTGAATGTAAATGCAAATGAAATTCCATTGCTTTGGTGGTTGGGAAATTGTATGCTGAATAATGACTTAAATCGTATCTGCTAATTGCCGCTGCCCTGTTTTTATTTTATTTATTTGTTTTTTTATTATTATGATTATTTTATATTTTATATTATATTTGTGCCTGCATATTTTACCAAAGTGATTTATTTCCGAATTAATAAATCGATTAATGACAACTATTCGGCTCCATGCCTATCAAAACGGTTTCGAAAAAAATGCGAGGGAGTCGAAGATGGAGAAAGTTGTGAGATAGAGAAGACAGGAAAGATGAAAAACAAAATCCATCGACATATATTAATACTTTGATAAATTTAGAATCAATGCAAACAAGAAGTTTTTGTTTTGTTTTGTTTTGTTTTGTTTGCAACCAGGTGGAGACAGTTCTGTTTATCAGTAGGCCTCCTGAACTGGTGAAGAAGTGACAGGTAGGCTACAAGAAACAAACAAAACAAAGTGCACACGCAAGGGAGAAACAGAGATATAAGGTAAAATGAAGAAAAGGAAAAGTGAAGTGAAGGTATGTTCGAGAGAGAACCTTTAACAATAGCTTGGTTTTAGACCATTATAAGCCATACAAAAAATAGTTTTGTTGTGGGTGTATGGCATGGCCTGGATATATATATATATATATATATATATATATATATATATATATATATATATATATATATGAAGATTTCAGATGCAAAAGCCTCTAAGTGCCATCTGAAATTTTCTTCTTGATAATTTTTATCAAGCTCATATATTAAAGTCAATTAGCAAGGGGCAACCAGTGTTACTTTTCGGTATCAAATTAGATCAATCTGCATTTTTATGTAACTGACTTTAAAAAGCTTAACAGCCTTTAAGACAAACATTTGATGATTAACATACAAGACTAGTCTATTTTTTTTATTTTTTTAAAGGTGCAACAAAGGTGCTGAAACGGTGTTGAGTATAAACAATACAAATAATAAAGAATAATGTTCAGTGACACTATCTATCAGCAGTGTGGTATTATGTGCATTCAGCTATTTTAGACATAGTGTTTTTCCTTTCTGAAGGTCAGCAGGATCTGGTTGTGAAAGCGCTGTGTACAGTTGATTACTGATCCCTCATTACCTCCTGGACATAGACCTGAACAAATATTACTGACAGGTGCTCGGGCTACACTGAGTAACACAATCAGTTCAAACAAAGCAGAACATGTACCAGCCATATGGGGTCTGATTTCAGAGATCTGCTCCATTTAAAACTGGCTTTATGACATCACGTCTGGAACAAGAGAACAATGAAGTTTAGGTAGCTGTAATGGGAGCCGCAATTAAATCATAATCCTAATATGTCACTGAGTGAGCCATGAGGGACCCTTTAAAGATAAAAATCCATACTGAAGGTTTTGGACAGATTAATGTCTGGTGTGCATTCGGCGCCAGTAACACCATGTCACATGGTGAGTCTTTTTCTTTCTGTGTTAGTAACTTATTAGCATACTTTCAATACTTTTGAACTGTACAACATGATGATAGTAATACTCGTAATAGATACACTTTCATTATTTGGCAGTAGCTGGGTGGTTGTTGGGGTGTTTCAATAATAATAATAATAATAATAATAATTAGTAGTAGTAGTAGTTGTAGTAGCAGCAGCACCTGGGAACCTGCAAAAAACATGCAACATATTGCTTTACTTTGTGTGCTCAGCTCACTATATATAAATCATAGATAATAATATTTTTATTACATGATGGTCTGATATCTCAAGCACACACATGCCTGGGAAAGAACTGATTGTGATGAGCAGGTCATCCATCATCATTAGGCTGTTTCACGCAGTCCGGAATTCAGTGACACGTGAAGTTGTCAATATTCATGCACGCGAATAAGTTAATAAGATGAACAACAAAAATAGATCAAATCTCTGCTGCATATGAGCCCCTACATCTGAGTCATCGTTGCTGTCTGTCTAGAGTTTTTAATTGCAGGTGTTATCATTATTCCATCTATTTTTTTTTTTATTCTCAGAATAGTAACATTTAAAAAATTACTTTTGGTACATTAAACTTTACTTTTCTTTTTTAGTGTGTACACAGCTAAAGCCAAACAATGAGCGTTAGATGAACATGGATGGATTTAAAATAGAGACATAATACAGAATGCCATTTGTGGTTTATTATAGCATATGATTTCTGAAGCACGACTAAAAGGGTTTTTGGCAGCATCTATATGGCTTAATTGACTTGGACTTATGGTGTTTTGCTTGTGGCTTGGGAAAAGCAGCGTCAGTTTTCAGTGGTGGTGGAGTTTGGCAGAGGCCATTCAGCTGCAGTGAGGTTGACAGTGACACTGCTGGCTGGCGCTTTAAACGCGGCCTGTGTCCTCAGCTGTTTTCACTTAAACCTCATCTATCACTCCACTGACTCTACATAAAAGGAGGCCGCTATTACTGCATATATACTAGAGATCTGGGACTGTGCTCAGAAGGTCGGGTTGCAGCATGTTTTCAGAGGAAATCATTTTGTTTCTGAATAAGGTTTGTAATTACTCAAGACATACTGATGACCCCTCATCAATGCTTATTAGAAAACGTTGCTGTGGCAGGTTTGTTTTAGATACAGTGTCACCATCTGGTGGAAACATTTTGTCCTTATATTTCCATGCAACTGCTGACTTTTCTGACATAATGAAACAGCGCCACCTAGAGAATCAGAAATAACACCAAAATCATTCACGATTTATTCAAAGGACACTTTATATATGTTATATTTATATTTTATATACTTCTACATCTATTTTCTTGACCTTATATTCCCTTTTCCATAATAATTAGATGATAAGAGGATAGTGGAGGTTGTGCAAAAAAGCATTTTCAAGGACCCATGACAATTTTTCATATGAGCATTTTCCGACATACCACAGCTGAGTGCAAACTTATTCTAAAAAAATAAAAATTCCTATTTACATCAAGTAAAATACATTTGAAGGTGATTCATACAAACAAGCATGCAAACACTTTATATTACAGGTTCACTATATAAATTGTTTCCATTTGCATATTATTGCATTAAGGCACTCCACACTGAAAGCCCACTGAAATTATCTAAAAAGATAATCATATATTAAAATATCTCAGCAAACCAAATGTTCACGATTTTCTTAATATAAGAAACACAGATTCCCTGATACTCTTCATTGTATCAACAATGAACTCACATAAATGCCATATGTAAGTCTACATGCCATTAAAATCACGAATCCTATAAAATAATTTCTGAGAGCATATATTGTGCGTTAGCTTGTTTCAGAGTCTGTGTTAGAAACTGCGGAAAAATTGGAGGGAAAGCTCGTAACCAAGAAACATGGTTGCGCACATTGGAAATCCTCTGATAGCATTCACGGTCGCCCCACGAAAGAAAACCTGCATTGGACATTGACAATCAAATGAAAAAACAAAAGCATCAGTATTATATTTCATATAATTCATTAAACTCTGAATCAGCATGTTTAAACATAAACAGCAATTAACTTCATTTGTGCCCGTGACCTATTTTATCTGGTCTGACCTTTAAATTACTTCAGTTAGTGTAATATATTGTATATAAATTACTGGTGTAATATAGTGCATATTTGAATGACTCCCTCATTTTAAAGTGCCCCTATTTTGCTATTTTTAAGGTTCCTAATTTTGTTTTGGAGGTTTGGAGGTCTCCTACAATACGTTTACATGCACCCAAAGTATAATATATACATTGCACATCACCTCATTTCTCAAAAAGTCTGAAAGCATTAATTTAGTCTCTTTAAATCCCTCCTTTCTAACTCCTGTGTCTAAACCGGACGAGAGTGGCACGATGTGACACAACAAAAGACAATAGTACCATTAGTGATACTGTCTACACTGGATGTGGCGCGACACGACAAATCCCCAATACTTGCGATACTTCTCATAGGAAGGACTAATGGATTTGCAATGGTCGCTTTGTCGTGTCCAGTATGGACAGCTTCTAGCTGTTGCCGAGTGGCGTGATGCGAGACGTCAACGGTCTCGTCAGTTGTAGACACGGGCTGAATCCGAAATCGTTCCCTATACCCTCAAATAGGGCATTATTTGAGGGGACAGCCATTTATAGTGGTTTCCGAAACCATAGTGCTGTCTTGTTATTGAGTGCACTCATTCAATCCCACATTGCACCGCAATAACGAGTGTGTACTGTCCGGATTCGCTCACTCGTTTTCATTCACTCCTTCAAGTGAACAGTATTAGTGGACTAACATAGGGAATAGTGAATGAGGGTTTAGGGGGCGATTTCGTATTCAGCCATGGTGTAAGTATTCTGCTCTGATTGGTCAGATGGCCCAGTCAATTGTGATTGATCTACTCTTCTCTGATTGGTCAGATGGCCTAGTCTGTTGTGATTGGTCTACTCTGCTCTACTTGGTCAGATGGCCCAGTCTGTTGTGATTGGTCTACTCTGCTGTGATTGGTCACATGGCCCAGTCTGTTGTGATTGGTTGCTCTGGGGCTGCAAAAGATTTACTAGGGGTCGCCAAGCTCGTCGTTAAAGGGGGGGTGAAATGCTCATTTTCACTCAATCTCCTGTTAATCTTGAGTACCTATAGAGTAGTATTGCATCCTTCATATCTCCAAAAAGTCTTTAGTTTTATTATATTTATAAAAGAAAGATAGGCTGTACCGAGTCTTTCCAGAAAAAAACGAGCGGCTGGAGGCGGGCCGTGTGGGCGAAGCTAAAGCTGTGATGACGCGCCGATTACTAACAACACAGAGACAATAGAAGCAGTTTTACTCACCGCCCGGTTCCAACGCACGACCGCAAACCTTTATCATTGTGACTGCTCGATCCTTAAGCATTAGACGATCTGCAAATCCGTCGATCTGGGCTTTGTTTATAAAACAATCATCGTCGAAATGCAGGGAACAAACAGTCTTGCACAACTCTGTTTTTGCTCTGGAAAAACAAACTCCATCCACTGGTCCCTTAACGCTGGGTTCTTTGGGAATCTGTGCAGGGTTGTCTTGCCCTGGCAACCAAAAACACACTTCTTTGGTGACACTGACTTCCCTAAAGCCTCAGCCGAGCACAGCACTTTGATGGCGTACTGCTTTCGCTCTCTTGCTCTGGTCTACGAGTGCGCGCACGCCCGCGCTCTTCCGGGAGAAGTGCCCTTAGGACCCGTATAAGGAAATTCCGCTACATCTGACGTCACACATGCCCATACTCGAAAAAAACTTTCCGAAACTTGTGACAAACCGGAAGGACAATTTTTGGCACAGAAATACTCCTTCAAACGTACAATTTAATTTTTGAAACTTTGTCCATGTTTAGCATGGGAATCCAACTCTTTAACAGTGTAAAAAACTCAGTATGCATGAAATAGCATTTCACCCCCCCTTTAAAGATTTTGAAAATAAAATAGGGATCTCCTGGAAAGAAGTTTGGGAACCACTGGTCTAACGCTTACAGTGCATGTCGTAAATTAAACGCCTATTACCATATCTGAATTTCAGCTCCGGAGGCTCAAATTTCAGGCCTCACCTACTACTGCAGTGTTTGAGGGTCAAAGTAGATGCCGTTCGCAGGCAGCCAATGAAGACCATAGGCTGGCATTGTGCAAATTTGTTACATTGTTACATGGGTATGTACTGAGACTGGAATTGCTGACGACTCGTTTCAGAAACTCAGAATCAGTTCTTTCTTTTATGAGACAATAACTCCATTTATCGTGCACTTTGATCTTTGCAGGCCTTTTACATTCAGCTATATTACACACTACATTAAAGATAATATTCAAAAAAAGCATAACAGGGGCACTTTAAAGATTACTGACTCAAATAAAACAATCTTATTTGGATGTAACCACATGAAGCACATTTTTTTAGGCTGACCAAAACGTGTTTGACAGTGTACTTGTTTACTTTTCCTTTTGTAACTGTTTAGCAGCTATGCAGGTGCTACATTAAAACTTTGTTTTCAACCTCACTTAAACAAATATTGTATAACATCCATCACAAACTTACATGTATTCCCTCTGTCTTATAACTTTGCATGATGCAATCCATAATGCCCTTGTATTTCCTCTGCTGCATGGCATCGGCCTGCAACCTGCTTTTCACCACGTCCGTAGGTGTGGCGGTGACCCATGAGATGGATCCTGTGGAACAACAGCATAAACACAAGTGAAATATCATGTAGAGTATCCTCCTTAAAATGCTTGACTCCCACTAGAATCATATTCAGGTGAAACCAGGCGCTTCCCGTCATTTAGCGATAGGAGGGGAATTTTAAATGGGAAGTACAGTGAGAAATCTCAAAACAATCCACCCTCTGACTCCCGTTAGCCAACAGTACACTTGCTAATCTGTGCATGACTGCTGAGAAGTAGTTTGGTGTCATACAGAGGTTCTGACACATCTTTTTAACTTTTTAACAATTTTGGAAAACAGCTGTGTTTTTTGAAACAGACTTAACACTCTTGGAAATAAAGGTTCTAAGTGTTTTTTTTTGTTTTGTTTTTTTTTTCTCACACCAATGCCATTGAAAAACCTTTTAAGTGACCAGTTCTTAAAATAAACTTTTTTTGTTTTCTTGGTGTGATGAAAATTGTATCATGACATTTTTTTTCAATGGAAAGGTACCATGGATTTTAAAGAATCTTCATGAAACCCATTAATGACAATAAAGAAAGAACCTTTCTTTCTAAGAGTGCAAGTAAGGATCACATTCAGGCAAGAAAAGAATAGCTCTCTTAAACCTAGTGAACTAACTCTGGAGAGAGCATTTTTATGGTATGATAATGCTTTCTGAGATAATATTTGACCACATTTTAAGGGCATGATTTTTTTTCTCCAAACCAGTTCAGCGCAATCTCCGCCCGCAGCCGATTCTGAAGACGTCATTGGTCATGCCAATCTCAGTGCTGATTGCATACACAGAGCTACAACAATTTAATCCCTAACCCTACCCTACACCCTAACATTCGCCAATGAAATTGGCTGGAGAGATTTGCTCTGAACTGGTTTGGCAGCATTAAATGTATCTTTTGCAGAGAAGGCAATCCAAACAAAAACAAATCCAAACAAGAAAATTATTATAGATATAATTCATTATATAATATAATTCATAAATCAAAAGTGCAATATATTTCAAGTGGACTATTGTTGGACATGTTAACATCAAATTCTATTGAAATCTACTGCGAGCCCGAGCATTTGAGAGGGTTTCAAATCAGTCACTTATTAGGTTCCACTTAGTATAGCAGCTACTAGGTTTTGGAACAGCTCTCATGTCTCATTTACCTGCTAAACCTCCTGCTAGCCATATGGTGCAGGGATGAGGGGTGCCATTGGCATCAGGATTCAGCCAGTTACAGAATAATGTGTACGGTATGAAGTACAGGGTGTAACCAGGTATATCCCGCAATATCATGGCGCCCGCTCCTCGGTAGAGCCCTTGAATGCCCTCGTTCTCCAGGACAGAACTAATGCAGTGCAGCGGCCCTCTGTACATAGACTGGGACTGAATTCCAATTGACCGAAGAGGGACACTCCCATTCCCAGCAATGTTAAAGTTCTCTGAAAACACACAAAACAGCACGTGAGCAATACTGTGTCTTTTCATAGACATGTTTTTTTCACAATTGTTCGTTTCCTTGGAAATGATTAGCTTTCAGTAATCATTACATCGGATTGTTTCCTTTAACCCTTTCTTGCATAGAGGTCACTACAGTGGGCATCTAATTAAATGGCCATTTATTTACGTATGCATGGGTTTTGATGGAATAGTTGCACATCAACCACTACAGTGCACCAAGTGGCAAGCCTTATATGTGGATTTTTTGTTTTCTCCAAACCAAGATTGCCAATGGCCAGTCAGAAATGCCAAGTTGCATTGGAATATCCATCCATTCCTTCTATCCTTGACTCTTGCAAGGATTTTTTTTAACATCTATTGACATCTATTTTCCAAGTACTGATTTTAGATTGGGAGGAAATTCTGATTAGTCATGTCCACTAAATTGGACATCATGCATCACTAGCTATACCTCAGCTACAGTTCATACTATTACTGTGAATGTTGTCTTCATCTGCAGTAACATTTTTGGCTGTAGATATTTGTGTTATTAGATAGTAATTTGCAGTTACATCAAAAAAGTATTCTGATTACGTAATGCACATGACTTTTAATGCGTTACTTTACTCGTTACATCAAAAAGTAATCTGATTTTATAACGCACTTTACTTGTAATGGGCATTATCTAGTCTGAGTTGGGTTTCCACAGAGTTGTACCTTCACCGGTTGTAGAAGTCTTTGGTGGAATCACGTCCTCATGTTCTGATATCAAATACACGTGAATTGCAAACTCAAGAACAAACTTGAGTGCATTTGTAATAATTGAATCTGTATTATATTTTTGTATATATTTTATAGTTTTCACATGATTTTATGTAATTTTATTAATTGGTTTGTTAAATACACACAGTATTACGGTGCTATTACTGTATTGTTTAATACAGTATCTCCAGTTAAAAACATAAACGCATACTGTCCACTCATCTGAAAATCTTGTAAAGTATGTGTAAAAAAAAAGTTCAAATCTTATTTGTCATGCCCTAAGAGCAATACAATCACATACTGACTGTGGTTATCATAAATCATGCTTGAAAGGGTTAACATATGTTCAGTTCTACTCCATCATAGCTCCAGGGTGCTAAAATGTCAAGACTCCAACTTACCTGCAAGAACAGGTTGGGCTTGCATCTGCAGTCTAATTTTGACAAGGTCAACAGGGGCACCCACCCCCACCGAAACCAGACCAGTTAGCATGCTCGCTACAGTCAAGTCAAGCATGCTGCAAGGGTGTCTACTGTCACCGTAACGATATCTGCTAATGAGGCGTTGTGTGTTGCTGAAGATGCCGAACACCACTGAGTTATAGAGGGTGATGCTAGCCAGTGGAAAGGACAGGCCTTTGAAAAACCCTGTAACCTGAGACAACACAAAAGAGATAGATGTCTTTGTCATGAGTTGTCTACTTTTGCTTCTAAGTAAAGGGAAAGTCTGTTCATACCATAAATGAGGTAATTTTTTTTATATGCAGTCGATCCTGGGGACAACTGGGAACATAGACCCAGGCCCTGTGATTGAGAGTATAGCCTACTCATTGGGCTTGGGGGGTGAGGGGGCACACTTACACAAATGTTGTCCTATGCTCTGTGATATTTATTGGTGACTTTGGTCAATCCTATATTCGTCTTAAAATATTATACAGAATTAAGTAAAAATAGGGTGTTTTTTAATCATTTTACTACTTCTGTTTGAGATGTTGCCATTTATATCCCAAGATGCTGCAACATGAACAACTGGCAATTTATTAGGAAATATTTCAGATGTCTTTTCTTTTCTTTTTTTTTAAATTAGAAGGTTTTACCAATATTTTCTTTGGCATTATTGGCATTTATTTGGTTTTCAATAATCCTCTAGGAGGTGACATTATCTTTGGTAGAAATTACAGTAGTCAACATTTGAAGTGGATCAAAAAAGTTAATCAAAGTTGTCCTAAGACAAGAATGGGTATTGTTCAAAATTCATGTATAACTTTGATGAAAGGTTTTGATCCACTTTAAAAGTTGACTACCGTAGTATGGTATAACAACATTTGAGAACAGGATGAAAAAACTATAAATGACTAATATAAATTATCTAAAGTAAATAAAATTCTAAATGAAATAAACCTAAATTACTGTAACTCCAAGTTATTCATATAGGCTGAGTGTCTCTGACCAATGGCTAACTTTCCTGATACCATGCTGTAATAGCCATCTTTTCATTCTGTAAATACGTTTTTTATATATGTTATAAAGTTAAAGAGCCTGAGGTTATAGCTTTAAATAGCTGTAAAGGTATAGCAAAACAGAAATGGCTCAATAAATACAAGGCTGTCTGCCCTTTTGGGATAATTGTGATACGGTTATAAAAAAAAAGAAATGCTTTTCAGTTCTTTTTTATTTAATTTAGTCTATAAATATGTAAAGTCTTACATTTTCTTTTTTGTAGATGGATACAATACAGTGGAGAGTATTCTTGTATCCATTGCCAGCTTGTAAACGAGTCTGTAAAAGAGCACAAATGAATTTTTCTCATTATTTCCTGGGTTGACTTCATTCCTAACCAAGAAATGGTATACCTGCCCAGTGGGTAAAAACAGAAAAATAATGCCTTATGAAGTCTCTTGGAGTGTAAAACCTATTAACTATTTACAAATATATAATAAGTTACATATCTTATTCCATCTTACATTTGTATAAATCAAATCACAAACCTTACCTTGACTGTGTCAAGCGGATGTCCTACAATTACACTGGATGCTCCTGCAACAAAAACAGTGACATACCTTGGCTTCAAAATGTCAAAACTGAACTGTACAAAGACAATTATAATGACAGATGTATTGCATAGCTTTGTAGGAGGCTCTTCTTGCAGAACACAGTGCCCGTTTTCATGAACAAGTTACATTGTTTTGAACATTTCATGGTGGATGGGCAGGGCATGCACAATAGGGCTTTACAGAACAGACTCGTCCTTTGAATGGAGAACCAAAACCCGTTTTTCCACCAAAAATCGTTTAAGGCTGAGAAATGTAGACCAATTTGCCAACGAAATCTGCGTTGTTTGCAAGAGCGCGAAAAATACTTAAATATTTTGTCTGATGGAGCAAAGATTTGTAACACTTTACTGAAATGGTTTCGTAGCCTACAAGTGACACATTTCGTTAAAATAGACATGGATGTATATTAATTTAAGACTTAACAACAGACACAACACATAACTAATAAACATAAACAACGACTCAACGACGCCCCTCCCGCGGCTTCTTGCTATCTCTCAATCAAACTTGTTTTTCTACTTTTTAATTGACAATTTTCCCATTTTTGCGGTAGGACCTACTTGAAAAAACATTCTAAAAATGCTGATAATATGCTTCTTACACAGCTTAAAAGTGGTAGTTTAATTGAAACTTACAAATCTGTTTGTAATAGATTAACTAGGCTACTTCACGAAAAAAAAAAAAAAGTATAAACTGTTCACTAAAGACGCATACAAGCTGTTAAATCGCGCTATTGCTCTCCGAAAATGTAGCCTATATTTTTGGTTTGTTTGCAATGTTAAACATACAAAGCTTCTTACTTAATGCAAAACAAATAAAACTCACCTCCAATCCATCCTGCTACAAAATCATCCAGATGAAAGACTGTCATTGTACAACAGACTGAATCTTCACTGGAGATTTCCACATGAGAGTCGGCGTTGATACGGTTTAAATGTTGACGCTAAACATCTGTAAACTTCATCTAACAGTTCGTCAGATCGATAAAAGCAAAGGTAAGTTAGTTCAGTCTCATCCAGTCATTTAAATCGGCGAGGAGGGAGTGTATGAGGGCGTTGCAGGCATACACAAATAGATTTGTCCACCAACACACATAACGACTTGATTAAAACAATTTTCTGCAAACATATTTCTCACTATTGTGTAATATAATGGGTAAAGTGCGTGAATCATGTGACTCTTTATAGATTGAGGAATGCCTGGAATGTGGTGCTGTCCATGCTCACATAAAATAAAACAAAACCAATATGTTTTTCACAAACCACAAACGTTCTCTTGAAAATAATGCTTAATTTGTATCTAAATGATAATCTTGACAATCATTTACTCTCCCATCGGCCAAGGCCTTGACATGCAACGTTATAGGTTGAGATGTAGGCTAAACAAACGTTCTGTAAATATGCTTCAGTCCATGTGGAAAGTTACAAGTCAGTGTCACTGGCATAATGGAAAATAGTTCTGTACTGAAGTTTTGCGAACTTTTGTATGTGGACATCTATACGCGTAGGACTTATCAGAAGAGCAATTGAACACTATAAAAAATTTAACAAACAAAAACTGAAAATGTAGTTTGTGCCTTAAATCAAAATGATGCCAATTGTACAACCAGCAGTGAGTTCATTGCACTTTTTCGTCCACTTTCAATTTCATTTCTGATTCCGATTGAAACCCTTAAGCTCATAGAATCAAGTAGTCAATAAATGTCAGAAATTTTTGTGACAGGAATTTTTGTTGGCTGATATACTGTAGCTCTTAGCTAATATCACCTGCACCATATAGATGGAAATGTGCAACTTGAAGCAGTCTGAAATCCTCTCTTGTGTAAACTGAAATCACATTCCCTTCATTGTGAAATATATTGTTGATTCACATGCTCTCCAAAAAGTTTTGGCACAAACTATGACAGAAAATGACATATAGATGTAACTCTGTTGTAAATCCAACTAACAGGGAATGTTCTCAGAACTTCCGTAACGTTTAGGCTAGGTTTTCTCAAAGTTATGAAAACATGTTCTTCCAGCAACATTAATAGAGCATTCGTTAAAAGTTATCTGGTCTTTAATATTGTCAAAATGTTACCACTTTTTACAGCGTATGTGAAAATACGCTGTACACAACAAACATAATAAAGAGATTGCCTTGCAGGTTGGTTGGAAAAATAAACTTGGGCAAGGCCCAATTCACTTAACCACAGAGATACTATGGAATTTAAAGAAGAATTTTGTTTTATAGAGAGTGAACAACATTTTTTTTTTTTTTTTTTTTTAAAGTTCAATAATGTTCTCAAAATGTTAGCCCAAAAACATTATCTATACATCGTTCATGGAATTTTTTTGTTTTGTTGTTGAAATGTTTAAGTTTAAATTTTTAAATGTTACTAGTTTCAGAATGTTCAGAGAGCATTCAAAACTAACATTCCCATGTTGTTTGCCAAATGCAATGTTCCATAACAAAGAACAAAGTTTTCTTTTTAACGTTTAGAGAACATTCAGAAATAATGTATCTTAATAGGGTGGTTAGAAAAACATTCTTAGAGCATACTGTATCTTAAAGCTTACGCTACAAACACAATGTACAGAAGTTGCCATGGGGTTGTGCAAAACAATATTAAAAACTTAGGCAAGGCTTAACTGCCACATCCTGAGTTTGCTGAGTTAGACGCGTTGGGACAACACTCCAGCCGGGAAATCATAACCATATCTCTACCCCAAAACCTAATAAGGTATTCTTAAAATTAGAGGGAAATGATGAATAACACTGATGTAGAAGCATAACCGTATAGTTGTAAACCTAAAGTTGACATAAACTGTAAACGTGTCCATCAAATCTGATTGGTTGATTGAAATGTTGCACTTGGTGAAATCAGGTTTTGCCTGCAACTGCATGAAATTAGTTATACAGAGAGCGAACACATGCAACATAAATACAAATATTAATAAATAAAATAAAAAGATGTTGTTGTTTTTGCCTCATTCATGTTGCACACTAATGGTGCAGTCAAAATGGCAGAAAATCTGGTTTAATGTTTTGTTTGACTATTTGGCCCATTGTGACTTATCATTAACTCACTCATAGTAATAAAGTCATATTGTATGGGCCTTTTTATGCTTTGTCACCTGACCTGAGATGGGTGAGGCCGCGATGCAATCCACTCATGGGTTGCAGCAATCCATGTCCTGGCTGCTTTGAAATGCAAGTTTGTGGAATAAAATGTTTTTTTAAGGATTTTGAAAAGAGCAATTCAGGATTCTCTGATTAGTGTCTCTGAGCACAGCTATTCTTGTGATAAGTGATCAATATTTAACCACACAACACAGCCGTCTTATCACAGCATGGATTGCATGCAAGGTACAGAATGCCCCGTCTGTGCAAATAACTGACTAGGCAGCTCAAATGTACTTGTACTCATTTTCATGCACTACAAGAGGTCTCCTGTGCATCTGTTGTAGACTTGACTACTAATGAGTATTTGTTTGGGTGTTAAGAAGAGGCTTGGCTGTAAATTCTGTCGAACGTCAGCAGAATAAATTAAAAGCCAACATTGCGTGGACAAAACAAAGTCTTTGTTTCTGACACATGAGTAGTGCATGCCTGTGAGATTGCAGCCTTCGGATGTTTTCTCTTAAGCTTTCAATTTTGGCTTTTTACAACTGTAAAAAGCTGTTGGTCTGAGGTGAGGGACGAGGAACAAACAACTAAAATAGGCTGGGACATGCATTTCTTTTGAATTCTGGTTAAAAAAAATAAAAAAAAAAAAAAAAAAAATCGCATGCAGTTGCAGGTCTGAATATTTTTTCCCCCCAGAAATATACTGTAAGACATGACCAAAGAAAAAATGTGCATGATACTTTTGGTTATAATTCATTTCAGAAGGCTGAGCATTCTTGTTGGTCAGGTTTCTTTGAGTCTGCTAGAATTAGAAGTTGGACAGGTCAAGGTCTCTGGTTTCAGTGCAATGAAAGATAAAGTCTTTTTAACCAACTCATGTGCTCTTGACCCACAGACATAGTTAAAGGGGTCATGAATTGAGAAATCACCTGTAAGTTTCAGAACTCAAGACTTACTCAGTAGTCGCCAAACAGCTTTTATTGAAACCTGTCCGAACAGCTTGTTTCGGATTTTGTCACATTGTAACGTCATAGTGCGATGGAAGACCGCCTTTCAGAAGATCAAAGCATACTTCTACATCATTGCCTATTTAACCCCGTATACCAATCCACATGTTTCACGTAGTAGTAGTAGTAATGCGAGAGACGCAAACACAGGATTACTGCAGCAACAAAACCATAGAGATGCTCTGAGGATTACAAGATGTTTACAGTGCCAAGTTGTGGAAAAACAGTCTTTGCATTGCCATCCTTGTGAGCCTAAGATTAAGAAAGCGTGGATGAACTTTATTTTTTACAAGTTCCAGTCAGATCGTGTCAGTAAAACACTCGTTTGTTCGCTTCATTATACTGTGGATTAGTTTTTAAACAAGATACCGTTCAGTGCAGGCTTTTCAGAGAGACAGTGACGACCATATTGGATCCTACGGTAGCCTACTAGTCCAGTCATTTTAAGCCAAAATGGGGGTCAACCTTGAACAAATTGCAACAGAAGCAAACTTACTTACATCAAGACAAACAAAAAATGTATTAAAAGTTACATAAAAAATACATAGAGGCAGGAAGAAGTACTTTAGAAACCAGCCTTTATTAATTATTATTGCAGAGATTGGGTTTGGGGCTGGGTCCGTGGGACTGTTTCTGGGGGACGAGTCTGAGGGAAGAACAGGAGACAATGGTAAGGAGAATGCAGAAGACAAAAGGTAGGTAAAATAAAAAAGTGAACCCCCAGAAACAGTCCCACGGACCTAGCCCCAAACCCCATCTCTGCAATAATAATTAATAAAGTCTGGTTTAAAGTACTTCTTCCTGCCTATGTATTAATGCTCATGGGTAGCCTTAATGGGTTCCATTCAGACCTCAACATTAAGTATTTTACTGTTATGTGTCAACAAGATTCAACAAGACATTTTCACCTGGCTAGACCAAATGTTTAGATCTGTTGTGGTATTTATGCAAATTAGCACATACGTAATTAGATTATGCACCGTTTGTCCATGTTAACAAACAATTAAAAAAAACTTGTAATACATTTTTTGTTTGTCTTGATGTAAGTAATCAACTCAGTAATTTTCATGGTGATATCTAAAGGTTAAAATTTTTACCCTATTCACGTGAGAAAAAGAATTAATGAATAGGCTATATTTGGGTCTTTTTTGAAACTTTCCCCAAATAGGATTCTTCAGGGTTTTTTTTTTCCTTACTCAGGACATAGTGAGGATACAAAATCAGTTGAGTTTGCTTCTGTTGCAATTTGTTCAACCTTTTTTCATAAAATGACTGGACTATAGGTACTGTGGTGCTGCAGTCAAACTGTGAAAAGTTGAGATTTGTTGTTCTTTTCTTTGCTTCAGCATTTATAGGGTTAATGCGTTAGATTGTCTGATATGGAAGAAAGCACATATGGGAACGCTGCTTTTGTTATTATCTGTAATCCTGAATAAAAGCTTCAGTAAGCGACATCTGTTTTGCCATCATTAAGACATTACAACACGTTTCATTTTATTTAACACTGCAAATGACAATGTACTGTATATAGCCTACGTTTTTCACTAAGGATGAACTATGAATAGCCTATAAGAATGACATTGTGACAAATGATGGTACATTTATTCATTCATAATTCTATTTACATGAAACACCGTAAGTTATACTGTCAAATATAATTGTGGCAAGTCAGCAGCCTACTTAAACTTGATTAACCACAACCAAGACTTATAAAGCATAATATGCATATATGTTTTACATTGTTTGCAAATGTTTCAACTATGTAACAAGTTGTAAGAAGTTTTCAAAACAATTCCACACATGTAATGATGGGGACGTTGAAAATATTTTAATATTCAAAACTGTTGCCCAATCATAGCAGTGGGCATTTACTTCCAAGTCTGTAAAAAAAAAAAAAAAAAAAAAAAAAACCTGTTGTCGTGACAGCCTAAAACCGAAATGTTCAATACTGACATATTCATTTTGTCCTATCACAAAGAAATATAGCTCAGTTAGGTCAGTGACCTGAACATGTTTTCAACCTGTTTTGAAGTCTGTGTTGACACAGATCACAGTGAATCGCAACCACACATCGGTAACCTTTGATTTTTTTTTTAGTTTAATTCAAACAATCACACACATATAATTCTACAATTATTCCTTTCTAGAATTCCCCTCCACTTCAAATTAAAACTGTTAAATAGTTCATTTGACCCCAAAGTTGCGTAAATGTTCAATTCACAGAATTCAAATAAAATGAAATATGTTGAGTCACTTTAGACGTCATTGTAAAACCTTGACAATCAGGGTGTGTTAAACTTGTTGATTCCCATTGGCTCTCAGTGCCCAGAGAGATAAAAGCCACAGACCTTCAGCTTTAGCCCTGTCAAGTCTGGTCATTTTTGCAACTGTAGAACAGTGACACTTTTTGTTATGCTTTGATCACCTGGTGTACACCTGTATACATCCCAACAGCATTATTGCAAGCATAAAATTTTTGGACAGCCCTGACTAACAGTAACCAGCCTGATAAGTCAAGTGTGTAAACCACAAAGAGATGTGCAAAGTACGCTAATAAAGTGCTAAATATACAAAAAAACTAAAATATAATTTTTCCTCTCTTGCTATAGAGCTGGTAAGTCCCGCCCCTTCCGTAAAACCCCGCTGGACCTCTAGGTTGAAAAATCGTCAATGCAAGTGAATGGGAGAAAATAATTATTTTCTGGTCCCGTTTGAATTGTGCCATGAATGTGAACATATGTTGTCTGTGAATTTTTTATATAATTTTTCATGTTACAAGTTTGACAGTATATGGTATGATTCTTCGGCTAGCAGTTGTGGAAAAGACATAACGAGAAAGACTACATGTCGCCTATGTGACGTCACCCCATAAAGTTGACTTACCCGTGGTTTTCGCCCAACCTCAACAATTTTGTCCTCTCCCTGAAAGAAGGCGGTGAAGTGCACCAAAGACACAGCCATGTTTAGCGGGATCCGTGAGCTAGTGTCCGTGTGCGAGTGGTGTTGACGTTTCAAACGCGTCGAGAGTTGTAGTCCACAAAGTGCTCTCACACAAAGTCTAACCGTATCAAACTTCTACCCGCTAAATTGTAGCATTCTTTACACGAAAAGTTATATAAAAAATTCACAGACAACATATGTTCACATTCATGGCAAAATTCAAACGGGACCTAATTATTTTCTCCCATTCACTTGCATTGACGATTTTTCAACCTAGAGGTCCAGCGGGGTTAGCGGAGGGGGCGGGACTTACCAGCTCTATATTCTATACAGTATATTTTCATGTTGATATATTTACACACACACACACACACACACACACACACACACACACACACACACACACACACACACACACACACACACACACACACACACACACACACACACAAGCCTTACATGTTTGCACAACATCCTTTGTGCAATAATGTCTTCTTGTCAGAGAGATGTGTAATTTACTTGATAATAACTATCGGTTTAAATGAGTAAGAATTCCCATGAATATAGCAGCAAGCAGCAATTATAAGAGCTGAGCGAGCTATCTGTAAAAATGTTGTTTGAACATGTCATTGTAAAAATTAAATTGAAACTGTCAGGGGATGATTGCAATGGTGCTTAACCAGTTCCATCTCAGCGCACCAAGGCGTTGCAGATATAGCCTATACAGCCTAAGATCCTGAATGGCATCTTGCCATAAAAATATTTCTCAAGATACACGACTGTCATCATGAACTATGAATGCAACTCAGACAGCCAATCAAACAATGGTTTCGCTAAGCCCTTTTTAGGAGGGCTTCAGCAGCTCCTCCCGTCTTTTAGTCAGCGCTTCCGTGTGTTCTTTTGGCATGAAGCAGAGGACAAGGTGTGTGTATTGATAGATTGTTATATATGCAGGTCTTTTATCATAAAATGAGTTTACATGATGCGGGAGCAATAGGTCTACATCCACTGTAAAGTTTTCCCTGCGTTCACACCCCTTATCTTACAGTTGTTTTCCTCCTGCGAAAATGGACATACTTTAGAAAATGGTATTTTCATTTGAGAATTATTTTTTTTAAATTAAAACGCATTATTTTGGATGTGGCATTAGAGTAACATCATGCACCTAAATTATTAAATACACTGTAAAAATTATTTGTTGGTTTAGCTTAGCCTAGCCTTAAAGGCACACTATGCAGTTTCTGTTTTTGTCAAACAGTGCCCCCTAGAGTCTCTGTGGAGTACTTGTATTTAACGTTACTGTCGTAAATACCACTCACGCAGAGTTTCCGCTCGTTTTCTTCGTGGACTCTGCCATGATTCACGTCTGAAATGCTAGTGCTAGTGTCTTCCATAGAGGCTGCTTCATATGTTGTTGATGTATGTGACGTCGTGCCGTAAAGCAAGTCGTGATTCTCGCGAGATTTGTCGGGGCACCACCTCTCAAACTTGCATTGCTGGTTTTGCCAGCTTTGCTATCGGGATGAATCGCCCTACTACGAGTTTGTTTACCATCGAAATTATTTCGAAGCTGTTATATTAAGGTACAAATCTTGCATAGAATGCCTTTAACTCAAACGTAAAAAGTTTGAGTTCATCTAAACAAAAAATTTGAGTTGATGATGCAAAGAAGGAGATTAGTTTATTCAACAGACACTCAAAATATTATGTTATCTTAACAGCATTTGTGAATCTAAGCCGATTCGACAAAAGATTTGTGAAAAGTTTGAGATTGTGACTGACCTCGAGAGTTTAAATCCACGGGATTCCTGCAGCTGACGTCACAAAGAGTCATTCAGAAGCTTCATCAACGATTCCGAACATTCTTTTCATGCTAATGACGCATTGCAGTGATTGACAAAAGAGGGCGGGGTGGTTATTCTCTTTAATCAAATGAACTTTATTGGTATTATCATTTATATCAGACCCCGCCCTTCAGATCAATTGTTGTTAATCACTGTTTAAACCTTATTTACAAAATAATAAACCGAAATCGAAAGACATATAGGCTGCAAAATAATGAAAAACTTAGTAAAACAGTTCACTTTATATTTAATGGCATAATAATCAGAAAGAGCTGAAGCTGAATGATTCTTGATGTCTTAATTTAAACATTCAGTATGATGAAATAAATTATACATAAACCGAAGCTTATTATAAACTGATCACTGAGTTTGGAGCTGTTGTGAATTTTAGAGATGTGTGTGTGTGTTGATTTATTAACAAACCCCTAATTCATTAAGATGGAAATGTTTTCTGGTCTGTAAATATGTGTATAAATAAAAACACTTATAATAAAATCAAAACAATTAAAAGGGTTGATAAAAGTAATCGTGATGTTCATAAAATATGAAATTTCAACTTTCAATGTTACATTTTTTTGCTGTCTATTGTTTCGAGTTTCTTTAAAAAAGTCTCCTGTTTGTGCAGCTAAAAAGTGCTGTATTTGCTGAGATATCCAGGTGATATATTAATCTCAAAGGCACCACAGCTAAAATCACGTTGTAGGCACATGACATATTCTGATCACAAGATGTCGCCATTTGGACAGTAATTCCACAAACACGAACTACAGAATATTCCAGGTATCAGGTCAAAGTGCACGTGCAATTCTTACAATACTTTTAAGAGTATCTTAGAATAATTAGTATAATCTTACAGTCATTTAGGTTACCACTTATTGTGTGGTGCAATAGCCATTATTTTTCAGACATATATATCACATCAATACACAAGGAGAATTGTTTTAATTTTTATGTGCCTCACACCTTCAGTGCATGGCCTCTAAATCAGATTTGCCAGATTAAAGAATTAAGAGCACTTTAGTTGATTAATTTTCTACAAGACAGCAGTGGTGTGTTCGTATGGATGGTAGGGAAAAAAACAATGCTAAACCATATAAGTGTGTTTTGTTAGGATAAAAAAAAAAAAAAAAAAAATAGAATAAAAAACTTTTCCCATCTTATGTTGTTACCATCAAGGTATGTGTCCAATCAAACTATATTTTGTTGTGAATACTGTATTTTGCTGTCAAACGCACACAGCAAATTCAGATTCAGCTCGGTAAAATGGCTAATGCTAATACATCATTATGCAAACCTGAAAAAGCCTGTAGCCTATATGTTAGAGGCAATTTTATACTTTTGAACGATAACCACTTTTGTTACTGTGTTGGGTCTGCACTGAAGAAGAAAAAACAGCACATTCATTTTTGGGGAGGTTTTATAACCGAGAGATAAGTTTGTAATTTGGTGTGCAAACTGCAGTTATTTGACAACTCAAGCATGCTTCTCTTCTAGTGAACACAAGGGGGCAGAATAGTATAATCTATTATTTTGCCAACCTTATACAAAATGTTTGGTTTATCCATGGTTTTGTACTTTAATTACCACTGACCTTTTCTCTCTTACTATAGATTCTAATCACGGAGCACAAGGCTTCGGACCGATCCCTCCAGTTCAGTGGAAATGTGGAAAGGTGAAATTTCCTATAAATCTTTCCAGCGCACACTCCTCTGCCCTTGCAGATGGATCATGGAACTGAATACTCATTGGTTCTGTAATAATGATATCCTTTTCCCCACAATTCACTTGTCTTTCTCTCTCTTTCATTCTCCTTTTTATATATAAATGTATGTAGGCCTACATTAACAATTGAAACTATTTAAATTTTTTATCATTTATGGTTATTTCTTCTGAAGCTGATTATGCCATCATACCACCGGAATAAAAAAAGTTCCTATTATTTTTTATAGCAGCAAAAATGTCTGTGTTCACGTTTTCTATTTAATTATACACTACAGTTTTGTATGTTTTTTCAATTTTTTTGAAAGTATTATACTCACAAAGGCTGAATTTATTTGAGCAAAAATTCAGTAAAAACAGTAATACTGTGAAATATTATTACTATTTAAACTAACTGTTTTCCATTTTAATATATATTTATGTAAACTGAATGTTCAGCATCATTACTTCAGTCTTCAGTGTCACATGATCCTTCAGGAATCACTCTAATAGGCTGATTTGCTGCTCAGTAAACATTTCTTATTATTATCAATGAAAATTTCAGGATTCTTTGATGAACAGCAAGTCTAAAAGAAGAGCATTTATTTGAAACAGAAATCTTTTGTAACAATGAACAACTTTTTACTCTCACCTTTGATCAATTTAAAGGGACAATTCACCCAAAAATGAAAATTCTGTCATTTACTCACCATCAATTTGTTCAAAACCATCATTGTTTTTCTTTTTTCTGAACACAGAAGAAGATATTTTGAAGAATGTGGGTAACCAAACAGTTGACGGCAGACAAATAGCCAATGATTTCCATATGGATAAAAAAAAAAAAAAAAAACAAAAAAAAACACTTTCTTTTTATTAAAAACTGTTGTGTGCAGGCAAACTAAACTCAAGATTGACAAATGTATGAAACTGTGCAGTGACAGTTGGAGGGTAAACAATCTTTCAGATAATCAGTTGAAAGTAAAACCATTAACTACGGCTTACAGGGACAATGACATTGTGTGCTCATAGCATTACAGATTTTGTTTTCACTAGTGTAAGCTGTAAAATATTTACCTTTGCGCTTCAACGTAATTTGCAATCCAGGAATCTAGTCTAATTACACAAGGAAATGACCACTGTATTGGCTAGGGTATTGGCACTGTATTGTAAAGCTCATTTGCATTCAACGAGAATCACAGTGAAGGGTAACGAAAAACAGCAGACAGGGAAATCTGTGGGTGTCTACTGTCCGTACAGTAGTAGTAGCAACTACAAATATTAAACCGATGTATAATTCATAAATCAAGAACCCAACTCTTGGAGCAACACGATTGCGTGCTGAAACAAAACAAGATCGACCGCTAAATTTAGAGACCGTAGAAGGACACAGTCCTTGAAGGGAAGGGTTAGCGCTGTCCTTGAGTCACATGAACAGACTGTGTGAATCACACAAGGGTGGATGAAGCAGTCAAAGTTCTACAAGAACAAATTTCTTATGTAAAAGCATGACTGCATTTTACCCTACAGCAGCAGATTAAAGGAGAAGCGACTTAATGTGGAGTGACAGTCCTAACGGAACTGGCTGAGAGTGTCGTGGTATGGCAACGCACCGCTGACTGGCCACAGATTTACAAAGATTTCTGCGAGATCTACAACGACACCCAAGGAGGAGCTGAAAAACTGTCTAACAAACCAGGAAAGGTTTTCAAGCTGCAGAAGGGAGCGTTGAGAATAGAGCCATCTTGCTGCTCCTGTCTCATGCAAAGATTCCTGACACCTAGTGTTGACGGCGCACTCTGGAGACCTGCCTTCAGTCCTGCCTCTTCCCTCCACCACCTGCACAGAAATAAACAAAAAAGATGCTCCTTAAGGGGGTGTTGTTGCACTGGCTGTCTCTCTATGTTTCTGACCTCTGTATAAACAATGAAATCCTCACTAGCAAAGAAGGATCTGAGCCACATTAAGAAGAATGAGGTTGCGAATCAGTGGAAATTCTGCATGTTATTTACATGCACCGTGTGAGCAAATCTGAGGCGACAGAGGTCCAGCATGGGAGAGTTGGACGTATAGTCCTCCAGCAGCAGTTTAAAGCTGGCAGGCTGTTGTGCTTAGTCATCTCTGGATTTTCCTCCCCGCGCTGCCAGGCCTGGACGCTGCTCGGTCTAGACTCTGGCTTCCATTGGTCATGTGCAGCTGGGAGCTGTCAAGCTTTTCAATCATTTTAATACGTCTACGGGGTGCCGAGGACCTCGATTTCATCTGATAATCCGCACTAGCAGCGAAGATTAAAGAGAGAAAAGAAAAAAAATAGCCTCCAGTTGTGCTCATCTGGTTTATCAAGAACATAAAAAGGGAGTTTTATTAATCCATTTTGGCATAAATCTATGCCTGGCTAACTAAAATATATATATAACTGCAATGTAATCTGATGAACAAACTTTCATACTTTTCATAACTAGCTACATTGTGAAAGCTGGAAAAGTGAAATTCCTTTATTTATTGTCATAATTTCGCAATTACTGACAATGTAACTTAGTAATTTTGACGTTGTGACAACTTCGTAGATCAATAGTTTTATGCTGGAAATATATATATATATATATATATATATATATATATATATATATATATATATATATATATATATGGTGACATGAAGTATTTAACCTAATGTATGTAAGGCTAGTTCTTTTTTTTCTTTTTTTTAAAAACACTAAAATTTACACCAACCCATAGTAATCTCAGGAGTAAAAATAAATAATAAAATGTAATAAAAAATGCTATTGATCAGCTTGTTTTTGCTGACTTGTGTTCTATTATAAGCAATATGACACATCCAAGAGAGCAAAATATTCAGGCCAGCATGCTGACTGTGAATTTAATATGACTTTAACACACCACTTCAGTAAACAAAAAGCTAATATTAACTTGCATTTTATAACTTTTTTGCCAGTTACTTTGTCCATTTTTGCTCCGCCAACAAACATATTAATAAACAAAACCAAAGCAGGAAGCAACATACTTTTCTTGAATTAATCAGTGCTTTTAATTTGAACAAATCAAGTACAATATTTAGTGACTTACTCATAAAGACAGCAACTTGTTTTGTTCCTGATTAAATCAGTGTTTTTGAATGAATTGGATGAATGAATGATTTAATGACTGACCCATAAAGACAGTCACTTGTCACCACCTACTGGTGTAACCAGGAATGGATTAATGCACGGACCCACCGGGCACGTGCCAAAGGCACTAGAGCAAAATGCAGAGGTGGACAAAGTCAAGTCAAGTCGCCTTTATTTATATAGCGCTTTTTTACAATACAGATTGTATCAAAGCAGCTTCATAGTGATAACATGAAAATAATACAACAAAGTTTGTTTCTAGAAGAAAATTGCGTCATCATCCACAGATCAATAATATTCTTGAATATTAAATGTCCCCAAATAAGCAAGCAAAAAGCCAAGGCAACAGTGGCAAGGAATCAAAACCCTATCAAAGTGACAGAATGGAGAAAAAACCCCACAGTACACAACTTCCTTACTTGAGTGAAAGTACAGATACTGGTCAAATATTACTCCGTTACAAGTAAAAGTTGTAAAGACTAATTTTTACTCAAGTAAAAGTACAGAAGTACTCGTTTTTAAAAGTACTTAAGTATCAAAAGTAAAAAGTAAATGTCAATGCATTGTTTTATTATTGTTATAATATTATTATATTATATACTTATAGTACCTTATGCCTCTGAAGCAACCTAGTGAATACACCTACCAGTTATATCTGTGGAATTAAGAGATTTTAGAATGTTATAAATCCTACAGAAATTAAACAAACAGCTAAACAGAAAGACCTATTTGCCATGGATGCGCAGAGGATCTGTCTTCATCCATTTTGCCACCAGTTGATTAGTGTTCAAGGAAAATGATGGGAAATCGCTGAACTTCACGACATGTGACCCAACAAGAGTGATTAATGATAGGCTGTCTGTCACCTGCAAAAAAAACAATCACGTTTTATCCCCTGACTGACGTTGCGACTCAAGGACCTTGACAGAAATGTAGTGGAGTAAAAAGTACGATATATGTCTTTCAAATGTAGTGAAGTTAAGGTAAAAAGTTTCCAGAAAAAAATAATACTCAAGTAAAGTACAGATACTCAAGTACAGTACTCAAGTAAATGTACTTTGTTACTGTCCACCTCTGGCAGAATGCCTTTGGCATGTGCTCAAGGAAAAATCAGAGGACCATGCCGCACCGCTAAACCCATAAGCAATGAAAAATCAGAGCGCCGCTATCAAATATCATAACTTGTCTTTACATGAGACTGTATTTGAGACTATTCAAGAAATTCATTACAAACAGAAAGACTTGTTACAGAGAAATGTATTGTCGGAGCGGGATTTAAGTGAATGTTGTTCTACATGAGGGGAGCGTTCGCTTGTGCCCAACATTACACACATCGTGTGCTTATAAATTGGAAGGCTGTGTCCTATAAAGCTTCATTTCTCTGCTGACATGTCATCAAGCATTGAAGGTCATCTTAATTTGAAAAATCCTTGGAAGGCGTCCTTCATTTGGCGTGATTTGAAGGCTACATCAACTGTGAAACACCCACAATCCTTTGCACACATTCCAAAACACAAAAAAGATTTGGCGGAAAATGGCTGCTTAGTTTCATTAATATTAATGTTATTGACATTGACATGTTTTCTTTTGTTTTGTTGTAGATTCACATAATGCTAAACATCTAATAATGTAAGTGACTGGGAGACCACAGACCGTTTACATTCACTGGTTGTCAAGTGCACTTTTTCTTTTTTGAATTTTCATTGTGAACACACTACTTACTCTTCATACTACAAAATTGCATAGAACAGTGCATACTGTAAGTATGCGAATTGGTATGCACCTTTGGGAGTGGACTAAATATCTAGGTTTCTAGTTTGTTCAAAACACACAAAAGAAGGATTATTTATCTGACGGCTATGACTGATCCTTTAAAAAGGATGTAATTAGTGGAAGCTAGTCTTGATTGGCAGGTGTGTGGAAAACTGCAATTCTCTCGGTCTGGATATAGCGAGCCACAGAATGTGTTTGCCTGAATTGTCAGTTTCTTTGGTGCAATGACACATGTGCGTCCCCTCTTGTGGAAAGGATTGCATGTGCACCAGTTTGGAACATGACACAATCTCATGGGGATGTTGGAAGCCTCATGCATCATGACCTTCATTCCTGTCTGTGGAAACTCTATAGTTTGAAGGGAAAGTTGTATTACGCTGTGCTTTACAGAACATACTTCTACATTTTGAGGCAGCTGGATTTCTCTCGGGACCTCTGGGCTTGAATCTAGTTCTTTGTAGGCTCTTTTCTCAGTTTGGTTTAGATTTTCTGATATCATTTTATGCATTTGGATAGTCTGAGATTAAGTGATGAAACAAAAGAGAATAAAAGATTGTTCATAATCAGCTCATCCTTTTAGAGTACCCTATCCTGTGCCAAGGCTATTGTTTGCTAAATCAACCATGAAAGGGCTTGTTGTTCCATCTCATGCTCTCCTCTTTGGCCTTGAGGCTTTATTGTCTTCTGTCATTGCCTTAAGTAGGACTGAATGCTCATATTGGCTTTCAGCCATAGTTCCTGCATTCTCCCCTCTTGGCCTCAGTAGTTGACAGGGTCTTCACCATGGCTTTCTCTCTAAATAGCACAAAACTCCTACATTAAGAGCCTTCTTGCCTGTGGTGGGCCGAGGCCCATTATGGCATACTGGAGACATTTAGGGTCTGCAGTAACTTTTAGTGCTTGGGATTGTTTTTATGGCCATGGTTTAATTAACTTAGTCAGTCTTAATGTAGGAATAGTTCATTTCAGATGGAAAATTCTTGCATTCTTTTGTGCCCCATTTCCAGATTTCCCTTGAAAGCAGTGTTTGTTTGATGTGATTCATGTTTATTTGACACTAAAAATTTCCCATCAGATTTTTCTGATCTGGAAGGGGTATTGTAGTTATACAATAACTTTCATAGTTTTGAGGTATGGTATGGTTCTTCTGATTATCTGCCTAGCACCTAAAGGGACAAAAGAAAAAAAATGCTTTCAATGCTTTTGAGAAGTTTTGCGTTTCCCCAAGAAAATTTGCATACGCTCGCAAAACCTTTGTGAGGGAAATAATATGAGCTGGAAAAACTTTTGCAAACGAACGTAAAGTTTCTCAGTGGAAAGTAAAGTTTTAGCAAGCAAACGCAAAGTTTCTCAGGGGAACACAATACTTTTGCAAGTGAACACATACGCATTGAAATAGTTTTCCTCCTATCTAATTTTTTCCCATCACCATGTCCCTTTGTATCTGACTAATTTAAGGACTACAATTTCTCATATCTGATAATATTAATATGATTTTACATGAATGTCTCCAAGCACAGTTTTTAAAAAAGAACTTTGCAAATACATGTCAACTTGCAGTATTCTAACACTAACCCTACCCTGAGCCGAAGCACAACCAAAACAATGTTCTTCCGCAAAATGCATGCAGTTTTGTTTTTTAACCGCTAGAGGGCCAACAGTTACATAGTGTACCTTTAAAGACAACATTTAAAGGTGATTTTGTATTCCCCAAATATCAAAAAAATAAATAAATAGGGCCCAACCTAGATTCTAAATTCAATATACAGATGTTTACACGTTACATTTTCAAGCCATTTGATTCAGCGTGACATATTAAGGTCTATTAGAAAATAATTCATCTCTTGAGTAGCTGACTGAAAAAACCCCAAAAAAGCTCTTTTCAGACAGCTTAATCTTTTGATCCCCAGTCACACTCTCCTTTTGTATTTAGGAGGTATAGAAAAGGCAGGTGGTGTGTACAGATTTGCTGAGTGAAAGATGTTTATGTTGCAGGCAGACATCCACACGTTTTATAGGGAACAGATGGCAAATACACGATAAGAGCATCTTGGGTGCTGTCTTTATGGAATTTGTTGCTTGTTGTTCTCGATGCAGTGCAAGGCCGCTTCAGAGGAAAGTGAAACACTTCTGTAATCAGATCTCTAAAAGCCATATGTTAGCCCCTTTATTCTTTAATTTATCAAACGTTTGAACTTGCATAACAAAGGATAATAATACAGTTATGGAAAAAGTAGCTTTGATACTTCTGACAGTAGATATATTTGGCAAAGATTTACAGTACATATTGAAAGAGTTATCTGTGTTCTGTTTCTTCCTTATAAACAAGAGACTTTCTTTAGATGACATTTTCAGTGATTAATGTGTTTTTGGCTGCAGTGTTCTACAGCAATTAAAATGCATGAAAACAGTCTCTTTGACAGTTCCTTATATTGTACAGATAATTATTTTGACATACTAAGTCTTGAATTACATTCACAGACTAAATTAATCATAATGGCTGTTATTTACTGTCACTGTACTAATTACAATGAATGTTTATTTTATAATATTTTGGTAACACTTTATTTTGATAGTCTACTTTAGACACGATTCTAGCTATAAGTTCGTTTGCAACTACATATCATTGACTCTCATTAGAGTATTAGTAGACAATCTGCTTAATGTCTGCTAACTCTTTATTGTGATGCTCCTCCAACAGACACTGTACTGACTATAAGTAACTTTGCAACTACATGTCAACTTACAGTATTCTAACACTAACCCTACCAGTCTACTTCTAATGAGAGTTAGTTGACCTGTAGTTGGAAAGCTGCTTAGTTAATAGAGTGTATAAAGTGTACCATTGAAATAAAGTGTAAGTTGACCATTTATCTGATATTAAAGCAAAACTGTATACATATTTCCCCCTTAGTACTGTTGTTGCACCCTCTAAAAGGATCAGGACAATAACATCCATTTACGTTTTGTAAGTTTATTTGCCCCTGTTTTCTTTTTCGAATACGAATTTGGGGTTTAACTTGAACAACAAATCCTTTTTTTCATGCATGGTGATATTGTTCAGTATGCATTCTCTCTCTCGGTTCTCATCGGCTATATGCTTATTATCTCTTCCCTTTTATACACTGTATTCTTTTTACTATTTATTTTATACTCCCCTTTATGTAATTTTTTATTGAATCCGGTTTTCAAAAGTTTGCGTTTTCAGGCCCCCAAAACGCCTTGTAAAACAGATGTCGTGTAAACCCTCAGGTTGTCCCAAACCAGTATGAGTTTCTTTCTTCTGTTGAACACAAAGGAAGATATTTTGAAGAATGTTGGTAACCAGACAGTTGATTGACTCCATTGACTATGGAAGGTGCAACTGTCTGGTTTTTCAAAAACTATTATTTAAAATATCTTCTTTTGTGTTTAGCAGAAGAAAGAAACTCTTACAGATTTGGAAAAACATGAAATGGAGACAGAATTTTCATATTGGGTGAACTATCCCTTTAACGAAAGGATTCATCAGAAACCATGACAACTAATAATTAGCTAGAACTCAGGCAAAACATTGACAAATAAAACCATGATTAGAAATTAAACAATACAATCAGACATGACTGTTACACTTTATTTATAATATTTGTGAAAAATAAGAGATGACTGTAATAATGTTGTTTCTTCAAGGGCACAACACTGTCAACAGAATATTTGTCATTAATCATTAACAATTAATTATTCAGTCTTCAGAAAGCAGAATGAAAAAAAAAAAAAGATTGCTGAATATGAATGCAAAAAAAAAAAAAAAAAAAAAAATCATTACATTAAACACATTGCATATCTTAAGTACACACATTAACTTTGATAGCCCTAAAAATAAGTTGTCAAATCTTTTTTTTTTTTTTTTTTTTGTGGACCCTATCTTATAGGGGGCCCTTTTTACCTTTACGGCCCCTTGGGATTGACTTTTACCGTCAAAGGTCTATAGATATACAAGTATAGTTAGTGAGGGTCTAGCGGTGGGACCCTCTCAGTGGTGTGTAAAGAAGCATGAAGGTTGAGTTCCCTCAGGAAGATTGAATAAACCAGTGTTGGAACGCCAGCACTGTCAATGCTAATCTAAAACAATTGAAAGAAATAGTCTCTCTGCTCTTCCACAGTTGGAGCAAGACTACGTTTGTTTTTGTCAAAAATGACTATAACGTTTATGATTCCTGATGATGTAGTGAAAGAGTCTCGTCTTAGCAGGTCAATGCCATTACACCCCTCACCTTCAGACCTCCTCTCTCTTTGCTTGAGCAAAAAAAAAAAAAAAAAAGAAAAAAAAAACCTATTATATCAGGTACAATTCCTCAAACACACACCTGGTCTCAGCCATAAATCTCTGTCTCCATTATAGTTCTGCCAATAGCATGGCCATGCTGGCTGCACACACTCTTTATTGTGGGGTTTGATGCATATTTCACCGTGCTGGGGTGTGACAGAATGGGGTTGGAAAATGAGGGAGCAGCTTCATTACGGTACTAGTGGATTGTTCGCTGGAGCTGCCAAAAGTGCCATGAAATGGGGGGGAAAGTAGCTGGAGAAATGGAGGAAAGGACGAGAAAGAAGTGACAGGAATGAGACAAACTGTACCAAACATCAGCATCTAATTTTTCTCCCCTTGTTTCTGAAGCAGCAGTCACCGTCTCCACCGTCAAGTGTGTATTGACTGGACGGCGTTTAGCATTATAGCCATTAAAACTTCCAGAGAATAGCTGCAGGTTTGTTCTCACTTCACAAGCATGACTCTGCATCACAATGTGGTGTAAATGTTCAGCCCTGCTATTTGTGACATGAAAAACATAGATGTATTGATGCTCCAAAGATCATCATCCTGTCACAATGTAAAGCAGACTTTGCAAAGAGGTTGTTATTGGATAAGGGAATTAAAAACTATATTTGACATGAAAACAAACCCGCAAAAGGTGCTTTTCTTAAAAGGGTAGTAAAAAAAAAAAAAAAAAAAAACTGTTTTGGCATAAAAACATTTTTAAGATGATCTCAGGGGGAAAATAAATGAAAAGCAACTCATATACGATGGTGTTGTTTTCTGTATTCACTTGAGGTAATACTTAAGGCTCTTTCCCCAAACACATTGATGCTATTTCTTCAAACTGTTTTTTTAGCTGCAGGGTTTTGTGTCTCGATCCTTATTGACAGCTCCAGGCTTATGTAGCAACAAAACAATGCTTCATGATTGCTGCTGTTATCTGAATCATTTATCTTTTTTCCTTCGAATTGCCTGGTGCGATGTGATCAGAAGCTGATGATTATATCTTTCCAAGTATGGCACTGAATTTGAGATTAATCTTGATTTCCGATAACAGTGCAGTGTGCAGTGTTTTTGTATCGGCTTTTTGGAAAGCGATTATAGGCTTATTCTTAAAACAAATATAATCTACACCAAATATCCAGCCAACTTAAGTAAAAGCAGAATGCACTCTTATAGATATATCATCAAAATAAATACAATTAAATAAATAATAAATTACATTCTTTTAAGTCATCTCTTTGAGATGACTTAATCCTCAATCCATCAGTCAATTAAAAAAAAAACAAAAAAAAACTGATTTTATCTTATGTTTGTCAGATTACCGGTTACCGTAATTTTGTATAGTGAACAGATAAGCTAAAAAGTGAAAATTTCTAGAAAACTCAGCACTTGATATCGCCATTTGTCTTTTTAAGACACAGTTTCAGCTTGGAAATAGTTCTTACACTGTTGACATCAACCCTGTTACCTTCCTGAAGACGCAATTATATTTCAACGTATAAAGTGATTCATTTAGCTCGGGATGGGCACTAAACTATTAATTACCACTTTAAATACATTATTTGTCTGATAGAATCATTAAAATATTACATAAAATGTACTTCTCAAATTGGAAAAGGCACAGTTTCATATTATGACCCTTTTATATTGCCATTCAATGGGGAAAAAAACTGTTTCCTTTTCACCATCAAATCTCACTCCGAGTCATAAAGATAAAATGTTGGATGGAGGAGGGTCATCTGAATCAATGGGTTCTTAAATTTGATGCTATATGGCATACTTAATGAGAAAAATATAGTTTACTACCCCTTGGCATGAAATGCTGGACTAAGCTTTTTTCCAAGGGCAGCATTCAGTCTGACCTATCAACATTCAGTCCAGCATCTGCTATAAATTGCAAGGCTGTGCGTTAGAAAGGACTTATATTGATTACTAAGAGTGAGTAGGACACTAGAGCTCCGCTCTATTTAGATTCTTATTAACCAGAACACACACACAGAGACTTGGCTTAAAACACTCCTACTTCAAATACATCCAAGATGCTTGGAAAACACCAATATTTCAGGACGATTTTGGGATTCTGTCATTATAGCATTACAAAGATGCTCCAAAAAGATATTTCAATGAGAAAAACGAGTGTAATTGTTAACACTTTTTAATTTTGGATTCTGCAAACATGAGAAGTACTAAAGTATTTTTTCTTTGATCTTCATTGCAAACAATTAAGTGTTTGATTTAATGAAGCATTCATAGGGAAAATAATCGTCTAACTGAATGAGAACGAATGAGAAATAAAGTTATTTCCCATGTAGAAATGTAAAGGTTTTTATAAATCTGTCTCATGGTCTCTCATAAAAAAATACTAAATCGGTGTTCTGAGTCTCTCTGGTCGTGGCATTGGTTGTGATATATCCTATCTAATAACTTGTCATTTAGAGACAGTTGATTTAACACAAGAGGCTTTATATTGGTCAATGCTGGTGTGTCTGGCAGCATAAATGGTAAAAATTTCTCGCATGATGCATTTATTGAACTGCAGACCCACTTTAGTCCACACTTGGAATCAAGATGGATGCATTAAAACCTCACAGATCAAAACCATTGGCCAAGAGAAACAAGATCCTTAGAGAGGTATAGGCTATCAGGATGAGGGATTTTTTAAATTAACCTTTAACCTCCTCCGTCTCTATTACATTTTATTTTCCCAAAGGTAAGAATGATGTTTCATTGGTGCTTATATGCAAGCATGCCATCTGCCTCTTAATAACTCTCCATATGGTGGTGATCCAAGTGTAGTCAACATTTATTAAGCTGTGATTCAGAGCCCAGGTCAATATTTTCCTGTTGTTTAAAGGGATTGTTTACCCAAGAATGATTTTTGAAGGATCATGTGAAACTGAAGCTTGGATGTATATACTTCAAAATCTTTAGTTTGCACTTGTGAGAGAACACAGCGATCTAAAAGAGCTGCAAATGTCAGAGCAGGACAATGTGCTATAAAATACCAAATAAAAGGATTTAGTGCCAGTACTAAAGATGCTGTCATATGATGATTAGCAAGAGACAGAGAGTGCAAGCTTATGATTGCCATAAAGCTGAAATAAACGAGTTTGCTAATAAGCAGTGACACATGCAAGTAAGCCACATATGCAAGTCCTTTACTTCTGTTGTTGACCAGTTGGTGAAGACCTGTTCTTGCATCAGAGGCTGCGGACTGCAAGGAAGGGCTTTTGTAGTGCAAGCTTTGTGCCTGCATTGCAGAGGCTGTCGGAACACAGATTGATTTGTAGATATTGAGACAACAGCGATACGTTGCAAAGATCACTTGCATCAGCACTCAAATCAGTCTTTTGAGCTAAAGCTAGGGAAGGAGGAGATGAGACATGATAACTTGATGCTTTCGAAATGTTTAAATGAACACACTGTTATCATTTGAAATTTCATTGCACTTTAAGGTCTGGTAAATAAACATTTCAAATAATATGGCCATTTTAACCATCATGTTATTGCCCATAGAAACTGGGCAGTGTTTCATTATGGTTGATTAATCAAACACTCATATTAGTATTAAAGTTATTATAGCATCAGTTAATCAGTTATAAATATGCAATGACATAAAAACAGTATCAATAATTTAAGTTTAAAAAAAAAAACTATTCATATTTTTCATATTACCAGCATATATTTACCATAATCAATGAAAACTGCATGGTGTACAGTATATGATAAACCAAATCATTTTCAAAAAGGTAGTTTGCAATAAATGCATAAACTATGAAAAGTGCATTTAAACATCATGGCATGTTATATAATACCTCAGATAAAATAAAAATGACTTTCCATAGTTCCATAGGCACAAAAACACTATGACTTTGAGTGAATCTCATAAACAATATTTACATGGCGAAATTGTATGCCAGGCTGACATTTCCACTGACACTAAAGTTCATTGTAAATTAGCTTTACCTGTGCTAAATTACCTGCCTTAGACTGCTAGAGAAAAGGCACTTAATTGCTTTCTGTTTGTACTGTGATAATGATGAAATCTGCACAATGGCAGTGTCTGTCTGACACCATTCAACAGGCATGACGCATTGTAATTTGTGTTTATAAAGCTCTCTATTTCAGTCTGATGCTGGATCTCTTATGATAGTACATTTTCAGAGAGTATGTAATAAGGTTAAATTAAACTTACAACTATACTACATTTGACTCTACTTCAGTTTTTGAAATGAATTTCGCTATAATATTTTACAATTGTTTTTCACAGTGGATTCTCTCTAAAGTAACACTGCTTTGTGTACAAATCATAAATAATACAAAAAAAAAAAAAATAGTGCAGTATTTTGGGATTCGCCGTCAATCACTCTCCTCCCAGTATGCACTGGGGCAAACATGGATACATTGTTTGACTAGTTTGTTGATTTTGTTGTCACATTTAGTAACTTGTCTTGTGATGTCAGGATGACTTTCCTCTATTAAAATGATCAGTCTGCTGATTTTTACCCATGTCGTCTGCAGTTTTCAGGTCTGTGTGTAGTGAATTAAGGTATTTCATGAGTGTTTTACAACAAGTTTTCACAGGATGCCAACAAACACTTGTCTTCCTTTACATATTTCTCGTAGAGAACATTAGATACATATTCAGACTAAGATTCATTTAAATAAAGGTAAACGTTTGCAAAATGAAAAGACGTTGTGATCATCTTTTCTTCCACATTGTGATGTAGCGATACAGCTTCTGAACAAGAAATAATGTAGGGCGGGATTTGATTTTGTCCATGGGGAATTGATCCGATGGTTGTGGTTTGCTATTGCTGTGATGCCATGTGAGTGACAGGTTGTCCCGTCCTCGCGCCAGTAAACGTCCTCAGGGAAGAGAATAGGTGTCACTGCAAGAGATTACAAGGGCACATGAATTTAAAAAATATATATATATATAACGATGTGCATGGAGAAATCATTTATATATTCCATAAAAATGATAGCAGATTTAATGACATAGTCATAAAACCTTCCAATTTTAAGTTTAAGAAATTGTACTGTTGGTTGCAGTTTTTTGCCGTATTTCAATTCCATTTTTCTTTAGACACAAACTTTTTATATTAGTTTGAGAAAAATGCCATAAAGTTTGGCATCTGGCTTCATTCCACTTCTTCAGAAATGTATGAATCCAGCAGTTACAGTGAATGAGTCATTCCTGTGCTATTAATCATGTGCTGAGCTCAGTTTAGACAGCTCTGTCTGTAGAGCACAGCATGCCATGTTAAGAGCAGTGCTTGTTTCTTCCTGCCTCTTTAGAAAACAGTTGCCTCTCCTTCTGTTTACAGTGGCGAGGGTAACTCCAGAAAAGTCACCATCTTATCTGAGATGTTATTGCATTACATGAATTCAGGCCTGTATGGGGAAGCTCAGTAAAGAGCTATGTGTGTGTTGAAATCTGGAGAGAGTCATAGATTTAGATCCCAATATTTTGATCCCACTCTATCCATCGAGAGTTTATAGACTGTGAGAAAACGGTGGTGAGTTTCCCATCGAAGGCTTGGGTTTAGCTGACAGTATTATATACACGTTTGATTTTTCTCAAGCTTGTGAGACAGTAATCGGTTTTTAAGACTGTGCAGACCTTTAGCAATTAATATTAAAGTAAGGATAGTGATTCACCCTAAACGTTTAGGTAATCAGCTAAAATTATATTTTATTCTTAATCAGAATAATAAAGCATTTTCCTAAAAAATACTGTTTATTGCCATTCCATGTTTAAGCAACATCACATGAACAACATCCCATGTTGTGATATATAATGGAAGTAGTATAAAAAAAACATATGGAATTCATAATGAGATCAATAACATGCATTTAGAAAATAAATGAATTTTCATTTCATGCCAACTTTAAGTGATACCTTCAGCACGATTGGGAGTTAATTTTTGCATTTTGCAACAGTTCACAATTTAGACACAATTTTGCCAGTTGTTTTGTTTATTTGCTTTGCCAATGACAAAATTTGCAAAACAAAGCTGAATCTCCGAGTTATTCACAGCATTTTGGAATGAATCAGTTGAGTGAAATATTCAATAACTAACCCATTTGTTTCGTTCCTGAATGAATCTGCTCTTTGAAATGAATCAGTCGAGTGAAAGATTCAATGACTCACTCATTTGTTTCATTGTTAAAACAAATCCGCTGAGTGAATGATTAAAATGACTGAGTCATATCACATAAATTTGCCAATTTTGACAGTCACTTCTTGGTTCTTGCCGCCTACTGTTGTAACTATGTAATCTGTAGAAGGATTCACTGAAAATTCCCACCACTGACGGCCAGAGAGCTGGAAATTATACTCAACCACTTAGTTCACAAATCACTAAATAAATAAATCATAATGAGTTCTGTCACCAGTTCTGTATCTCAATAACTGTAAGAATCAAAGTCCAGTTACACAAATGTGTGTTTTTCTGGATGTTGGTTTTGTTACGTCCCTGGACGTACTGTGTTGTTTCTTTTATTATTTATTTGATTTTGTGATGTGACTTGTTATTGTGCAGTTCGTTGTCTCTCTCTCTCTCTCTCCCTCTCCTTCTGTGCAGGCTTGATTGGGCTCAGCTGCGGCAGATCACGTTGATGAGCGGGAGTCTTGATATGCTGAGAAAGACGGCAATGCAAGAGAGCTTCTTGGGCGTGCGTCGTAGAATTCCGTTGTCGTTTTGTCCCTCATCTCCTACCCCAGACATTTAGTTTCTTATTGGAGTTCTAAATGTTGGTGTGTGGTTCGTTCAGTGAGGTTTCCCTGTGTGGGGTTTTCACCGTCGAGTTATGAGGACATCTATCTTGTTACTTTGGTATCATAAGTTTCTCTTTTGTATTATATTTTATTTATATTTTCTTGTTTATTTAAGCTGTTACTGATTTATGTCATTAGGTTGATGTTTAATTTGTTTCTTTTGGAAGCCGTAGGGAGGAGGTTGCCATTCTTGTTTTTCTTGAGTAATTTTCTCCTGTTTATGGTCAGTTAGGGAGTAAGGGAAGACTTTTGTACTTTCTTTGGGGTTTTTCTTTTGTTAGGTAAATAACATTTAATTCCCTTTTAGTTAAAACCATTTTTGTTTGTTATTTTGGCTTGAACCCCTCCTGAAGATTTACGCTTCCTGTTATTCATCCCTGTGTTAATAAAAAGCTTCCTTTTGACACTATTTCATTTTGTAGTATTTGTATGTAAGCTGGGACAGGAGAAGGGATATATGCATCAATTCAATTGATGCTTTGTTTGTCATCGGCATTCCTAACCCTAGACGGGAATGGTCGTGACCGTTTCAAACATCTAGTTTGGGTTTTGTGCGAGTTAGGGATGCAGTAAAATCTCAAATGATTCAGATGCTTTCTTGTTTTGTATGAAATATAATGGCAACAAGCACATTCTCCAGCACCACACTCTCTACTTTAACCTCAAAATGTTTATAAATCATTGGGGTGACTTAGGGCCCTTATTTGCACCAGGTGTTGCATGAAACAGCTTGTCCTACCTTGGAAAGTCAAATGTTCTACACAGTGGCATTTCACATTAAGATTCTGAGACTGCGACTGAAAACAAGATGCTCTTAATTACACTACAGTGAACAGTCAAGGGTAATTAACCAATAGGTAAGGTGAAACATTTGTGTCAATTATGCATAGGATTTTAAGTTAAAATCTCCAGCTGGTCATGCATATTCCCTAATATGTGAAGAGGTGGCTGATACTGTATATACTGAAACACAAAAAAGTAAGCAGGGTTTCTCTAAATATTCTTATCGAATAGCAGTGGCAAAAGGTTGCAAAGGATGAATCGACCCCCCTGAGAACAACAAAGTCAACAACTTGCCATTATTAGAATGAATAATGAATCCAATTAAGATATTAATCTCATACGTGCTGTACTATGAATTCATAAAGTGAGAGTTGCTGCATTATTCATCCTGAGAGGAACATCATCTCTCACACCAGCAAGGGGTGATTCCTTCATGCAGAGAGATAATCGTCTTGGTGTTTCCTAAAGAGAGCAACAACACATTTCTATCAGATTCTATCTAGATCAGGATTAGGTATAACTTTTTTTTGCTTATTTGACTTGCGCCACAGGCAAACAGTCAGGTCTATCGTTGAGTTATTTTGCAGATAAATTGCTGTGTACACTAAGGAAATGAGAAAGTGTCAGGTAAATATGATTAATATGCATTAATAAATTGAAATTGATATTCAAAGCTTTGTCAGTTTTTACCAAATGAGATCCAAAATCATGTCTCTCATTATGTTAGTCAAAAAAAGGAAGCGTACAATCATTGCACTTCTTTTTTCCTTTGGTAAATTTGGCACTGTTTGCTATAACGCATGGTTTCAGATAGGGCTTGAATTGAAGGTGAGGAGGATGCATCCCCTCTAATGAAAAAAATGACACAAAGCATCCACCTTGTAAATTAAACCCGCCCCATTCCCTTTGGATAATTTAATTAATAGTGATTATGTTATTCAGCTATATAATACAGATACTGTGATTGCATCGCTACTTTATATTTGAATGCTGCCTCAGCTGTATTAAGAGTTCTTCCTGCAAAGTTTGCATATTACTGTTGAAATGAGAAAAGTCAAGGGATATATAGAACAATTGCTACCTGCGATGGAAGCAACTTACCCATCAACTTAAGCTAGCTAGCAATTAGCCATAGTAATGGATGTGGCAAAAAAAAAAAATTTTTAGAATAGGAAAAGTCATGTTGTCTTTTGGATAGCACTCACTGGGTTGACTGCTCCTAAGGGCAAATTGCAAAAACACTACCAAAATACACAAAGTGATTGCAGTAGCCTAAACAAGACACACGAAGGGAACAGGAACAATCTGACAAGGGATTTAATAACTGAAGAGACGTTATTACAAGAGATGATGGTGTCAAGTAGACGTTTACATGCACACTCCTTGTTGTTCATCTTTTCTTTTCTGACTGACAGCAATATCCTTTAACAATAATCTGTTACAAAACATTATTAAAGGGATAGTTAACCCTAAAATGAAATTTCTGTCATCATTTAATCATCCTCATGTTCTTCCAAATCCATAAGACTTTCGCTCATCTTGCTTGTGTCACGGTCAGGTTGTGCAAACACAAACGAAGATGCAGATGTTAACAGGGCCTGCGTCGGGAAAAAAAAAGCTGCACTTGAACACACCGAGAGAACTACAGCTGACTGTCAGCTAACATGTGCGTTCTGCTCCTGCGTGTGAATGATACAACAAGGGAAACTGACGCTGCAGGCTGCAAATACACAAGCCATAAACAAAGCAGTGCGTGCTTACCGTTTTGAATATCAATCCTGCTAAACACTTTCATTATTACACTTCGCTCATGCTAATATTGAAATATTCACCAAGGAACACTCAGGTAAGATGACGTAACATTAGATCAGCTTTCTATCTGTACCGTTTTGACTTGTTTGCTCGCTGTTTTGCTATTATTCTCGTGCACTGACTCATTCACTAAGCTGAACAGCCAATCAGAGTTTCCTCTTTCACCGACGGCCCAACGGCGATTTAACATGTTGAATCGGCCCATAGACTGTAAAAAAAGATGGACGACGCCCCTTCGCTCTCTTCCATTGGTGAGAACTGAACAGGGGGGCAGGGTTTCATATTATTTTGAAGCTTCCCCGGGCCTACGCCAAAGAACTTGATTGTTTGCTGAGCTCTTAAATAAATGTTCATTGTCACAGTATTATTCTCCCGAGTCTTTCTGGTAGAACTTACGTTATGGCCCCGTAGAAGCAATTTTTGTAAAAACAGGCTAACGATTGCGTCATAACCACACGACTCTCTGTCGCACAGTAGAGAGATTACAGTATGGACAGGAGGAGAAGCTCGCGGGCAATCGGGGGGACGTGAAGGCAAAATGACAAAATAATTAATCAGAATACCTACTAAAAGTTTCTCCTGCTCCAAGCTCATGGACACCTCCTACTCACAATCTCCGTCTCTGCAAGTTTCGTAAGGGAATGATTTAGATCAGTGGTTCTCAACTCCAGTCCTCGGGACCTGTTGCTCTGCACATTTTGTATGTCTCTCTTATCTGACACACTCAGTTCAGTTCATGGAGTCTCTCTTAACGAGCTGATGATCTGATTCAGGTGTGTTAAATAAGGGAGACATACAAAATGTGCAGAGCAGTGGGTCCCGAGGACTGGAGTTGAGAACCACTGATTTAGATTTCTCTTGGCACAGCTACTAGAAGACAGACGGGTTGCTCACGTCACATCTACGTCGTCAAGCTCAGTTTGAGTCTGCGCAGTACGCTCGACCCCCAGGAAGTGAGAGCTTCTAATTGACTTCACTTGTCTCCGCTGAATCCAATGGGGTCGCTGTGTCCAGTTTATATACTGTCTATGGAACTGAAGCCGCCAGTGTCCCGATATGGCGCTGACATCTTGGAACTTGAGTCTGCGCAGTAGCGATCTCGGGACCAGACCTGCGCAGTAGTAAGCAGGAAGTAAAGCCGTGAAATCAACGCTCCGCCCTCACTCTCGCAGAATGCACTCTCCCTGAGTGCACTTTTTTAAAAATTGATTGCAGTACGACAAGAGGCTTGTTAAAATAAAGTAAATACAATCTCCTCAGTCCTCCGAAGATCCCGAAAAAAATGTCCGTTGGTGCTTCAGTGACTACTTCGCTCAGAGAACCTGTCAATCACAGCTGTCAATCATGACGTTACAAAACTAACTAAAAACCAACTTATTTTTGAAACAGACACTTGAACTTACATCAGCGTGATAAAAACGACAGCAAATGACAGAAACCACCTTTGGAAAAAAGATATTTGAAGTGTAATTTAATTATTTAGTTGGTCTCACGTCCCGTTGAATAACACGGGAGGCGGGGTTTATGACCTATACTAGGACCGGGGGGCGATCGAGACGTTTTGGCTTCACTTTTCAGGGCTTGTGCGGCACGCTTGAATCGGCCCAAAAAAGGCCGACAGCGTCCAACTAAAGCCAACGGTGCGGAACACACCGGTAAAACTACTTCGGCCGATGCTCAAAAATGGCCCAACGTTGCCCGACGGCCGATCATCGGCTTGGTGTGTCCCAGGCTATAGACCGTTTTTTGAAACCCATTTTAAAAATTGTGCGTTTTCAGGCACCCAAAACGCCGTTGTCGTGTAAACGGACGGCCAAAAGTTTCACGTTTTTAGTTGAAAACGGTGTAGAGTAAAGCCTGAGTGAAACTGTGTCAGGACTCTGGTTTGATCATCAGCCTTTCTGTTGTGTTTGTTTTGTGTCTTGGTTGTCAGTGTCTCTCACTCTGCCATCACAGCTGCACCTCATTCTAATCAATGCTTGCGCTCTCCTTACACACTCCTGTCTCCCTTTTTGCATTGATTTTCTCCACTACTTATGCTTCTCTCTTTCTTTGCTTCTCTGTCAGTGTGTCTTGGTTACCGTCCGTTTCACAACTGTCCTAAAAAAACAGTCTTGTTCTAGTCGTGCCTAGCTTACATGCCTTGTCTCTTTATTTAATCTTGTTTTTTTCCCTCTGATTTGCCTAGTCCCTGTACTCAATCCTGTTTCGGCTTGCTCACCTGGTTTCGATCTTCTGCTCTTGTTTTGGACTATTGCCTTTGCTCTACCTGGCCGGGGCTGTGGATCTGCCTCTGGTTTTGACCCCCGCCTGCCTCTTGGATTTCACCTCTGTTCCGCCCTTTGCTTGGTGGCTCAGCTGCCATTTATATTTGTGTTTTTTTTTTTTTTCTTTGCTTTTTGCACAATAAATTGAATGATCTGCTAATCTGCTCTTGGATCCCTTTTAATCCCTGTACCCGTAACAAACTGTGACAGCTTGACAAACGAATGAGGTTCTGTCACGCCACCACGTTTGAGCTTCCGCAAGAACAAGTGAGGTTTGCTCTCACGCGTCAAGCAAGTAGTGTTGAGTTTCTGTTTATATTCGCTGATCAATGTCTATATGTGAATTAAAGCCTAAATGAAATCTTTTCATCATTTAAATACTTGGATTAAATGTTCAATATTATGGATTTATTTAAAATCTCTCTATGAACGTTTTAAAGCATCAGAGTTTTGGATGAATAGACTTTCAAGGGAGGGACAGAAATCTCTCAGACGAAAGTCTTATTTGGTATGACTTGAGGGTGCTTAAATGATTTTTGGGTGAATTAACCCTTTAACTTCCGTTCCATTTGATTAAAGTGAAAATCAACTCCATTTACTTTCTAACTGAATGTTTCTGGTCTTATGTAAATAATGTGCTTTTTTTTTTTTTTTACTTACAGTACCTCATCAAATATCCCGTTTAACTTTGAAATATAACACATTACAGATTTAAACTGGGTTGCAAATGGAGTTTTACTTGTTAATCTATCTAAACATGCTTCTAAATGACTTTTTCTCAACAAGCATTGTTGTCCTTTGCTATAGGAAAAATAATAATAAATAGCTCAAATAATAATAAATAGCTCAAAACTTCATTATGCTGCAATTTAATCAAAATATTTTTTCCTTCTAAAAGTTCCCAGTGGACCATCATTAAGCATATTCCTCATTTCTGCCCATAGATGAAGCCCTGAGGAGGCATATTAAAGCATAAACTGCAGACTCAGTCCTGGGAGCCCCATCACAGATAAATTACTCCACCCACATACATTAGCATCAGTCCACTGAACAGTCTATCTCTGATCATAAGAGATGAGAAATAATACAAGCAACATATCTAACACCATCACCACTATGCAATAAGTCTGTCTGTTGCACTAATGTACCAATCCCTTAGGAATATGCAATTCACTATAAAATTTGCGGTATAAAATACATAGTGCCCTTCCTGTAAGCAAATGCTCATTCATCCATGTGCAAGACTGGAGGCTGTCTGACTGTACAGTAAAAAAAAAATCACCCTATCAATGAAGAGCAGTAGACGACAATGTTCAAACGATGTTCAATAGATACACAATGACATTAAAAGGATTAAAGGAAATTCCAGAGGGATGCTAAATGACAAGGATAATAATCCCAAATGCCAGTTATAGAAGATCACCCTAACAGTAAAATATCCACAGTCGTTTTGGCTCTGCTGTTTCCCCAGTGGAGGCAGAGGCAACATAAATAACAGTTTGATAGGTTCATGTTCAGAGGTCACTGAGAAGGTTCTCACAAAAAATTGAGTGCAAGGATACTTTATGACCTCACTGATTTCATCTTGAATGTGCCAGTCATGTCTCAAATGAGATTATTTGATTTACTCACAGTAAATAGAAACTATAGACTCCTACGTGTATGTATTTATAACTGCATAGACTCAAATTAAATATTGATGATCTACTTTTATTGATTTAAGGGTTTAACAAGGATTTAGGGGAAGTTAGCTCGACTTATAAATAATTGATTACTTTTCTGTTCAATGACTCATGCATGCAATAGTAAAACCTGTGAATACATCTCTATTGCACAAGGCAAATAGCACAGTTTTGTGAAATCGGTGCATTCTAAAACAAGCCTCATTTGCATAGAAAATTTGCTGACAAAATAACAATCAAAATGTATGTATTCATTCTCATTTAGCACGTCAAGTAAGCATGTTTGAGCCTTAATTAAATCTGTTCATCATTTAGAAAACTCAAATTAAACATCGTGAGCTTAGAATTATAAGGTTCTATCTCCGTTTAGGGTAGTTCCGAGATATTGAGCATCAAAGTTTTTACATCCCAGCTGGCAATGGAGAGATGGAACCTTTTTATTTTATTAATAACTACTAACAAAATATTTTTTTACAAAAATAACACCACACAGGCATTAATAAACACCTAATGGATCAGATTATGTCAAAAACTCAATTTTGACCAAAAGTGGAGATAGAACCTTATAATTCTAAGCTCACGACATGTTAAATTAAATTAACATTAAATGTTTTCATGGCGTAAATACAATCAGCAGAAGTCAAAAGCTAAACGTAGGCTATAATCGAACTACACCACGGTCACGTGACTTCAACATCACCATCACTAAGCTTCCAGCAACTCTTTTGGTAACACTTTACTTGAAGGGGTGTGCATAAGACTGACATGACACCTTCATAATCATGACATGACACATGATTTTATGCAAGTTTATGTCAACTGTCATTAAGTGTCATTCGCTCAATTATGACATTTTTATGCAAATATGACATTGTTTGAGATGTCTTTATTATGACAACTTGACATAAACCAATACATCATAACCTGTCATACACTGTAAAAAGTGAATAGTTGGATCAACTTAAAAAAATTACTTCAATTGGTAACACCTAAAGAAATTAAGTTTTCTCAACTTAAATTATCACGTTTTATCGTGAAAAACGTGATAATTTAAGTTGAGAAAACTTAATTTCTTTAGGTGTTACCAATTGAAGTAATTTTTTTAAGTTGATCCAACTATTCACTTTTTACAGTGTAAATTTGTCATAAACATGACATAGCAGATTAATTATCAAACTTCTGTTTCATATATTTATTGGTATGCCCACAAAAAACAATGAAGGCACTTGGATAACAATAACAAACATATTTGTATACAGCTTTTTTTTTAAAGTTGTCATTAAAAAAAAAAAAAAAAAAAAAATGAAAGGGAAAGAAAAAAACAGAAAGGGTGCGTGTTGGAGTTAGGCATAGTTAGCCTGGAAAAATTGCATAAAAGGTTGCCACTTATTGTAAAATTTGGCGAAATTGCCTTGTTTAGAGTATCTTATTTTTTCCAGTTTTAGAAAGGACATGACATCAGTGATCCAAAGTGTATTGGACGGGGCATTTGTTGCTTTCCAGTTAAGAAGGAGATGGCGTCTCACTATCAAGGAAGTGAAAGCCATTACCTCTAACTGCACTGATGAAAAACGGTGGTACTCTTGAGGAGTACCAAAAATGGCTACATTCTGAGAAATATCAATGGTCTTGAGGAGCACTTTAGAAATGATCAAACTTAAGAAACTACTTAGCTTTATGGGTTAACATTACATTAAACTGTCATGTGGTTGGTTTTGACATTGGCTGTCATCAGGCCATTATAACTGTGTCATGAATATATTTCTGACCACTTTTTTCCCAGTATTTCCCAATATTCATGACACTGTTATACAATTATCTGACAGAGTTATTTAACACTTAATGGCATTTTAATGACAAATTCAATTTATACCACTGGAAAAAAAAGTGGTCAGTAATATAATGTAATGTTAACCAGGTTTATCAGGTTTGTCAGGTTTATGACATATTTTTTTTCTTGGTAATGTCAAGTTGTCATGACTAAGACACTGACAGGTTATGATGTATTGGTTTATGTCAAGTTGTCATAACAAAGACATCTCAAACAATGTCATCTTTGCATTAAAAATGACATAACTGAGCGAATGACACTTAGGGTGCTTTCACATCTTGTAGTTCGGTTCATTTGGTCCGGACCAAGGGCGAAAAATGATACTTTGTAGCATTTTTCAGGAGTTTTAGTTCCTTTTCGCATCGCTCTGGTCCGAATCAGTTTATGAGTTGATAAAACGAACCAAAATGCAGTCACGTGACAACATCCACATCACTCGTTGGCCAGATGTGTCTTGAACGCATTTCCATAACTGCACTTCGATTCGTCAGAATTAACGTGCGGGAAAATTCCAACAGAACGCCCGGAAGTAAACAAAGAGGTGGAAAATCCAGCAGAAAACATGCCGCTGTTTACTATGGAGAGACAACTGCGTGGGCTGATTGTATCCTTGGTCATATTTTATTATATAATTTGTCTACACCACTTTAGACAAACAATAATATTTGAGAATGAAGCGAGGATGCGGCTCGAAAATAATGTTATTAACTTCTATCAGGCTCCGCACCTCCTAACAACTCCAAGTTTGTCCGCAAACTGTCAACAAACATTTCTCCTCATCCCATAATGCACAGCGCAGCTGACTACGGCAACTGGTTTAGTCCAAAAATGCGCAGTTCTTTGGCAGTTGGTTCTGTTCGAGGTCGGATCACGTTCTCACCACAAACGAACCGCTCCGCTCTTCGAGGAGGTCTCTGTACGCTTGTTTGGTCCGCTTTTGGTGCGCACCCGAGTGCGATTGCCGCATTCACACCTGCCCAAACCAACCGCACCAATGGGGAAAACGAACTCTAGTGCGATTCAACCAAACTAAATGAGGTAGGAGTGAAAGCACCCTTAATGACAGCTGTCATTAACATGCATAAAACCTCCTTCATATTCATGACATGTGTCATGTCATGATTATGAAGGTGTCATGTCAGTCTTATGAACACCCCTTCAAGTAAAGTGTTACCACTCTTTTAGTCTTTGTTTAAAAACATTTTCCCTGAAAGTTTGAGTTATAATAGTTTGCAAGAGCATAATTGGCTGTGAAAGTGGGATGAGTTTACCTGTTCATGTGTCTTCGCGCGATGTCCTCGACAACCTCTGTAGTCCCATTTAGCAACTTGTTAGCAATCACCTTTTACAGATGTGTTTTATATTAGAGAATAAAATGTGAAAATGTGTTGACCTTATTTTAAGCATTTAACCAAAAAAAAAAAACATTTAAAAAAACCCCCATTGATTTCAATGGAAGTGGAACCGATGGAACCGGAAGTGCTAAAATGGCAACTCGTTTCTGGGTTTTGGCCTACAAATATATGTCATTCCTGCACCACTCTATAGTGGTGCAACTGCTTAGTATTTCCTCCAGACTATTTAACACTCAGAGCTGCATATGACCACACAAACAAATAATAATATATATTATATAAGTCAAATCTGTGAGTGTACTATTAGGCCTGAAATTACATAGCGTTGCTAAACAATGCACTACAGACTATTATTGCAGCCAGGGAAAAATTGTGTTACGGATGCAGGACTGGTCAGGGGAGCGAGTTGCTGTTTTCTACGCTGTTTAATGATCTGCTTTGATTAAGCTCATCTAATATAATATAACAGGCCACACTCTGAGAAGCTTGATTTGAGAGCATGGCCGATTTAATAGCTTATCTGTGCTCCCCGACAAAAAATCCTCTCCCCACACTGTAATCTGCTCACATGCCCTGAGCACCATCTGGGGAAAGAAAAGATATTGAGGTAGCTAGTGGAGGACGCCCGCAGAAAGCACCGTAATTGCTTGTGAGCAATGCCCATGTCTCCTTGCACACATTTTCCCCTTTAAACAAACCTCACTGAGGCAGGCATGGTGGCTGATTTCCCCCTCCACAGTTTTAAAAAATGCTGGTGCAGCAACTTTGTCATATTACACCAAGTCATAACACTCATCTTCAAATCACAGGACCTGTAAAAGGCATCAAACAGAAAAGAATCCATAGCATTAGAAAGATGGATGTAATGCGTTTTCATGTAAAGCGCAATCAAATGTAAAGTGCTGTACTTGTGATAAGGACAGGATGTAATGACTCTCGCAGCTGCAAAGCCATCCGGCAAGGCCACAGTTTGGGAGGAGATGATTAGGCAGTTGTGCGACTCCTCAGCATGTTCTGGGAACAGGATTCGGCTGAGTGAGGAGTAGCTTAATGTTCCGTGCGCCTCATTTTCACCCACAGCTGAATGGAAGTTTCAAACGGCACAACTGTGAGACTGAACCTGTTAGCGTTGACAGTAAATTGAATCGGAGAAGCTCGACTATGCTTTTTCATTATGAGACGCAGCTCTCCAAACACTTGCAGTAACATTTTCATAACAGAGAATTAAGGAGAAACATTCGGTACTTGAAGTGTCGTGCCATTATCTCTTGACATCCAAAAACATCCATGTTTATAAGAGTGTATTGCTGCAATTTGTTTTCAAGTAATGGCAACAAAACAAGGATAACATTTTCAATAATTTGAAGGTCACATACCTCATGTGTCTTGTAAAGGTTTCTAGATATGTCTTTATGAAGGATGGACCTCAGATCAATATTAGTTTTTATTACTATCTAAGGTCTTATTGTGCAGCATCGCTCTCTCAGTGGGTTTTACTGCATCTCCTCCAGAAACATGAGGTGAATGACAAATGACCTTAACATACAAAAGCTTTACCTTAGAACAAGAACCCAGACTATCCCAAAAGCTCATCATTTGATGTTCTTCAAACGGATATGCAATGAAGGGAAAAAATGGCAACACTTTACAGTAAGGTTGGTTTCATTTGTTAACATCAGTTAACTATAATAGTTATTAGGGGTGTAACGGTACACAGAAGTCAGGGTTTGGTACATACTCTGTTTTGGGGTCACGGTTCGATATAAGTTCGGTACAACAGGAAAAAGCAACAAATCCACAATGCTAGGTTTCTTTTCATTTACTTTGAACAGACAGTAGTGCAAATTACAGTTTGTTCCAAATAGCGGCATTTAGTCCCCCCTGAGGTAGTTGGTGAAGTACAACCTCCTTTAGTGTATTAAGCACTAAGCAGTAAACAGAATTCTTGAAAAAGAGTATTTGGTATTTGGTCACAATCAGCAACAAAACTGAAAAGCATCTCTTGTGTTATAAAAATACCAAAAAATAAAAAATAAAACTTGTGCAGAAATTGGTTTTCTTTGTGCGTTAGAGTTCATTAACATGAGGTGACAATGGCGGATGCACAAAGTTCAATACGCTTTTTCAAGAGATCACAGAAAGATGAGTGAGAAGGAGAAAAGGGCCATCTAAATCTGTGCCGACTCACCTTTTCACGAGGAGACGGCAAGTAAAGCGGCACCCGAGGATTCCCATTTTCAGGACATGCATATTTCATCACTGAACTGTAGAAGTGAGACTTATACGACACAAATCGGCACAATGCCAAATCATTTTGTCTCTTCTTAATAGCGGAAACAACTTAAAATACTTTTTTGAGGGTTTTCAATCTGTGGGGCCCATCATAAATTATGGTCATACAGATAAGAGTAAGACATCGTTCGAAAAAAAGTATTTTTATTTGTGTACACTCTATACTCAAAACAAAACATTGCGCTTTGTAAAATAAAGAAAACAAACAGGATGCCGCTTTCTGCCACCCCATTTCCTTTCCGTTAAGTTAGTGGGTCACGTCACAAAAATTTATTGACATTCAGTGTATAGACAACTAGCTCTTGGTTGCCATTTGAACTCTTGTTTTGGGTTGGTGCTTAGATTGTCTCTTCTTCTTTTGCTAATGTTCCTGTTGTGGTGGTTAGCAAACAGCGTTGCATTACTGCGTGTGCCCCCATCTGGATTGGAGTGTGGATCGCCTGTGACTGGCTATTTTTGTTTTCTGACTGTATGCACTGAGCCGTGACATCTGTACCATGACGGCTCGTGACAAATACATGTACCATTACACCCCCATTTGTTATATTATGGTAATATTCCAAAGTGTATATTATTTGAATTACTTGTTAATATAATTATAAGTTTTATAATAAGTTTATAATTATTTTTTTTATTTCATTAATGTGCTTATGTGTAAATAAATCATGAATAATACATTTTAATAAATCCTTTGCAATGATTCCACAGCTAAATTATATATAAAATGAGTTATTTCACTGAGCATAGGAGATGTTAATGAGAAAAAAGTGACTGTAATTTGTCATGTCCTTTGATCAAAGCTTTATGTGAGAACTACAGTAATTACTTAAGAAGGTCATTGCTTTTCATTTGGTCTGCCACATGCCATTTCTCCCTCAAAGTAACAGATTATAGAAAGATGACTGATGGCCCCAACACAGTATTACATAATGACGAATAAGCAATCTTGTCACTAATCGCTCATCTTTACATGTCACAGCAATGGTATTGAAATATCAAAAAAGCTTCTGAGTGCCTATATTTGCATAGCTAATTTGCAATATTAATATTATAAAAATCTAAATATTACATGTCACAAAGTCAGGAGAGAGTGTTTGGAATAGTTGGCCTTCAGGATGGACTAACATAAGCAGAGGAATCTTCGAGTAGACGTCGGAAGATTGTGCTTTTGAGAAAATAAATTAATCATTGTGTGAGTCCTGGAGCACCAGCAGGGGAAATAAAAGAAGAAGAAAAAAAAGCCAGTGCTCCAGGGTGCTGGTGAGAAGAGGAAAGTGCCTCCACTGTCACATTTAAACAGCTCCTGGAAGCTATTTCCCAGATTTGATTTGCCTCACTTTCAGGGAAGTCTTGGCCCCACATTCACAAAGACATCACTTTACATCCTGTCAGTGCTGCGATTCATAGCAGCTCTCACTTACCCCACTGCTGTTGTTATGAATCTTATTACCTCCATCCTACTAGAAAGAGATGCATGGAGCTTAAGAACAATGATTTAATGATGCTACGCTTGCATGCATTTGACCTGATTAAAGCTGAAGTGTGTCATTTCTGTGCCACTCACATAAAATCTTCAACCTTCAAACAGGTCCTGGATATTTCTGCCATCTGCCATAGAGTGCAACAGTTGGGTTCTGGAAGTAAAAACTTGTTAATCAATGTTATATGCTTTTGTTGAAGCCATCCGTGATTGCGTCTTGAAGCACGTGTGAAATCAGTCCAATGGCATGGCGGGACGTCATACCATAGCATGTGACGTCATGACCAGGAAGCTACGAAGCACACCTTGACCAAACAATGTCAGCTACTGATTGGCCGAAGCAAACTGATCACAGGCATGTAGGAAGTATATCAGGGAGACGCAGTATTTTCAGGGAACCTGGGTTACAGTCGTAACAGAGACGTTCCCTTTCAAGAGAACTCAACGCTGCTTCAAATGTTGACGCTATGAGAAAAATATACCCACTACACCATACTGAGTAGGGCCTGTCCTAGTGTGAATCACGGCGAGCACAAATCTAGGACATAATCACCTGAGACCCCGATGTGGAGTCCAAGTCCAGATTATAAAACCTTACAAATGTGTGGAGAAGACCATCCAGCCACATCACATACTTCCTGCAGAGAAACTCCTGACAATAAGGCTTTTGAAACTTCCTGATTCCTAATTGACAACAAACCTGATTGGTCCTCTGAGTGGACACTGCAAAATTAGGGAGGGCAAAAGACCTGCAATATTATAGGTTGTGCCACATTCGTGGGAACTTTATGCACGTAACCTGGTCTAGGTTGAAGAAAAGCCCTCACTATACCAGGAGAAAACTCTACACATGAAGGGGAAACCAAAATAACCTGAAGATCTTCTACTCTCTTAAGAGACTTAATAGCCAGCTGGAAAGAGTCACAAAAACTTTCCTGCAAAAAACTCAGTAGGTTCAAAGGGCGCCATAGCCAGGCCTTCCAACACGATAGCCAAATCCCAAGCTGAAACCCTTGCATGGCTTGCAGGCCTCAACCTCAAAGCACCACGTAAGAAACAAGACACCAACAGCTTTCTCCCCAATGACTCACCACCCAAAGGTGTGTGGTATGCAGCTATGGCTGTCACCTAGACATTCAAGGTGGAGGGGGACAGCCCTGCAGAAAATCTATCGTGGAAGAACACTTGTGTTGAACCAACCGGCAGTTAACTGGGTCCAACTGGCGATTCCCGCACCATGAAGTGAAAACTCTCCACTTCAAGGCACACAGTTTCCTCATGGAGGGAGCTCTAGAATTAAGGATTGTTTCAACAACCTCAGTTGAGAGACCAGATAGAGTTGAGGACTTGATCCCCCTCAGGGCAGGGATGGAGGATTGTGCACCCGGCCTGTGACAGAAGAAGGAGAGAACCATACACAGCCTGGCCAGAATGGGGCTACTAAGTGTAGACTGATGCCATCCTGGCAAACTCTCTCTAGAACCAGGAGCAGAGCAGCTTGCCCTGAGCCTCCAAAAGGATCTGGTGTGCCAATCTGTACATTTATGTAAGAGACCACCAAAATGTTATCTGATCTGACAAGCACATTCTGGCAGGAAATATTTCAGAGCCAGAAAAACAGTCATCATCTCCAGGCAGTTTATGTGCCATGAAGATGACGGCCCCTCCACAGACCTTGAGTCGAGCGACCATATAGGATTGCTCCTCAGCCCTTGAGGGAAATGTCTGTTTTAAGCGTTTTGCAATGTCAAGGCACCCCCAAAACAGGACCCTGGGACAAGAACCAAGGCTTCTTCCACATTACCAGGGTACAAAGACACTTGTGCGTAAACCTGATCATGCAAAATGGGATGCCCCTCAGGGTAAACCCCTTGGTTTTAAGCCACCACAGTAATGGTCTCATGTACAGAAGGCCAAAAGGGATCACATTGGACGCAGCTGCCATGAGTCCCAACAGTCTTTGGCACTGTTTCACTGACGGCTTGACCCAGTTTGATCCTAGATGTGCCTGCATGGTAGTTGAGTCCCATACTACCCCTAGAAACGTCATCCTTTGTAGTGGAGAAAGCACACTCTTCTTGGAGTTCAGTCTTAACCCCAAGCACCTCATAAGAGCGAAGACGACATTTTTATATCGACCTGCCATTTCCAATTGAGCTAGAATCAACCAATCGTCAATGTAATTGAGCACGCAAATGCCCTGGATTTGCAATGGAAACAGAACTCCATCCACCCACTTTGTGAGGGTGCGGGGTGACAAGCTAGGCCGAAAGAAAGAACCCGATACTGGTAAGCTTTGTCCCCGAAAGCGAACCTGAGGGTGAGATATTTTGTGAAAAAACAGTCCTTGGATCTGATTTGAGTCACAATTAACTTCAGAGTTAACGTCCTCAGTACCTCCTCAGAGAACAATATAACTGCCCTATATCTAATATCGGATGCAACCCCATCCTACTTTGGAAGAATAAAATACCAGGTGCCCTGAAGCATATACCTGGCAGGGAACAACCAAGCATACTTCTCTCAGAACGTCCTCAGAGGGGGCAAGTCTCCCAGTGCCGCAACATCTCCAGACGGACACTGAAACATCGATTTGCTGGAAACCGCTGCTGTGTGTGATGTAGCGTGGGCAGGGAGGAACACACAATTTAAGTTGTTGTTTGCTCGCCATAATATATATCTTAGAGAACTACGGGACAAACGTACAATAAATAGGACAAGCCATTCACACCAGAGAATGTGAGCGGAGTGGAGCGGTGTGATTTGACAGGATGTTGAAGTGCGGAGCGTTGTGGTTTTCACTCACTCCTTGAGTTTTCGAGGTCCTGGAAGGCTTCACGGAAAAAAGCCCCTCCCGCTCGGCCCCAGCAGCAGGCTTCACCCGGGCCACGCCGTTGTGGTGGTCGCAGGAAGGCGCCACAGCCAGCTCTGGCCCCGCACCCCGCTAAACGCCAGGCTATGCGGCTCCCCTGAGATGAGCTGCTACGAGATGGCGATCCGTTCTTCACAGGAGATGGTAGCGGGGCCACTCCTTCCCCCGGTGGAGGGCCGGGGGAGAATATTTTGTTCTCCTTTCCCCGCTGCTTGCCCCACGGCGGGCAGCACCCCAATCTGGTTAAAGAAAGAACTGAAACACCCATCTCTGAGCCATCCCTGGCAGAGCAGGTCCCCGTGTAACGCTGGTCCTTCCCTGGCTTCCTCTGTCAGGACGCGGCAAATGACCGTGCCCCCAGACCGGGACGCTACTCCTCCCATGTCTGGGCCAGTCATTCCACCTCACTGCCTCATCGAGGGTACGTCTGTGGTTCGAATGACCCCACTGGTTCAGTTCTTGGGAGCTTGGCTTGAGCTTCCCAACCTGTCCCGCTGGGTCGCGACAGCCATCAGGCTCGGCTATGTGATTCAGTTCGCACTGTCTCCTCCCCGCTTCCGGGGAGTCCGGTACACCATGGTCGGTGGCAATGCCCCTGTCATGCGTACGGAGATCGCCACCCTATTGGCGACCGAAATGAAGTCCGGCTTCTATAGACCCGATGCGTTCATCCGTTGGATTGGTTTGCAGCGATCGACCTGAAGGACGCCTACTTTCATGTCTCCATTCTTCCTCGACACAGACCGTTTCTACAGTTTGCTTTCGAGGGGCGGGCATATCAGTACACGGTTCTCCCATTCGGGCAAGCCCTGTCTCATTGCGTCTTCAAGAAAGTCGCCGATACAGCCCTTGTGCCACTACGGCAACACGGGGTTCGCATCCAGAACTATCTCGACGACTGGCTGATCCTAGCTCACTCTCGAGACCAGGTTTGCGAACACAGGGATCTAGTGATCCGGCACCTAGCCCGTCTGGGCCTTCAGGTCAACTGGGAAAAGAGCAAACTCTCCCCCGTGCAGAGGATCTCTTTTCTCGGTATGGAAATCCACTCGGTCTTCATGGCCGCGCAGCTTACGAGCGAACGAGCGCAGTCACTGCTGACTTGCCTGAGACAGTTCAAGGGCAAGAATGCAGTTCCACTGAAGTTATTTCAGAGGCTCCTGGGGCATATGGCATCCACAGCCGCAGCTACGCAGCTCGGGTTGCTTCATGTGAGACCGCTTTAGCTCTGGCTTCGCGATCGAGTCCCGAGGTGGGCATGGCAACTAAGCTTGCTCCGAGTACCAGTTACTCAGACCTGGCGTCAGACCTTCACCCCGTGGACGAACCTCAGCTTTTTACGGGCCGGTGTGCCCTTAGAACGAGTTTCGAGGCATGTTGCTGTCTCAACAGACGCCTCCACCACGGGCTGCGGTGCCATGTGCAATGGACATGCTGCCGCGGGCTCCTGGACAGGACCCCAGCGCCTTTGGCATGTCAATTGCCTCGAGTTGCTGGCAGTAGGCTTGGCTCTGCACGGCTTCCATGCGTTGCTCAAGAACCAACACGTACTAGTCTGCTCAGACAATACTGCGACAGTAGCGTACATCAACCGACAAGGTGGTCTACACTCCTGCCGTGTGTCACAACTCGCCTGCCACCTCCTCCTATGGAGTCAGAAGCATCTGAGGTCACTTTGAGCCATTTATATCCCAGGAGACCTGAATCGTGCAGCCGACGAGCTCTCACGGTTTCAGCCTCTTCCTGGAGTATGGAGACTCCATCCCCAGATGATTCAGCTGATTTGGGAACAGTTCGGCGACGCACAAGTAGATTTTGATCTCGGTTTTACTCCCTGACCGAGGGCACGCTTGGCACGGATGCACTGGCGCACAGCTGGCCGAAGGGGCCTCTGCAAATATGCGTTTCCCCCAGTGAGCCTTCTTGCACAGACCCTGTGCAAGATCAGGGAGGACAAGGAGCAGGTCATATTGGTTTCGCCTCATTGGCCTACCCGGACCTGGTTCTCCGAACTAGTACTCCTCGCGACAGCACCTCCCTGGCCAATCCCTCTGAGGAAGGACCTCCTTTCTCAGAGATGGGTCACCCTCTGCCACCCTCGTCCCGATCTTTGGAACCTCCACGTGTGGCTCCTGGATGGGACGAGGCAGGTTTGAGTACCCTACCACCTCCGGTGGTGGCTACCATCACTTCCACTTGCATTGTCCACGACACATGCCTATGCATTGAAGTGGAACCTCTTCGTCACCTGGTGCTTTTCTCACCGAGAAGACCCCAGAAAATGCCAGATAAGTGTTGTCCTTTCCTTCCTGCAAGAAGTGTTGGAGTGAAGGCTGTCTCCCTCCACCCTCAAGAGTGTATGTTGCCGCTATTGCCGCACATCACAACGCAGTTCAAGGTAAGTCTGTGGGGAGGGAGGAGACTGAATCCTCCTCGCCCTCCTCTCGTACTCTCTTGGGACCTCGCAGTGGTTCTGTCTGCCCTGCAGAGTGCTCCCTTCGAGCCTTTGCAATCAGTGGAGCTTAAGTTCCTGTCAATGAAGACAGCGCTCCTGGTTGCATTGGCCTCCATCAAGAGGGTAGGGGACCTGCAGGCATTTTCGGTTGACGAAGCGTGCCTGGAATTCGGACCGGCCTTCTCTCACGTGATCCTATGACCCCTGCCTGGATACGTGCCCAAGGTTCCCACCACTCCCTTTTGAGATCAGGTGGTGAACCTGCAAGCACTGCCCTTGGAGGAGGCAGACCCAGCCTTGGCACTGCTCTGTCCAGTACGCGCCCTCCGTGCTTACGTAGACAGAACGCAGTGTTTCAGGACCTCAGACCAGCTCTTTGTCTGTTATGGTGGGAAGCTGAAGGGAAAGGCTCTCTCCAAGCAAAGTTTGTTTCACTGGATAGGGGAACGCCATTGCTTTGGCATACCAGCAGCAAGGTCGACTGTGCCCCCTTGGTGTGAAGGCACACTCCACCCGGAGTGTGGCTTCCTCTTGGGCTCTAACGCATGGCGCCTCGCTAACAGACATCTGCAGAGCTGCAGGCTGGGCGACACCTAACACATTCGCGAGATTCTACAATCTCCGAGTGGAGCCGGTATCCTCTTGTGTCCTCGCTTCAACTGGCCGGTAACTGGATCTGCTCAGGTGCCTTCGCTTGCTCGCCATTCCACTCCTCGAACTGGATACGTGCAATATTTTCCTCAGGTGAGCTTCCCTGAGAAGCCCTGAGTTCCACAGCCACCTTGCCACCCCTGGGGTTGAAACATTCCACCCTGCGGGCTGGATACCCCAGTGTTCTTCCATATGCAGTCCACTCGCGGGTCATATGTGTATTCTGTAAGTTCCCCCTTTGGGCAGGCATTGTGTCGCATATTTCCACTGAGATATGCTTCCCAGTGTACCTTGGTATTCCTGTGTTAAGTAGGAGTCCTTCATCCGTGCTAGTCTCATGACAGGGAGCTCACACAGGCTAAGCCGAGACTTCAGAGAAAGTGTACCTAGAGGACTTCACACAGTGTGAGCTGTGTGAGCTCATGACAGGGAGCTCACACATATGCAGGGCATTGGAAGACAGCCGAGGTGGTGTGATTAGACTGGGAACCCCATTCGTCGTCACAACGTAACTTGTAGTGACCACGAAAGGGAACGTCTCGGTTATGGATGTAACCCACGTTCCCTGACTAGGGAACGGAGACGTTACATCTCCCTGCCACTTCCGCTGTACCGCAGGAACGCCTGAGTTCAGTCTCGGCTCCTCAGCGAGAACACATAACTGCATGTTGCCAGCGTACTTCCTTATATACCCACGAGGTGGGGCGGAGTTACGCTATGCAAATTCCGCAGACCCATGGCATTTCTTTGCCATTGGCTCGTTTTATAATACTCAAAGGTGAGAGGCTTTTTAAGCAAAACCCCATTCGTCATCACGACGTAACGTCTCCGTTCCCTACTCAGGGAATGAGGGTTACATACGTAACCGAGACGTTTCTTGTCAAATTGAACTCTGATAGTTCTGAATAGAAATCATTATAGTTTATTATTGTTGGCATATCATAGTGACTCAACAAAAACGTGTTTTTTTTTTTAACAAGACAATTTAATCACCATTAAATTCCTGTAAAATTGCAATTTGTTGGAAGACTGTCGTAGATGTTTTGAATGGTCCAGACTGCTTTTATCTGCGGCAGAATCATGCATAGATAACACAGTACAGCTGTAGATCTGTTAATAGGAAACACCAAGTTGTGAGTTGTGAGCTTAGCCCAACTTTTCTGACTTAAAGGCCAAGAAAGAGGAACAGAATAATAGAAGCATATATCACTGTCACCACTTCACAGCCTCGTGATTGATGACTCCAAGCACTGGAGATCCTAACTTACAGCTCACTAATGTCCTGATTATGCCCACTACCCCATGTGACTGAACTCTGCTTCACTTTAGATTATTCAAATATCAACAAGCCTGCTCTCCTCCTCCAAATAACCGATGAGTTATCCTTAAGATGCCGTTAATAAAAGACCGGATGAGATTTTACCCAAGCGGAGCCAGCTTTCATGCAATCCATATGCTGTCACCACAAGCAGGAAATAAGAGCTGTCAAATTCCTTCATGTACGTGTCAAAACTCTATCATTGCATATGGGTGCAATGCATTAATCCGGCAAGGTTTAGCTCTCTCCATCCTTGGTGTGTGAGACAAATGATTCAAGCAGAGCCTAACATCATCTGATATCTTTTAGGTCACTGAAAGGCAATGCCAATGAAATTTACTTAACAGTGTTTACACTCAGGCTTCCTGTGACTTACTTAGCAATGTCTTCTGGTGGGCAATTAATATTGTGAAATATTTCCTTGTGCCATCCTGTTTCACTTTAAAAGTGAAGAGAAGCTCAAGAGAAGCATAACAGATCATGAGTCTTATCAGTAATAAGAAACACAAACTATGGAAACACAAGTAACATGACATATGAAGCTTAGACATGCAACAGGGAACACTAGGACGTGATGGGTTTATTTTGCAATAATGACTGACTGGTTCTACTTTATCCTGCTTATGTCCTCAGTACATGACTTCTAACCAAATAAATTAATAGATTACATGGATATGAAATACTGATTTGAGTTGAAATGATTTTATTATTTTACTTGTATGACTTATCTTATAGCTTCTTCAATGAAAAACAGTCCATGATAACAAGAAAACACACTACTATGCTTAAGAGAGATATAACCAGTTTAGATGGAAATTATCTCAATCTGACTAGCTGAAGACGTTACTGTAGCTTTACTGATTAAAAGACATGGTACATCCTTGATAATAGATTCTAGCACAGCGCTACATCCAAAATGACCCTTCACAATAGATGCTTTACAATGAACTCTATTAAAGAGCTACATATGCAATTTATCTGTTCAATAAAATACCTTACTCATCTGTTTTGAACGGTGGCCGAGAGGTGCAAAACAAATCACAATTACAAAAACAAAATAACAATTCAGAAAACACAACGACAATTTAGAAAACAAAATAACAATTCAGAAAACACAACGACATTTCAGAAAACACAACAACATTTCAGAAAACACAACGACAATTCAGAAAACACAACGACATTTCAGAAAACACAACAACATTTCAGAAAACACAACGACAATTCAGAAAACACAACGACATTTCAGAAAACACAACGACAATTCAGAAAACACAACTACATTTCAGAAAACACAACGACAATTCAGAAAAAACGGAAAAGGTAGGTATATTTTGAGAATGACGTACTTATCACTGATTGGACGAGATACCTGTCAATCAAGAAATTTGTGATCAACTTTGTTTTGCTATGCGAAAATAGAACACATTAAACTTTTACTTTGAAGAAGGACATTCATGTGCCGTGATTGTGGACATGCTGGCGACATACCACTACTATTTACTATATTAATAGTGTGTCATGAGTTTAGTATGCCTGAGCACAAGGTTAGCATGAGTGTTTCGCGATTAGCGCGATAGCCCGCTATTCATTATAACTGGTCATAATCATAGTCATAATGAGTGTATGAGAGTACATGATGTTGTTTCAGTCATATTTAGTTTGTAAAAAGCATGAGATTAGAGTGTTAATACCAGCTGTCACACGTCATTTTGGGGCTAGCTAGAGCATGAGAACTGCACAGAGAGTGTGTTAAATAGCTTGTTGATCATATTTTTCCTTCTACAGGCCGTGCAGAATTATTAGGCACGTTGATTTTCTGATCATATTTTATTCCCAGGAACATTTTGCCAATTTCAAACCATATTAATCTTAATAAATACTATTAATTTTGTATTTAATCATTTATAAGTGATATATAATTGTTCATGAAGGCTGGAAATGAAAAATGTCTTATTTTCAGGTGTGCAGAATTATTAGGCAAGTTTGCTATTATAGATAAAATAAGCCAAAAAAGAGATTTAACAAAGACTGAAAAGTCAAAAATTATTAAATCCCCATGAAAAGAATGCAATACTAATGCAATACTAGAGATTACAGTTAAGGCATGACCATTGGACAGTGAAATGCTCATTGGGTCAGCAGGGTCAGACAAAAAAAGGTGGAGAAGAAAAGACACATGTTAACTGCAAAAGAATGAAGAATTAAGGTGAAGAATTAAGTGTGAAACCATCAGGAACCCTTTAGTCTCCAGCACCACCATTTTCCAGAACTGCAACCTACCTGGAGTCTCCAGAAGAGCAAGGTGTCAGGGTCTCAGAGACTTGGGTTAGGCAAAGAATCCTAAAAAATGACCCCCTCTTAATAAGAATCACAAGCTGAAAGTGTTGTTAAATACATGAAGACTGTTTTTTTTTTTATAGGCTTTATAGACAGACAGATTGAGAGTGACTCTTGAAGGACCAGCACCACATCCTCTTCTACCACTGTTTGAAGAATTCATCTTCCAGAATAAGTTTTAATAAGTTTTGTGAGTTTATTTTTAGTCCATCTCCTACCCTGAAGTCCGTTTTGCAGAGATGGACTAAAAATTAACTCACAAAACTTATTAAAACGTATTCTGGAAGATGATTTCTTCAAACAGTGGTAGAAGAGGATGTGATGCTGGCCCTTCAAGAGTCACTCTCAATCTGTCTGTCTATAAAGCCTATAAAAAAACAGTCTTCATGTATTTCACAACACTTCAGCTTGTGATTCTTATTAAGAGGGGGTCATTTTTTAGGATTCTTTGCCTAACCCAAGTCTCTGAGACCCTGACACCTTGCTCTTCTGGAGACTCCAGGTAGGTTGCAGTTCTGGAAAATGGTGGTGCTGGAGACTAAAGGGTTCCTGATGGTTTCACACTTAATTCTTCACCTTAATTCTTCATTCTTTTGCAGTTAAAATGTGTCTTTTCTTCTCCACCTGTTTTTGTCTGACCCTGCTGACCCAATGAGCATTTCACTGTCCAATGGTCATGCCTTAACAGCAATCTCTAGTATTGCATTAGTATTGCATTCTTCTCATGGGGATTTAATAATTTTTTGATTTTCAGTCTTTGTTAAATCTCTTTTTTGGCTTATTTTATCTATAATAGAAAACTTGCCTAATAATTCTGCACACCTGAAAATAAGACATTTTTAATTTCCAGCCTTCATGAACAATTATATATCACTTATACATGATTAAATACAAAATTAATAGTAGTTATTAAGATTAATATGGTTTGGAATTGGCAAAATGTTCCTGGAAATAAAATATGATCAGAAAATCAACGTGCCTAATAATTCTGCACACACTGTAGTGTGATGGAATGTTTAAAGTCACTTATGTGTACAACGGTCATTACTGTAAAAAAGTGATATACATGTTGAGATTGTATGTTTTGAGCTTTTGTTATGCATATTCTCTTATGCTTCATTCTGAGTAAATACACCAACAAAGAAGCCATCACTGCAATGCTCTCTTTTATTTCATTTTTCGACATACCACTACATTAAAAGCTGCGTCGACCAGGACAGTTGTTCGGCTACCGGACAACGTGGTTAGTAGCCTACTTCTCTGCAGAAGTTGCGTGTTAAACGTGATGACATATGCGGCTGCTGCAAGAACTCGACCCACCAGGGACAGAACAAGGACACGTCGTAGATTCGTTAGGCGTACCTATCACTCCATGGGACCGAACTATCTTTGGCACGTTGATGGGTACGATTTGTTTCTACCGGTACTTCCAGACAGTATCGCTTGATTCCGGTTCTGGCTTGATTGACAGGTGTCTCGTCCATTCAGCGATAAGTACGTCATTCTCAAAATATACCTACCTTTTCCGTTTTTTCTGAATTGTCGTCGTGTTTTCTGAAATGTCGTTGTGTTTTCTGAAATGTCGTTGTGTTTTCTGAATTGTTATTGTGTTTTCTGAATTGTTATTTTGTTTTCTAAATTGTCATTGTGTTTTCTGAATTGTTATTTTGTTTTCTAAATTGTCGTTGTGTTTTCTGAATTGTTATTTTGTTTTCTGAATTGTTATTTTGTTTTTGTAATTGTGATTTGTTTTGCACCTCTCGGCCACCGTAGTTTTGTAATAAAAATGCCATCTTGTAAGCGTTGCTTTTACAACACTTCAAATCCCACAGTTCTCGCCATCTCCGAAAAGCCAAGCCAATTTTTATTGTATCAATTTGATTCGATGAATTTTATTACCAGCTTTTTGCAAGCAGAAGCTCCTCTGTTCTATGTGCTTTTTATTTTATTTTTAAACAGGTGATTCCCAGAGATTCGAGATTTAGCATACTACATGTCAACCTTTCGTGCTTGTTGTGACACCTAACCTATGCCACTCCCACATACGTCAAAGTAGCTGAAGCAAATTGTCTCTGTTTTGTTCTACTGGGTTCTCTCTCATCCAGCGCGTATCTGTCAATGACCATTTTGTTATTTTTTAGCTTTTGTATGCAGTTTAGAGGTCAATTTACAAAAATATTTGACTACACACCACATCAAATAAAAAAAATAACCAGCATACATTTATAGCAGTATGAAAAGTTTCTGGAGCCATTTCAATTCTAACGACATTAAATTTTTATTAGTATTCTGTATAACGACATTCATCTCTTTATGTGTGGGAGGACTTACAATTATGATTAATGACTGCACACTGATATTACTGTGTAAATGATAGAGCCAGGAAAGAGTGGGAGAGAGAGAGAGAGAGAGAGAGAGAGAGAGAGAGAGAGAGAGAGAGAGAGAGCAGAGGAGATAGAGAGAGGAAGACAGTGCATAAAAATGGCACCTTACTCACAAGTCACAAAATCTGACCTCAAAATGAAAGAGAAGTCAGCCCAGTGCTATAGACAGCTTGTTAAAATGCAGTCTGTGCTCCTCCATTGTTGTGTGTGTTATTGGTAAGCAGCCAAACAGTCTCAAACGCTTGGTAATATTTATGAAACATGTTAAACCCAGATACTGGGATTCATTCTTGTTCCAATCAAAAGTAGTGTGTGAAATTAAAAAGCCTCCTCTGAGTAACCTCTGAGTAATCTTCTATATTTGTGTAATAATAATAAAAAAAGAGGCCTAAAATGATAAGGCAAATGAAGGGTTATTGAAGCATTTCCAGTTAAAACGAGCAAGTCCTGGAGGTAAAACTCATAGTTCATTTAACTGTACCCCACAGATAATGCATTTGCCTAATATAAGCTAATGGCATATTAATGATAATAGAAATGGAGACGATCATAGATAAGACCCACACAAAATTCAGTATATTGAAAATCTGAAGCTATACAGCATTCAGCGCTGGAGCTGAACTCAAAGTCTTATTGTCCAGGGTTAGACACAGATGTTTTTGTTTATTTACTAAAATGCTCAGTATTCAATTCACATTCTCCATTCCATTAGATGGTATAAACACTCATTAAATTCACTGAGCTGTAACTACAGTCAACTCACTTTTAAATTAATTCTCCCTCTGCATAAACATGTTTACCCTTGACTTATCAGTTGCTCTTGAAATGAACGAGAATGGGCAGCTATCTGATGTATGGGAATGGAAGGACGGAAGGATGGAAGGATGGAAGGATTTTAATTTAGGCATGGCCAATAGAGGAAAGTGTCCCTAGAGGACTTCCAATGAATGCTATCAAAGAAATTGTGTTCGGAGCATGCCTGTGTTTCTCTGTGTGTGTGTAGATTGGTGGACAGCAGTCGATATTTATCTGTAATTGGGAGTGTTTGAAAAGAGAAGGAGTCTGTCTGGATAAATGGGAACAGGCTATTTTGTTTTAATTTTCTTATTAAAGGGGTGGTTGATTATGATTTTACTTTTCTGACTTTAGTTAGTGTGTAATGTTGCTGTTTGAGCATAAACAACATCTGCAAAGTTACAAAGCAAAGGGAGATATTTGCTTTTAAAGAAATCGTTTTTTAAGGACTACAACAAACGGCTGGTAGGGACTACACGACATTCCTCCCGGGTTAGTGACATCACTAACCCTAACATTTACATAAACCCCGCCCCCTGAACACGATTTTTAGATTATCAAGACAGAATATGCTAATCAATGACTAGAAGATAACTACACAGTACACATAAGCTACATAAATTCATCAACTAACCATTCAGAATGTCCTGTTGCATTCTACATGTTGTCACCTCTTCTTGAGTCTCTCCATCATTTTCTGAATCCGGTTTGAACATAAAAATCTAAAAGTTTTCGAAATTTTCAGTACATGTCTGTGTGAGTGCAAGCTATTGAAGCTCCGCCCTCTGTGCTGGGAGCAGCAGCTCATTTGCATTTAAAGGAACAAACACAAAACAGTGCGTTTTTGACAATTTTAACATGCTATATAAAAATATCTGTGGGGTATTTTGAGCTAAAACTTCACATACACACTCTGGGGACATCAGTGATTTATTTTACATCTTGTGGAAAGGGCATTATAGCACCCCTTTAAACAAACTCAAGTCACATATAAACTTGGACTAAAACAAAAATATTTGAAGCAACTGGCTCTCTATTGACAGCCATTCAAAATATGCATGCGTTCTGACAAAATAAAATTGGCAAGAAACATTTAAATGACAAATATCTCATTATATTATAGTAAAAGTTTTATTTTTACAGTTATGGCTCAGGTGATTGGCTAATAAACAATTGTTTCCAGAACTGAGTGGCATGAGCAAAAAAAAACAAAAAAAAAACAGCCAAATTTTAAATTGCCTCTAGGAGTCCCATATGGCCAGTGTTTTTTTTTTTTTTTTTTTTCCTGGCCAAAATATAATTCAAATGTGGCCTAAATATAAGTCCTAAACAGTGTGGCTTGAATTTTTTCCCCTTCAAATGGCAAATTATAAAACATTTGGGGAGAAAGATTTCTTCTACTGGGAAGAAGAAGAAAAAGGTGAGTTTGCTTTAAGGAGTTAAAACCACATGTATTCATCCAAGGAAGATAAAACGTACCTCAATATACCTCGAATGAAAGTCGCTTTGGATAACTTCATGAATGTAAATGCAAAATGTGGCTCTAGCATTATCTCACATTCATTATTATTTCAACATTCATGTTCAGATCAAGCGTTTAGTGGTTGGAGAACTTTGTTCTGCTTGATCATTAGTGGCTCAAAGCCAGAACCTCACAGATGGTTCATGGTCATCTCCTCTCACACCTTATGGTTTTCATGGATGGAGAGTGCATAGAGATGTACTTTGGAATTAAAGATGAATAATGTAATGTTTAGTTTAACCCAAATTCTGTTTTAAAGCAGATCTTCCAAATTAGTTTCTAAAATCCTACTGTAATCACATCGTACTCCAGTGTGAATTACAGAAAAGAGCACTGTATATAAAATATAATAGATCTATTTTAGTCCTTAACACATATATATACACCTTCCAGTCCATTTTCCTGTGTTGCTCTACATACATAATTCAAAAGAAACTGTAGTGAAACTTCAGAAGTTTTTGGAAGGAGTGGAACGGTCAGATTGACAGCGTCATGAGAAGATATCATGTGCGGCGTAGTGATCAGTGATGTGGTGAGAGTTCACCAGGGCAAACAGCAGGGGATGGAGTGAGACTGTGCTGTGCATTGGCCTGTCACATGAATGAAAAATACTCTGCTTTAAAGAATGGATGGAGTTGTACTGAGACCTCGACTCATCCTTTTCAAACAGCTCCCACTTTGAAAGCATATACGTTATGTGGGAGTGAGATGGTGGGAGAAAAACAAAACAGATATAAATAATTTAACCTTGTGGTACTGCAGACAAGAAAAATGAAGAAGGGAGCACTACATTGGCATATATGTCTTATCAGACAGCATCTTATTGCATATGATCCACCTGTAAATGACTGCATTTATAAATGGTTGCATTGTGTTGTTTATCTTGTGGATACTTGAACTGATAGAAGAGACTCATATTGGCTCTGTACCAAAACCTTGTGAGCTGCCTTGCTGTCTAGCAGCTGGGTGTTCACACTAAAAAGTGAGCAAAAGTCATTCAGTTTCAATGACATTTAATGCTTTCTGGCAACATGAGCAGCAGCGTTTGAACAGAGTGCAACTTTATGCAAATGTGAAGTGATGCTGGGTCACATGATTGACCACCTGATACAGCAGTTGAGTAGTAGCAGAGCCCGTCTACGGAGAGCCTGGCCACTCCCTATTAAGTCCTATTGTACCGAATTTTGGTTGTAGTTCCACCAGAGTTCCACTGGGGGTGATCGCCCATGAGTGCAAAATGAATGGGAGTCTATGGCGCTAGACGGCTAAATTTGTCTCTTTCACCCGATTGCTGTTGAGAAATCTCAGATTTGATTGTAGGTTTTGCAAGTTCAACATGGGTTATAGGTCGAAAGTTGAATGAACGAGTACTTATGTCCTTTCGATTTCTTACAGGTTGAGTTGTTGTTGCCCATAACACACTAGCATTCTGCTAATGAACGCTGATTGGTCAGTGAAGGACTGATTACGACCAGAGATACCGCTTGATGGCATCGTGGCATCCGTAGCGGGACCAGAAACAAACAAAACAAAAACTCGTCTAGCACGTGTATTTACCTGTCAGCTGTGTTGTCGATGCCTCGAGAGAAAAGAAAGTGCAGAGCGTGAAAGCACCAAAGTGACTAAAGGATTGCCGTAAAGCAGTATCTCTGGTCGTACGATGTGTATGACGTCATTGACATTTTAAAAGACTTTTTAAAGCAAGTGACTCTAAAAAATCTAACACCCAGCAATGTGTAATTTCTTTGCATCTCCTTTCGAATACAACATTCAAATTACTAGACAAAAAATTATATCCTGAGAAAAGTGGATTTTGAGGGGTATAGCGCCATAGACCTCCATTCATTCTGCACTCGTCCTGTGAGCGCCCTCATATGGAACCAGAGTGGAACTGCAACCAGTTCAGAAGCCGGAAGTGTACTGAGAGTGGAAGTTCTCCCCTTATTAGACATTCTCTGATAGAAGCCTAATGTTATAGCTAATTACCATTATTACTAGACGACAACCTGGATGTTCTAATTGGAGCTGTTTACATGCCCATACGGAATTATGCTTTTCTATGGCAACACTATAAAATATGTGTACTTTGAATAATCAATAGACAAAATCAACATACAACAAGTAGTTAACAGTCATTATAGAAATGCATTATTAATGTATAGTTTATTTAGCGATACATTAGATATTTATTCAACTCTGTGCTAGCTACCTTAAACGGTATTGTGTGACTCCTGTTTATTATCAGAATAATCTTGCATTATTAAGACATAAACAACAGTTAAATAAATGAATTATTAAACAGATATATTATGAGGCAATCACTTACAACAATTTAGAGCTGAAGCCGCTTCCATTTTGAGTGTTTCCGCATGACATTACAGCAGTCAGAATGACGGTAATTCCAACACAACGTGAAAGCACCTTAATATCTACAACAAACTGCAGAGATAGCAGTGGCATGCAGTGGTGTTCTGAAATGAGGAGGAAAAGTCCTCACAGTTTATAAGATGTTCTTTTTAATAATAAAATTATTTTTGTATCATCAGTTATCAAAACACGAGTCACACACACATATACCTTTAATTTTACCAAGCTGATTGCTCACTACCCAACACCAACACCACCACCCCCTCCCCCACAGTCATCATGTTTGCAGGCCATTTCAAGTTTGATTTTGATGTGACATAAAGCGGAATTCCCATTAACCCCATAATGTTGTTCATTCAGACCGATGTGCAAACGCATATGAAAACCAGGGGCGGGATTTATCGCACAAACCAATCATATCCAATGGAAGCATTTGCTTCTCTCACATGACTTTCCCCCATTTATTCTCAATTACGCCCCACTAAACCCACTGCAGACTTTAGGATGTCTATTAAAACTCAATGAGCTGAGGGGAGGCAAGAGAGACGTGGACTTTCACTGCAACTTCACTGGTGTCGCTTTTGAACAGTGTTACTAGAAAAATGATTCATACACTTTTAAATGTCAAATTGTGTAATATTTGTGTTGTTTTATTTTTGTAATATGGATTATTTTCTCATCCAATTTTTGGAGGAAGCACTGCCTCCCTTGCCTCCTCGGAGGAGACGCCCCTGACATAAAGGAGTTTGGCATTAAGTTAACAGTGTAATACACTGAAGGCTAATTCACACTGCATCGAAAGACACTTACCAACGCCAACAGACATGTTTGTTGGGCATTGTCGAATCAGTATGTCACCCCTGTCTGCATCTGTTTCCATTTGTCTGTGTTTGTTGTTTGTTTTTACCAACTGAACAGGTTGAATCTGTGAATGGAATGTCTGAAAAGTGACTTGTCGGCATGTGATTGGTGGTGATTGTCGGCATTGGTCAGCATCAGTTGGTGCTGTTTGAATTAACCTTGATAAGCATATTAATACAAAGCAAGTTTAAATTTATCTCACTATATCCACCATCTTGATTATTATTATTATTTTTTTACTGAACTTGTTGCAATGCATTCTGACTTTTGCATGGTACATTTAGCTGTCTTAGAATTTGAAAAAAAACTTTAATATACTAGGAAACTTTCCATTCCACAAAATGTTCTTTATAGAGGAAAAATGATAGATTATTAAAATGTTCTTCACACTAAATTTTTTTTTTTTTTTTTTTTTTTTTTTTAAACAACCTTTTTAAGAACTGTTAAAAGCTGCTTTTCCACTGTCGGGCCTCTTTGCTCACTGTTCCATTCCATGCCGATCCGGATACAGATAGGTTTCACTTTTCCACTGTGGGTTTTAATTGTATCATTAATTTGTATTTACATCACTCAAAAGTGCCCTTAGCCATGCAGCTACAGAGCAAATGATAGCTAGGCATTAGACAAGTGACCATTTATATGTTGTGATGTCACTACATGCATAATACCAGCACAGTTCAGCAAACGTGCTGAGAATTCCAGGCCGAGAACGGTTTGTAATCAAGTGGAAATTTATCTGGAACCATTCTTGGAACCGTTCGCCCGACGACGGAAAAGCGGATAAAAGTTATTTGGGGAACCAAATGATTCCTCTTTGGCATCGCTGTGAGATAAAAAAGAAAAGAAAAGAAAAAAAGAGTGTAGGTTGTATTGTTAAGAGTGTAGTGATTATATCTAAAGATGGAGATGTAGGACTAAAATAAAATATTATAAGATAATTGCATGTTCTTTCAATACACATTGAACAAGTCTAAAGACTGTGGTATAAAGAAATGGTGTCCTTTCTGATATGAAATATTATGAATCTCTTTCATAACTCCTTTAAGTTATAAGCCTCTGTAATTGACATTTACCTTTTTCTCTTTCAATTTCCACTCCGCTGCTTCTTGGACACGTTCCATAGGTAGTGTGCATTCAGCGTGAAACAGTGCGAGAGATTCACACTTGAGTGAAGTGTTATCAGTGAATGCAGTGAGACAGAGCAGCGGTCTCATTAGTCTCTCGGACAGCGAGACTTTCTCTACTGTATGTGAGCTGATTAACTGGTAAATCATATTAGGGTTATTACAGTATTGAAAAGTTCACTAGTTTTTGTCTTTATTTCGTTTTATGTGTTTGTTTAGTTTTAATTAGGTCTAGGGGTGCATATGTGGTTTTATAACTTATCATTTTTGACAGAATGCTAATTACTAACTCATCATCTATTCATTGAAAGGAAGCATGAAAATTATTTTCTCTCCATTTTTATCTTTACAATACATTTCACTACTTCTGCATTCATAATAATTCAAGCTAATACGTATGTTATGAAATTGATACTTTTATTCAGCAAAGACGCACGACAGTAAAGACATCATGTACATAACATAATGTAACAAAAGTTTTCTATTCATTAAAAGAAATTCACAAAAATATTAAGCAGCACAACTGTTTTTCAAAATTGATAATGATAAGAATAATTTATTGAGCAGCAAATCAGCATGTTAGAATGATTTCTGAAATATCATGTGACTAAAGAGCAATGATGCTGAAAATTCATTTTAAAATACATGAAACTATAATTATTTTAAATTGCAATAATTTATCATTATATTACTTGCTGAGCATAAGTGACTTCTTTAAAAAAAACATTCAAAAATCTTACAGACTTCATCGGTGGACTTCATCACAACTATTTATATGTGTGTATAGTCAATCCATCTAGAAAAAGAAAAAAAACATTCAAATAAACTGTTTTGACAAAAACTCTTCCTCTGTCTATATGCTTCAATGGCTCTCATGCCCTCTTCCCCAGCTACACGATTCACTGTGTTCAACACGCTGTACATCAAGCTGCACGACTCAAATCACTGGTGATCACAATGTCAAAACATTACAGGCATGCACAGCTATAACACAGCACACAGCTTATGTTCCGGTGGTTGGTTTAGGGCTGTTTTTCAGCCATATGCCGCCTGCAGCAATACTATGGTGTCAAAGAGACTGCAATCTGCTCTCTACGCAGGAGCTGAGGCGCTGATACAGACTGCAAATGCACCTGTATCACATCACTCTCTCCGAATGGGCAGAGGCAGGTCAGGATTCATGGATTTAAAAGCACCATGTGGAGCGAGCAAAGCCATTGGATGCCTTCAGAAAACTGCACGTCTGCTGTTGAGATGGCTGTGCCACAGAGAGGATTGTGTACAAGGGTACTGAAGGTCAAGTTGAGGTATTCCATCTTCCCTTCCTCATGAATGAGTGTACAGTCATTCAGTACATCTGCATGGCTGAAAGAGTGTAGCACATCACACTCATTAAATGCTATATGGCGCTAATTTGAAATAGCCTATTCAAAATGATACACAAGAAATGATGTACAAATGTGGTATTTCACGTCACAACCCGACAGTCTGAAGCTGTGAAAGGCAGCAAACAGAAAATATAAGTCCAATTAACACTTTCAAGAGTTTGAAAAATTGTTCACTTCCACTAACATAATTAAATATTTGCGATATGTTGCTTGCAAAAACAATGTTACGTTATAATACATCCGTGTTGTTTTTGTATCATTTATATACAAGTACATTAATTCTTATAAATATTACAAATCTAATCTTTATTTTTTTTAATTAGCTTTTATTTTTATATTTTCAGTATTTTCCATTTCAATGTTTTGTAACATGCCTGTCCAGCCTGATCTCACGGCAATTCGTACGAATTCTACGAGGTGGCTAATTCGTACGAATTCATACGACCTCACTCGTGTGAATTAGTACGATTTTTGCTAAATCGTACATATTGTACGAATTGCCCAATTCGTATGAATTCATTCGAATGACTTACCCCTGACCCCGCCCCTAAACCTACCCATCACGTGGGTTTAGACAAATCGTACAAATTCGTACGAGTGAGGTCGTACGAATTCGTACGAATTAGCCAACTTTTTATCACTCGTTCGAATTCGTACGAATTGGTCGTGAGATAGCGTTGGCCTGTCAGTATATTTTTCTTTTTAAATGTTAATAATTTTTTTTCAATTTTAGTTTCTATTATTAAATTTAGTAGTTTTATTCATTTTAGTATTTTACAGCCTGAATTTATTCTTACAGTAAAAATTCATATTTTATAAGCTGATATGATGTTAATATCCCAACCTGCTTAAGTAAAATCTGACGGGCATTTGTATCACACAAAGACAACCACAAAAAAACAGGTGGTAAAACTGTAGAACCAAAACTCACATATAGTGACATGCAAACAGACACAGTCATGGTAACACACACGATAAAATAATGCAACAAATAAATATTAATTTAACAATATAGAATGTAACATAAAACCCGTATAATACTGATACAAAAGTTATTGTGCAGGGTCAAACCGGGATTTATTACCAGTTTTAACTGTACATTATACGATTAAAGATTACTTGCAAATTTAACATTATTTTACTGTAAAATTACATAGATAAGTTTTTTTTACACTAGTAGTCATAATTAAGCCATAATTAACTTATTCTATGAATCAAAATTATTTTTCTAAATTATTTTTGAGATAAAATGAGAAGTATTCAGCTTGCTATGTGGTCATAACATGGCGTGCCCCATGAACTGAGCATGTCAAAGAAAGCAGCTTTTATTAGTCGACTAACATGACTGGATTCTTTATCTCATATGAGTATTCATTCCTTGGGAAATGTATCAAAAGAAGACGTATACCAATGGCAACAGACTGTTTATCAGGTTTTATCGGATCAGTTTGTTACCCCTGTGCTTGTTTTTACCGCCTGAACATGCTCAATCAGCATTTGACGGGTCGTAAAATGTCTGAGAAATGATGTACTGCAATCTGCTGATTATCAGCATTGGAAGGTTGCGACGTGAATTAGCCTTAAGAGACTAAGACTGGTGATCTCCAGCCTGGTGATTAAGATCAATGCAAATCACAGTCAGACCTCATTTATTCAACACTTGTTTCTTAAAAGATTACCAAAATATCACGTTATGTTATCAAAATGACGTTGAGAGTCTTTCATCCCACTTTTGGGTTCTATTTTAGGCTCTTTTTTTTTCAGTCAGCAGCTTATTTTCAACAAAACAATGTAATTTCCGAACACAAAGAGCTGCAATCCATCAAAAACCAGAGAGAACCAAGTATGTTCTGAGCTCTCACTGGTTTTCTTTCCTATAGAGCTGCCTCCTCATTCTGACTATGAAATATAAGCTTGATATGTGCATTGGCCACTTACATTCAAATCTAGAATGGTGAAATTGATGTTTGACAATTCATTAAGAACAAAAAAACATCTTAAGAACAAAAGTAAGAATGTCCCTACACTTGGCAAATGTCTCTGTAAACATTTATACATTTGGCTTGAAATAGGACACTGGGGCAAATGGACTAAACATTAAAAAAGTTATTTTTGATATTATTACTCTTTTGCCATTATTTTATACTCATTTGGAGGTTTTTCCCTGAAGACACATATTAAATAATTCCTTACATATGCTATCTGACTCCAGAGCACATGAACAGAAAATGGAGGCCACTTTTCAGATTTCCTCTGTATTCTGCCCAGAGATGGCGAGATAGAGAGAGGGAAAGAAAAGAATATCGGGACCGCAGCCAAGTGTGACAGTGGTTCACATTTCTCCAGAAGCCTCTGCGGGCTGAAACTCTGAGCTGAATGCTGAACACCTCTGTGCCGCACTGCCGCTCCACCCCGCCAAGATAATAAAAAGCAACCTCCAAGCTGAGGACAACGCAATGGCCTCCGCCGTGCAGAATTATTAAACTCAGTGGAAGATTATGGTGGATCCACAATCACGAGTTCTTTGGTGCTTCATGGCGGTAATTGCACTCTTTACCAGTGCCTATGAAAAATGATTTGTAAACAATATGACCTTTTCGTAAATCCCATCCTTCACTTTGAGCGTGGGCTCAGTCTAATAACAGTCATGTAAAGAGGTGTTAATGAACCGTGATGATAAATACACTGAACTATAAATGACCAAAAGCCATTTTTGGTCATACTTTAGATTAGTGTCCAATTCCCACTATTAACTTTGACTTTTGACTCAGTAAACTTCTAATTACTTCTTATTAATAGTTGGTAAGGTAGTTGTTAAGTTTAGGGATGTAGAATATGGTCATGCAGAATAAGGCATTAATATGTGCTGTATAAGTATAAACAGCCAGTATCCTATAATATGCATGCTAATAAGCAACTAGTTAAACGGTTGGTTCACCCAAAAATCATCATATACTCACCCTTGTGTTGTTCCAAACCCAAGTTTAGAACACAAATAAAGATATTTTTGATGAAATCTGAGAGATTTCATTGACAGTTACAAAACTACCACTTCATAAAGGGATCGTAAAACTAATCCATATGAAATTGAGCTGTTTAGCTGAATTTAGGCTTTTATTCACATATAGCCTATGATCAGCGAGCAATATGAATGAAAGTCTTACGGGTTTGGAACTACTGTCAGGGTGAGTAAATATTAATAACAGAATTTTCGGTAACACTTTATTTTACAGTGTCCTTGTTACATGTTACATGTACTTTCCATAGTAATAACAGTAAATTATGCATAATTACATGCAACTAACCCTCAACCAAATCATAATCCTACCCTAACCTTATAGTAAGTACATGTTGTTAATTAATATTAGCCTACTCTTAAATATATAATTACACTGTAACAATGACACCTTAAAATAAAGTGTAACCGAATTTTCATTTTTGGGTGACCTATCCCTCTAACAGTGAGAACTGGACCCTAAACTGAAGTGTTACTCTTTATTATGAATTAGAGTCAGTCACATGACCGGATCTATTAAATGATCTGATTACAAAATAAAAATACATCAAAACATAAATACACCTCTTCTATGATAAAGATGTTTTATTTCTCAATAAAAACTCATTTTGATATTTATTTGGGTAGGCATAAAGTAAAAAATGTCAGGGCCATAAAATTGTCCATATTATAATCAAGAAAAAAAGCATAATTGAAAAAGGAATGACGTGTATAGAATCGTTTTCTTGTAAAAAAAATATTAATACAATTGCTTTACTTATTATTATTTGAAAAACGTTTGGCCACCGAATCAAAGTCATGTGGTGCAACCAACATAAAAAAAACTATTCAGAAAAAAAAGTCAGTAAGTCTCTTAAATATACTTTAAATATAAGATTTGATGTTGTAAAATGTAATGTGATTACCCAAAAACTAAAATGTAAATTTAAACTTGTAATTTCTTTTGTCAAGTCATGAAATTTTGACTTTTCTTGAAAACAGTATAAAGATTTTTCAAAACCATTATGAACAAACTAGATTTCAAACATGTGGTGTAACGGTTGTTATTTTGGACTTCTCTGTCTGTATTTTTCTAATTATGTACTAAAATATTTTCTCTTCATCTTTCTAGAATTTCTGTCTTTATAGTGCACCTCTGTGCAGCATTAAAACACGTGGTATTTTTCATTTTGATACAGCTTCTGCAGAGTAAAATCATTCCACTGTAGACAGGCTCATTTAACCATATCATAATTGGCTCATAGGGCTGTGAGGGGGCCCTTGCTTATTGGCTGCGGGGGTGTCCTGTGTGCCTGTGCACATAAGTACTGTGTACATAATGTATGTATTATACTGCACGGCGCATACGTTTGGAGTTTAGTTCACAGGGAGAAGTGTTATCTAATACAGAGAGGAAAAGATTTGATTTTCCCCAAGCCTCAGGTGTCAGACTTTAGCTTCAGTCAAGTCTCACATGGTTTTCCCAGATTAGCAATGACTGAATAATTATCTTAACAATGGCATTGAGACACTGTACTGATGCATAACTGAATACTATTTTCACAGGACTCACCTCACAAAACACACAGAAATCTTGTCTTTGTTAAGCTTAAACTCTGAATAAAATTAATCCTTCTTCTCTGCTATTGTAAATATTCAATGCAAATAATGATGTACTATCCAATGACGTTCGGTCCGGCTGTGATGTGCGCCGTGCTTTATGATGTGTACAATTTTGCATATTTTATTAGATTCTTAGGCCATAACAGAATAGCTGGAGGCCAACTGCAACCCTGACACAGACCATTAAAATGCAAATCAAGCCCCGTAATATAAAACTGAGATCTATATTGCCATAGACCCTTAGAGGTGAACATTCAACAAATCACCTCTAGGCTCATTTAGCTTGTGTTATTCAGTAATGTTATCCTATCTATTGCGTCACCCAGAAAACCTGTAGGCCAGTGCTATTATGCATGCGTTCAGCATTTTTCTACTTACGGCCAAGGCTGGACTGAGGTGTTTCACATCATCAGTGTATCCTAACTGTGCTTAGTTCAGCCAACAAACAAAGTGCTAAGCTAATAATGTAGCCTGCTTTGCTAAAGCTCCGATTCTGTTCTTTTTGGATGGCTGTCAGTTTATATAAAGACTGCCAGTCTGAAGCAGATGGAAGAGATTGTAGTGTGCAGCAAATAGAGTATCTTAATAGGTGACGATTTAACAGAGGACCAAAGTGACATGCAGGATTCATAGTGGGAAATTAGGCTAATGGGTTCTCGTTTCTCCTCCCAGTACGATGCATTACTTGATTCTACAAACATCCGGGCATGTAGTCTGAGGTTCAGTTTTAACACAGACTGTGGATGTTAAAATGATTGGTCAAACAAAAATAAAAATTCTGACATTGTTTATTCACGTTCATGTTGTTCCTAACTCATACATATCTTTCTTCTGTGAAACAGAAAGGTGAACTTTTTAAAGAATATATTGGATTTTGAATAGGTAAATGAGGACTGGGACTGTCAAAAATGACAGAAATCACAATAAAAAAAAATATTTTTCCGACTTTATGAAACCACAGAAGAGCTTTGTCTGATAAATTTAGGTCAATCACTGAAAATCTTCATCCTGGTTCTCCTTGGCACTTCCATGCAGATCCAGTGTTGTTTTATTATATATACTATTATATCTATTAATTTTTATTTTCAGTTTTCATTTTACCTTTAAGTAATTTTAAGTTGACAAATGACAAACACATTGCATGGAGACTGAATCAAACATAAATATGAACAATAAACATGACAAAACAAACTCAAAACGTGACAATTGTTTATGAATTGGACTAATACAGTTTTCGATCTGGTCACTGAAATGAGTTTACAAAAACATCAGAGAATACTGACATTTTGTTCTATTCATCATACAAATATGACTCATCATTCAGATGACTTAGAATATGGTGAACGAGTCATATGATACTTTTATGATAATTATGTTCTATAGAAGCTCCAAACCTTATTCACTGCATGGAAAATTGCATGGAAAAGAGCAACCAACACATTATTCCAAATGTCTCCTTTTATTTTAAAGGGAAGAAAGAAAAATGTGCAAGTTTGGAAAGACATGAGGGTAAGTAATGATAACTTTTGGCTGATTTATTCCTTTAAGATTTGCTTCTGTATGATACTGCACTTCATACTTCTCTCAAGAGCTTGTACAGATCTTAAAATCATGACATAAAGTTTTCAATAAAGAATCATTTTGAGTGACATGCTTTGGCCCGGTCAGACAGCTGGTCAGGCCGAGAATGGGTTTGTGAGGGAATATATGGTCTGTCTGCGACCAATGATACGATTCATAAATTAGTGAGGAATTAACTGGACATCATGAGCAGGTTTGGTCGAGCTTCCAGACCTCTGTCTGTGGTTTATGAGGCCTTGGGTCATTAAGGATAGTAGAATGGCTGACTGTTTCAGCGCAAATAAATAGAGGGCAGGACTGGAACTGGTGTTTGAAGCAAGATGTGCTGCGTACATTATAGTGTTTTTTATGAGCTTGTGTTAATCTGTATAATTTTGTGGGGTGGATTCACACCACTTTTGCAAATTGCAATAAGCATGCATTTTAGGGGGCATATATTTCTACAGTACATAGCACTGTGGGAAAAGAGGTGATGTTGCAATGTATATTATCAGAAAATTAAACCTTGGCTGCATGTAAACCTATTGTAGGACACATCCAAACCAAAATCAGGAACCTTTAAAACAGCATAATAGGGGTATTTTAAAGACAGCCACAAAGGACAAAAATGATGCTTTGCAAATGTTTTAAGTGACAGTTGCCCAAAGCCTGTTTGTGCCAAATCGAGCTCAATTTGAGAGTCTTCATAATACATTTATGTCAAGAGTCAGTCACAGCATGATTAGAGCTCTCTTGTGATGCTTTGGGGTAAAAATGGAACTGTCTCTGATATTTCTGCATGTGATAAGCTAATAGACAGAAGAAAGTCATAAAATAATAAGAATTTTCCCAATGTCTCCTAAATTAAATTTTAATGATCTTTCATGACATAATTATATTTGACTGCCTGAAACCCAAAGTATAGTTTTTTTAACACAACTTCACTTTTCAAAGGCACTTTTCCTGTGTATTAAATTAAGGAATAAAGAAACAATGCAACTAATAATGCAAACCTAATGTCAACTTAGTTAAATAAAGAACCAAACAAGGAAGCAACAACCTGATGTTTTAAACATTGAACAAAAATGTCCCTGGTTACGACTGTAACCCTTGTTCCCTGAGAAGGGAAATAGATTCTGCATCGAAGATGACACTATGGGGAACGCATCTGTGCAATAACGTCTGAAACATTTGTGAAATTATACCAATCCTGATTGGTGCTACGTCGTGACATAGTCTGTGATGGTGTACACAGAAGCTTACAAAATCATGCCGAAACACAACTGATAGCTTCTGTTAGCTTCTGATAGTCTGAAGCAAACCGCTCTCAGGAGGTGTGGCAAAGTGACGCAGCATCTCATTCTCTTCTCAGGGAACAACGATCCCTTTTGAGGGAACTCACTCGGTGTCGAAGATGACACTATGGGGAAGAAATCCCACTGCGCCACACTGACTAATGCTTGCCCTGGTATGAAGCTAATGTAGCATCTGGACGAAATCACAATGACTTATTCATTCTAAGTTTCAGAAAGCTTTTAACCTATTGGACTCGTTCATGTAAATCACAGGCCTAGTCTGGATCAAATTTCCCCATTGTCACTTTAGTGGCATGGCAGAGGTTAAACAGAAACACCTCCAAACTCCTCAGTGAGCTTCAAAAAGATCTTCAACTCAACTCCCCTCCCACGGTAGGAACGAAGGCCAGGTGGCATGGATGAACATCTGAGAGAAGCACCAATCTACACACACAAACATTCTTTCCATTTAACTCATAATACAAGTCATTCCAAAATGTATATGATACTGTATATTCCTGTGAGTACTCCATCCTTTGGAGTAAAAATGACCAATTCTGACACCATCATAAAACATGCTAATTAGGCTGTCAGTAGGAGACAAAGAAACTCTCTCCCGCTAAAAGTTTTCTCAGCACTATTGGTCAGTTCACCCAAAATAGGCGTGGACTAAGTTTTCCTTAAAGGATGATGACGATGGCTCATCGCGATCTTAAGTCTTATGTCTTAGTCTTATCCTTTCGCTTTGTGTCTTGTCTTATCTCCGGCTTCTTGCCTTTAGTCTTGTGCTCATTCATTTCTATCTCTGGGTGAAACGGACTTACCCTGATTTTCCGGCAACTTTGCTTTCAAGTAAACCTTTTAAACTTCCCACGAACGACGCGCTCTCCGGAAGAACCGAAAGAATGCTTCAAACTCACGGATTAAGCGAGGATCTACACACACACACGCATTCTTGCTTAGCACCAAAGATCCCGGCAAGTATTATTTATATCGATATTTAGATGTGTTTAAGATTGTTTGCCCCTGCCTTAAGGTGATTTGATTCTTTGCTGGCTTTCAAAGGTTAATTGTTTGTGATATTTTCCATTCTGTGATCTGCTCTCTCTTTCTTTCTTGACTTTTCGTTATTCTGTTTATATGATTCTTTGTTGAAGTATAGTCGTATGTATTCGTAGTTGTATCCTGTCCTATCTGACCCTCTCTAGAACTCACGGGAGCAGAGCGATTGGGGGAAATGCATACAGGTGCCGCCTCAGCCAAGCCTGTACCATAGCATTCAGCCTCATCATGCATCCCATGAGGGAGAACCATAGCGGACAGTGAGTTGTTTCTTGAGACGCAAACAGATCCACTTCCGCGTGGCCAAACTTCCTCCAGAATAACTCCATCACTCTGGGTGAAGTCTCCATTGCCAGGGCCTCAGCTCCTGCTTCAACAGTACGTCTGATATTAATTTCCCTGAGCAACAGCAATTTGCCCTGGGACCACAGGAGGACGTTATACGCAAGTCTGAGGGCGTGATCTCATGCCCCCCTGATGATATAAGAGACCACCGACATATTGTTTGTTCGTATTAGAACATGGTCTGGGAGGAAGTACCTCAGTGCTAGAAATCCAGCCATCATCTCCAGGCAATTTATGTGCCATGAGAGATGATGCTTTCTCCACAGACCCCTTGTGAAGCAGCCCTCCATTACTGCTCCCCAGCCTGTGATGGACGCATCTGTTGTCACTATCTTCCGGTGACAGGGTGCCCCTGACACTAGGCCTTGAGACAGGAACCATGGTTTCTTCCATATGACAAGGGTATGAAGGCATCTGGATGTAACCTTGACCATTCGGAATGGGTTTCCCCTCGGGGGGAACCCACTGGTCCTGAGCCACCACTGCGGGGATAGTGCTAGGCCCAATGGAAGAACCAGACATTGGAACGCTTTGCCCCCAAAAACAAACCGCAGGAACTTCTTGTGTTGTTGAAGCATGGACATATGGAAGTAAGCGTCCTTAAGATCTCTCATGACAAACCAGTCCTCGGACTTCATCTGACTCACGATGAGCGGGATTGTTAACAGCTTGAATCTGGCAAATTCTCAAAATCCCCCGCTTCGATGCTGAGAACATCAACCTCGGAATAGGAAGACGATCACAACACGGGCTCTCACTCGGGGTGGAAGAAGCCGCAGGGCGGGCTTCCATATCCCGAATGGAAGCGCTGGAGCCTGCAAGCGAGAGACAAGAAAGACCCAAAGCAGCTCGAGCTCCTCTGACAGCTCCGTCTGCAACCCCCACGATCTGAGACGCGGGACCTGAACCACAAGGAGCCCCCTCGAGAATTGCCCATGCATGATCCGCTCCCAGGCAATCCACACAAAGCTTGTGTGTGTCCCCACCCATGATGTATCTTGGGCAGGGAGGCAAACACTGCTGGAATTGCCTTTCATTCGCCATTATCTTTAATATATATAAAGAACCAGGACAGACAACAATAAATAAGACAGAAAGTTCACACCCAGAGCACTTTCTGAAGAACAGCTCCGCTGTTGTCTTCCGCCGTCCCTTTGTAAGCTCCCGTGTATGCCGTCACACGCTACGTCACGACATAGTAATCAGGATTGGTGTAGTTTCACACGTGCTTCAGACACTATCACCTGGAGGCATTCCTTATAGTGTCGTTTTTGACGCAGCGTGAGTTCCCTTGAAAGGGAACTGTGAATAATTTCTGACTTAACCATGTCTGATGAACTGAATTGTCTGCAGACTTTATCAAATATTCAGAAATTTCATTGCAAATTTACTGACAGAGTAACAGAAAAACAAGCATGTTGTTTGATCTACAGTATCGGGGCAATCACGTATACATGGCATTGATGTAAAATTCATGACATTATACCTAGCATCAGATGCTGTGCAAATAATGTAGAGCAAACTGTGAGATATATTGAAATGAGCAGGGGACATACGCTGTCCTTTCAACAGGCATACATTATGCATGCATGCACACATCCATTATAGATAAAAAATTAAGCCTGCTTAAAGGGATTCAAAATGTAGTGTCAAAACTGATTGAATCAAAAAAATTTAGTAAAATCCACCACCCATGGGCAAAATCAGGCAAAATTTACTGTGGCAGGGAGTGTGGATTAGATGTGACTGTAAATAATAAGGCATTGTTCTGCCCCTGTGGTTATGGCAACTAAAAAGGCTGACGGTGATGAGGTGGGCTCTAGGGTGAGCTGCAGGATGTTCCCTAGTGAGTCAATGCCAAAACAATCACAATGTCATGCATTAACTCTGACACATAGTTGCACGCCATTGGCGGCAATGGCCTTGTAATACATTTCATAAACAAGTCAAAAACTCTATAGAGTTGATCCAGGATTCTGTGGTTGTGCCATTTACCATATTATAGTGACATTGTTTTGTGTGTGTGTGTGTGTGTGTGTGGAAGACAATGATCACTGAGTGTCTGTGTATCAACTGAATAACAGGTCTGTGTGTTAAACCATCACATGAAAAATAAATTCAAACTGACTGAGAGCAGTGCACCTGTCAGCACTGTGTTCGAAACCAAAGACAGCTGCCTCGCTGTCTAGTTATTCAATGACCTAGACAGTGTTTGGTTATGAAGATACCTCTGATAGATTTAACAGTGTTGTTACTGTTAACTATAAACTAACTATTAAAAAACTATTTTGGTAATATACAGTATATAGCATAATATTATCAAATAAGATATAAATATTATGAAAAAACTTCAACTTAAATTTAAAATGATAAATTAAGTACTAAAGCTACTAAACATAAATAAATACTAAAATAAAAAAATAGGCACATACAATTAAAAATAAAACTAAGGCTGCGTCAACATCAATCCAAAGAATAAAACAAATATTCTGTCATATTTGCAGGGATGTAATATGAAGACTGTACAAAGTAACATTTATCTTTAGCGACACTGTAAAAGTGAATAGCACATAGCAGGCACATACCGGTCTGAACATACAGTAGATAACTATCTGTCCAGTATGTGTTACATGACTAAACGTGCTAAACACGCATTTCTGTTTTTGGTTGCATTGTGAGTATTTGCAGCGCATTTCTGTATTTGGTTGCGTTGTGAGTATTTGCAGCATTGTATTGTCAAACTGATGAAGATATTTTCTTAATTTTTTTTTTTTTTTTCTATTTGCATGTGTTTTCTTCAGTTGCAGCACTTTGAGCTCTCTTGGCAACCGTAGAGATGTCTACAATTGGTGTACATCAAGGACAAAAGGTACAATGGCATCTCAGTCTGATGGGACATTCCTCAAGTTTTTGTTCAGGAGACATCACAGAGGTCTCTTTCTTTAGGGCAGGGGTGTCAAACTCAGTTCCTAGAGGACCACTGTCCTGCAGAGTTTAGCTCCAGCCCTAATTAAATACACCTTAACCAGCAAATCAAGGTCTTCAGGATTACTAGAAACTTCCAGGCTGGTGTTTTGGAGCTGGTATGAGATATTAGCTGAATCCACAATCGCCCCCCTAAACCCTCATTCACTATTCCCTTAGTCCACTAATACTGTTCACTTGAAGGAGTGAATGAAAACGAGTCAGCAAATTCGGACAGCCGTTGAGTGTACAGTGACTGTACATTCGTTATTGCAGTGCAATGTGGGATTGAATGAGTGCACTCAATAAAGTTCAGTATGGGTTCAGACACCACTACAAATGGCTGTCACCACAAATAGCGCCCTTTTTGAGGGTATAGGGGGCGATTTCGGATTCAGCCTTCTCTTTGCAGGACAGTGGCCCTCCAGGAGTGGAATTTGACAAATGTGCTTTAGGGTTATTAGACAGTCAGGAGAGAAGAAACATCCCACACTTCTCAGCAGTTGAGCATATACTTCACACCGCTCCATGTTTAGATTCTCTCAAGTAGTTTCTGGCTTCCACCCATCAAGATTACCACAATAATCTCATCAGAAAGAGTGTTGAATGCACTGTGGAGATTCACAGCAAAGACTTCCACTTTGTAATCGAGTTATTTTCCCCTACAGCAAGCCATTGCTATCAAAAAAGGGAGTCTAGCCTTTTTATGCAGTCTTGGAGATGTAATTTTGTGCTTGTATGACCATTGGCCACTGGATAGTGTAAGATTATGACAGCAACCCAGGGGAAAAATGCTGGTTCCTTGCCTTCCAGGATATTCACTTCAGATTAGACGGGCAAGGGAAAAGATAGCTTGTCTCAAATGAATCCCACTACTCACTGCTGGGTGTTTTCTACCTGCATTTAACTTCACATTATGTGTTTCCTCTGTATAAAGCTGACATGTCATGGATAAAACAAAACAAAAAATGCTTTGCATTTGAGATGTATTACGAGTTATGCACTCACAAGGCCTTTCATTTACATAATGATATTTTCTGGTATAACTTGACCATGGGTTCAACAAAAGGATTTCTATCTGCTCCATTACTTACTCGAGCAGGTGCAAATCCTAAATTCAAAGCACATTCAGGATGGTGAACACTAGCCAGAGTCAAAGCGACAGAGGTCAGCAAATGTCCCAGCTGGTTACACACTTCACATTTAATTACTGGACATTTAAACAATTCCTGCCCAATTACTGTACATCTGTTTTGGCTCAGGAACTGAGAACAAGTGACCACTGGTCCCACAATGTTAAAGCAGTCAAAAGGATCTGTGCTTTACAGCATACAAAATGAATCTCTTACTGTTTTGTGTTTTATTCTGTCATCTTGATGTTGTTGCTGTTGCCTTTCAGACATTATAATGTTGGGTAAAACTTAAAATGCATGAACAGCCACGGTCATTGTCCTTAAAGGAGAACTCCGGTCAATTTTAACATTGAGCTCATTTTTTTGTACATTTGGAGTGCTGTCAATACAGAGAACAACGACAAAAATCGGTGTTGCCTACACCGAGTTTTTCTATTTTTAAAATTTGCACCCTGTTGACTTCAATGGGGCAAGTTTTAAACCTGCTTTTAGCCTCTTAACATCCTTGATGTGTCATTACAAGTGCCCAGCCATGTGAGTGATTCCTTCAGAGTGAACACGAGTGAATCTGACTGCAGTAGATGTGAAAGATATGTATAAAAATGATGTTATTTAAGCCAGCGCAAATACCTGTGTTTACATCCTGTTTTCGGTTGAAGTCCAAAGTAGTCGATTGCCGAGTTCACGCGCGTGATCATAGGTAACTAAACCTATGCGCGTGAACTCGGCAATCGACTACTTTGGACTTCAACCGAAAACAGGTTGACAGCACTCCAAATGTACAAAAAAATGAGCTCAATGTTAAAATTGACCGGAGTTCTCCTTTAAGTCAATGTTTTCAACTCTCTTGCTTGTCCTAGGGAGAAACCTAATACTTTGAACATAACTGAGACCTCCATTAAGTCTGCTATGAAAGTGTTATGAAAGATTTTGATACTTATAATAATCTCCCTCTGGGATTGTCTTTGTGCTGAATATATTGAGTTAGTCTAAAAAAGTCAGAGATGCATGCACATATTTACTAATTCTGAATATCAATGTCCTGCGAATATCCTCACATTATTGACATTAAAGTAAACTTTAGTTGTAATGACGTATGCTTCAGATTCTGATCGTAATCAGCATTTTTGAGCACTGCATGCAGAGAGTGAAATCCATGCTTTGATCTAGGTTTGCTTATGGCTCCATAATGGGTTATGAGAGCGTTCTGGCCTAATGTACAGGATTTACATTGCAATTAAATGTGTTCCTAGTGTGCTTGTGTTCAGAGGGAGTGTGGGGAGGGACACATCTCGGCTTTAAATAAATCAAATTGTATTTCTCTCTTTCATTTGTCTATTAAGTGTCGTGGCTTTTTTAAGCCACTGCCTCCCTCTCCTGATCTAATGAGGAGTTAGTTCCTTAGTGAAATGCAACACTTTGGAAAGACAGAAGCATCCATACAATTAGCCTTAAGTGAAATTCTGTAAATTAGTGTCCGTCATAGTTACTGCTTACTGAAAGGGTGTTCTCAGTTTCAGGCTTCAGTCTTTTTCGAGGTCAAATGGAAAATATTGATGGAAAGATAGTAATTAAAAAAGATATTGAAGGAAAATAAGAAATAAGAAAACTTTTTATTTGATACTTTTATAAATGATAGCTATTTATAATGATATAAAGGCATATAAGCATCAGCTAATATTAATAAGACTTATTTTCAAAGAATATGTCTTTATTCATTATGCATGATTCTGAATTATCCAGCTAAAAAGTCTTTTTATTTTTGAAAGTGTAATTTAAAAAAAAAATTGCATATAAAATTTAGTAGTGTTTGCGTTGTTTTTTTTGTTAGTTTTTGTTTTTTTTTTGGGGGGGGGGGGGGGAATAAATGTGATATTCTCGAAAACAAGAAATTTTGCTTATCAAATAAACTTATCTTGTTGAGTACATTTTGAGACGAGATATTTTTACTATAGGCTATATATATATATTATAAAAAAGAAAGACTATAATCTCTATATGTCATTTGGTTGCAATTGAGTAGTGGCATAATACTGTATGATCCAGTCTGTGTGGCACTTCTATTGATCCTGACAAATGTCAAGACTGTGAGGATGCAGTGAGAGAAGTAAAGAGAATTAGAAGATCAGCTGACATTCTGCAAATGGAACATAAAAGCCTCTTTGCAAAAAGTTCGCTTCTTTGAGAACAAAACAACCGGATTCACATCAGCTTTAGACACTTCACTCAAGCCTACTCATTATGCATTATGAAAAGTAGTACGTTATTAGTATTCATGCCAGTCACCTTATATCCATCTGTGTAGAGCCCTGAGCAGATAAGAACATTCCCATGGGCACAATAGAGATAAAGAAGAGTCTCCTGTCCCCATCCTCGCTTATCAATAAAATTACATTGTATGTTCTGTGACTGCGAGCAAATTAGATTTTTAAGAAAGTGTCATTTTTCAATTCTGCTGAGATACTATTGTATTACATGACAGTCATCCTCCAAACTATTAATAAACTGGCATTTCAGTTTCTTAAAGAACTCGTGACATTTAAGTCAACATTAAATTAAAATTCATTTTACACTTTCTTAGTGCATGTTACGGTTCTTATGAACAATTCATAAGTTCATGTAATTCCGAAAAGAAAAGAAAAAAAGTTTGTTTTTCATAATCCAATCAGTTCCCAATGGACAAAACAAAGTCACCACTGAATATTCATAAATCTAATAAAATGTAACATTACAATTTAGTTACATGTATGCTTCCATTTTAGAAAAAAAAAAAAAAAAAAAAACAATGCTAATGAGGTATGAAAAATAAGCTTAATTTAAGTCCTCCTGTAGTTAAAACTCATCTTTGATCACCAAAATTACATATTTAAAAAAAATTTCCTTGAAAAAAAAAATTCTTCATGCCTTAAAGGTATAGTTCACTTTGAAATTAAATGTTGGTATGTTTTAGCTTACCTCAAGGGCATCCAAGATGTAGGTGTCTTTGTTTCCGCAGTAGTTTCAATTTTGATATTTTTAAGTCAAACCGTTCTTCTCTGTCAGTCATATAATGCAGGTCTATGGTCACTGTCTCAAAGAGCATGCACAGAGAAGTCCAAATTAAACAATTCCCCATCGTAAGTACACATTGATGGCCTAAGACACGAAACGAGCGGTTTGTGTGAGAAAACGAACAGTATTTATATCGTTTTTACCTCTACACAACCACGTCCAAGTGATCTGAGGGCGCATTATATGACTGAAAGACAAGAACGGTTTGACCTAAAAATATCAAAATTGAAACTACTGCGGAAACAAAGACACCTACATCTTGGATGCCCTTGAGGTAAGCTAAAACATACCAAAATTTAATTTAAAAGTGAACTATCCCTTCAAAGCTTGAATATGACTCTACACCCTTGCATCATTTACTATACGCGGTTCTATGAATATGCAAATAAGCCCCGCCCCCACTCACTCACACCAGGGGGGCCCCTGTTTCAGGGTTCTTCGTACGTCACTAACTCACTTAGCTGGATTTGATTGTTGGCGATTTGGCATGATCTTGGATTGTTTGGTTCTTCGAAGCTCATCCTGGACTTGCTGTCATAGCAACAGGTGCACAAGCTTAAACCTGCTCGGGAGCAGCTTATTTCATGTTAACAGGATTAGACTGCGGCTTCATAAGCGGAGCTGATACGGGAAGTCCAGCGCAGCGCGATAGTGCACTTTCTGAGATATATATTTTTTCTCGTGACTCGTGAGATTGTCGTTTACATTATTAATTTGTTGGAAACGCACATTTATTTTCGACTTCTCAGAGTCGGGCTTTAACTATAGCACAAACTGTTTGCATTGCCCTAAGATTATTTGCGAGTGGCTCTTTCCTTTACACTATTGGAGATGCGGAGAACTTGATGGAAAGTGCTGTCTGTCGTGTCACTCTGAGTTTACCTGGCGCTTTTAGGTTTAAAAAACAATTTTAGTTTTTTTTTGTGGCATTTCCAAGCCACTTAAGACCCAATGTTGTTAAGCAGTTTTTTTTTAAAGCAGTTTTTTTTTTTTAGGCTATCATAATTTTTTATGAAGATCATGCAATCATGACCATGCCGACTACAGTATATGTCACTCAGGCTTCACTAACGTGATTGGTCCATAGACTACTAGACCATAGACTGCCATCAAGGCCTCAATGAAGGGGATTATGTGAACAGAAAGGGGGTTCACAATGTAAATGTGCAGCCCAGTTACTATTGTGATTCTTAATATTCCAGATTAGTAGGCTAATATTATATCAAATAAAAAAGGCAGTTGACTAAAATCTTCCATATCACAAATGTGAAAGCAAAATGGCCAGGATCTGTGCATGACTTAAGAATTTTCAGAGATTCACATTTATGCACATTATTTGAAAGTGGTAAGGAAAGTTCCACAATTAAATATCAAGCTCACTGTATTACATACACTTATGCTGATCCTAACAGAACTGCATTATTTCATAGGTGATTATGACATGTTCCTGCCTGCAGACAGGTGTTTTATGACCCCATTCCCTGACCCAAACCAGTTACAATTCAGCTCTAGCCAGAACAAGGGCACACAATGAAATGAACTTTGGCTAACTAAAGGGAAGATGTAAGTGTCTGAAAAGTCTGAGGGTTGCACACTTGACAGGGCCTGTGACATTGTTGCATGTGCCATATTACACAACATTGCCAAAAAAAAAAAACACTTTTCATTAAATGTTTAATAAAAGACATATATGCTTAGTTCCTTGAGTTTTAAAAAGCCAGTGGTCAAGTGCCTGCAACAAGAGATATAGACACATGCCTCATGCAACCAATAAAAAGGAAAAGTTGGCTATACACTGCCCACCTGTAGGCCTATGTCTCCTCTGTCTGGGCAGACTCTTCTGTATAGGCCTTTCTGTAGATGTGGAATCCTGCAACTTATATTGCAGCCATAAAGCATACAAGTATAAATTAAGTAAAGTTATTTATGCACTTGCGGCTAGTTCCTCCATATGACAGTTATCTGAGAGGGTTTATTCACTGTCCGGTGCAATGGAAACAAATGGACATTACAAAGTCTTATACTTTCTTTCCTTTGGAAAGTTAGAAAATGTCCACTTACTGCACATATTTCAGCCACCACTTTCTTGGGAACAGATACAAGTGTTAGTGTATTATGTAAAAGTGCACAAAAGAGGAAAACACAATGTCATTACAATGAACTACACTCGGGAAAAATGTGATCAATAACTCATGGCAAAATATTTTTACATTAACATAAGTTTATCAGTTTTCACTTTCACAAGTCAAAGCAATTCATCATTACTCAAGATTTAACAGTTGAAATGACTATACAGCCTTAATTTAATGCAGCAGAAATTATTTTACAGTGTAGGCTACTTAGATCTTTTCTTTCTTTTTTTCTCAGCCTTTTTCTTGGTTGCTTTTATAAACAGACAACCATTTATTTAACAGTGCCTTTTATAAAAGAGATTATAATATAACTAAAAATTACCATTATGTAGAATATTTTTGTACTTCACTTTTATTTGTTCCCATGTTCTAGTATGGTGACTGACATTACAATGAACAAAGTAATTATGCAATTATTAAAATACAAAAATATAGGCTATTAAGTGATAAAAAACATCTAACTTCTAACGGATTTAAATTGTCTGCTACTTTTTGCCAGCCCTCTCTCCTGGCTTTTGCAGACTTTGAGGTGTTCCCTGGCGTTTTGATTAAACATTAAAATTCTGAATAAACTTCGACTATTAGTTCTTGCTCTGCTGAGGAGAAAAACTGAGCGCGCTCTTTGGCCACGCTGAGCAGCCAATAGCAGCGTTGCTGATCAATGTTTCTACTATCGATACATATCCCCTTTTAAACCAGTGCATGAATGCGCAATTATCTCAGATAACTCAATCCAGCTATACTAATCATATCCGGCAAGTGTGTTCGAAGAACCTAATTAGCCAGATCATGATTATCACGATGATATCATCTTGGATGTGTAATTTGATCTCGGATGTTTTAAGCAACGTACGAAGAACGGGCCCCAGCTCAGAGATCCACTCGTTGACGATTGGTTACAAGGTTTGTGACATAAGAAACACCAGCGATTTCAAAGAGTTCACTGCAGTTTTAAAGAGAAAAAACTCAATAATGGTGTTGACTTATGAATTTGCACATGGTTTGTCTTAAAGCATATTAAAAACACCACATGGACATAAACAACATTAAAAGCTTGATTTCACTACAGGGGGACTTTAATAATTTATAAATCAAGAAATGTATGAAATTATAATATATCTTGTTCTATGCATGTTTAGATATGTTTTACTGGAAAACAAGAAAATAATACTGATTTTTCCCACCCCATTTTTTTTCTCATTCAATATGCTGTTTCACTCAGAAATATGTCAGATTAATAAAGCAACAAAGCTGTTTTATGTTGAATTTAAATTTGTACATAGGGAACATTCCACATCAGTTTTCATTCTTATAAAGAGCAAATACATATATTGGGCAACTATTTCAATAGTTGGTGTCAGGCATCAAAACAAGAATCCATTTAGATTCATATTCATAAGTACTGACTCAAGAAGAAGTTCAAATAATGCCAACAAGGCACTGATATAAGAAAACATGATTCCAAATAATGTTGCTAACACTGTGCATCTTGTTGACTCAAGATCAACCAAATGTTTTGTTGTAGTTCATTAATGATCTCTTAAGACATTAAACTAAATCAATATCTAAGAACTTTGATTTTAGCACACAACAGCATGAACCCATGTGTGGCTGATGCAACAGTTTTATGCCTTCACCTTACCTGGGACCTTTGTTATATTACAAAGAGATTGATTTTATTAATGCATTCTGCTTGTGCATCTCGTTAACTTTCCATTACAGTTAATTTATGTGACAGTAAAAACCACTTTACTGTCAATCAGTTTTGCAGGGTTCTGTCTTCACCTCATTCTTCAGGTGCATTATGCTGTATTTTTGTTCTACCTGATTGCATCTTTATTGTTTTTAAGCTTGCATAAAAGGTAAGTGTGTCATTTTTCAGTATTAGAACACCTTCTCTTCCAGCTTAATGTGCTGAGAAAACTATAAACGTGCAATTTGTAGGCTAATTTTGCAGTAGTCTGTTACACTGTTGCTGCCTTTGAGTGGTACACAGTAACATTGGCTGAATCATTGAGTTTGGGGCGAGACTATCTGTTTGAAAGACCATGGTAAATGAGCAAAGTGTACAATGATACCTGTTTGAAAGCATCAATCTTTATTTTTCAATCGTGTTTAATGGTCGCTCAGCACACTTCTCTTTTAAACATGTAGGAGAACCAAATGACATATGCTTTTGTTCTCATACTGCACAGCCAGGGACTTAAGTTGATGTGTTTAAAATCATCTCATTAACATGAGTAAGTAATAAGACTCCTGACCAGTCAAATACTTCTAATTTTATTAGCCGTGTACGCTGCTTTGTGTCCAAGACGACTGCAATCGCTGGAGCGTTAACAAATCCATATGCATACATGCATTCGGCTATTTTTGTAACTTCTTGATTGGATTCAGTCAAATCCTCCGCACAATCGAGCTCTGATGGCATTACTTCCAGATAGTTCTCAAGGACAAGACAGCACCGGTAACTTTCTGGAACCGCTGCGATTACGATTCGTGGAAAAAAAAGGTAAATCTTTCTCAAAAGAATGATTCATTCACGAAACATGCGTCACTATTCTTAACTTTGCAATAACTTGAAACTACATGTTTTCTTTTTCTTTCTTTCTGTAATGTAGTTAAGTAAAAGGATGCTGTTATTGTAGTAAATGTTCCCTGAAATGAAAAATCTTCGCTAGCATACACTGCCATTTGTATTTAGCAGCAGGGCCGTAACCACCATAGACATTAAGGACAAGTCCCCCGAAATAACTCAAGTTTTACCAAATCCATCGGAAGGAATTACTATCCAAAACCTTACAGTGCATTACTAGAGAGTTATCATGTTTTTCCCTTTAGAATTCTGACCCAAATAATATCCTTCTAAAGAATTTGATAATACTTGAGTCATAAGTGGGTTACCATAATCTTCACTTTTAGAATTAATTATACATTATGCATTATTCACGTTAATTATGAACCTGTATATACAGTAGTAGTTCTTAGTAGTCTTCTGGGAGGTATGAAAAATATTGATTTGCTAATAATGAACTACCACATTCGACTAAGCACTATTAATAACTAATTCGTTAATCAGAGTTCCTTGTTAGTTAATAGTAGTTACTAGAGATTTAATAATGCGTTACACATTTGTTCCTGTTTAGTTATTCATTAATGACGGAACAGTATTCTAAAGCGTTACCAAGTAAAAATGATTTAAACTTTGGTGCTGTTTGGTGTGGTTTGGCACAGTTTTGTACTTGAAGCGGTCAAGAGGAGTCCTGTGCCCTGATACTGACAAAAGGCTGTATATGAAAAGACAATTAGAGCTTAATTTGCGTATTTGAAATGAGCTTTGTTCTCGTCTCTCTCTCTCTCTCTCTCTCTCTCTCTCTCTCTCTCTCTCTCTCTCTCTCTCTCTCTCTCTCTCTCTCTCTCTCTCTCTCTCTCTCTCTCTTCTCTCTCTCTCTCTCTCTCTTTGAGGTGAGGTATTTCTGCACAGAAATATTGAGGGGAGGCACAGTCATTTTAACTGACAGTAAGATGCCACCCTTACGGGCAATGCACCTGAGAACGGGTGATTTATTGCTCCATTCTGCTAAAGCCTGCACTGCCTTTAATTAGAAAATACTGAGGAGGCAGTCGAGTGCTTATGCATCGCTTAGATCTCAACCGCCGTCGATGTGCACTGCAGCGTCTTCTCTAATATGTGAAAATAAAGATGTAACGTCAGCCTCCAGCATAAATGTCCATGTGTTAATCAGTCACGCTCCTGGTGAGTGAACAGTGCCTCTCATTCATGAAGGAGAGATCACGTGACGGTGTCATAATCAATGAGCCGTGCTGTTTGCAGGTTTTATCTTCTGCCTCTTCATTAGCAGTTTGTGCCTCTGAACTACAAATATCCTCAAAGCAATACAGAAACCATTTTACAATGAAAGCAAGGTGGGTTACAAACAATGTTTTGTTGCCAAGTGAGCGGAGGCATATATATGTTTGGCTTCAGGCCATTGTAAACAAAGTGAACATAAAATATTGAAAAGGGAGAAATAAAAATGTCCTTGTGAAATAAACCAACAACTGAAAGGTAAAGCTAAAAATAAAACCATAAATAAAATATTTGTTTTGTTTTAGAAGCAAAACTGTTCATTAACTAAAGTCATCGAGTTCTTCATAATGAGTTATTTGAGTTAATTTTAAATTAGAGACTGCGTTCCTCTGCTGTTTGTTGTGTGGCATAGTATCATAATAATTAAGTGCAATCCATTATAGTATAATGAAACAACAAAACAGCATTGCTAGTAATTGTTCAATGAGATTGTATAGTATCGTATTCGCCCAGATAAATTAGTTTCTACAGAGCCATTGTAATCTATTTCATTTTCCCACAGTATTAAAAAATAAATAAAATGGTAATCCCATTTTTACACTCATACCCACAATGTATCTTGATAGGGAATCATTATCTTGATATAGGGTCTGTGTTTAAATATATGAGTGTATATTATAATAAACTTGCAGATTATGCAAATAAATCCATAAATGAATAATTCAGAGGCGTCAAATGAAATGTCTATGGTGCAGAGCAAATAATATCAAAACATAATTTACATGATGTGCAGACATATAATATAATACATGACATTTTATATATCCCAACAGCCATAAGATATGAAAAAATATATATATGAGGAGAAAAAGTATTGCATAATTCATGCTCACTATGCCAGAATCACTAAGATTTGTTCAAATGAAGGGTAACACTTTATTTTAAGGTGAAGACGTAGTTACACGTTACTACATACTTGCATAATTACAAGTAGGCCTAACTAGCCCTAAACCAAATCCTAACCCTAACCAAAACTAGTAAGTACATGTAGTTCATTCATTTTACTTTAATTTAATTACGTCACCTTAAAATAAAGTGTAACCAAATGAACACCTACATATTCTCCAATGGATGGATACTCTGGACTTATACATTGTGTGCGTGACAGTGTGCTTGAGTATATAAAGTATGTGATGAAAAATGTGCATGAAAGTCTAAAGGGTAAATGTTTAAAATCTCTAATAAATCTAGACAGCTTTAGTGAATGTTTTATTTTGTCTTGAATTCCTCAGGAAAGAAATGCTTCGAGGTCACATTTGCACTTCCTCATAAAATTGACTCACTTTGCCCAATAAAAGTTTTTGTGATTCAAGTTTAATATCCAGGAAGAAGAAAAAGTTTCAGTGCAGAACACTTTGAAATACTTGGGGTTTTTTTTTCTTGATTGAATGGGGAATTGAGTTAGGGAATTGAACACAGGGCTGAAATTGTTCTTTGATCAAAGAGGAATCGGATCCACTGGACTGGATGTACCACAAATATTTGATTGGTAAAAACATAATTACTTAAATAATTGACCTATGCTGGATAGCCGAGCAAATAACTAATTGTTATTTTCTTAACAAAATAATTTACAAATGTTCCTTCAAAATTTGATTTAGCAGCCTTGTATTATTCATTAGTGTTTGAAAATGCATGTCCTGCCCAGTATGGTAGGAAAGTGTTTTTACATGCTCTGACCCAAGGGCATTGGTTAAATTTTTTTTGGTAAGGGACATTTTAAAGTCAAAGTATACAGATGCACCATGTTTATGCAACATGCACAGTGAAACTGTCTGTTATAGATGATGTTAAAATCTATAAATAATACACTGGACTAGAGTTTGATGGTTTTATTTAAAAACCTTCTTAAAAATGTTGAAGCACAATTTGATTTAAAAAAAAAAATGATTTGAAAGCTATGAAAGTCAACATCTTGAAGCTCTAAAATATAAACAGTAGAAAACATAAGTGCAGTTTATTAGTTTTCAGTAGTCTCTTAACGTAGATAGGGACATTCTGCGGTCACTTCTGTTCAAATTCCCATCCCATTCCACTACCTCCTAAATTATAGTAGCCATACTACTCTTTTCACCCACCAAAGTGAATCTAAGTAGCCTGCTAAAACACATAAAAGCTTTTAATTGAATTACAGTTGACAGTCAAAAAAAAAAAAAATTCACAGACCACCATTTGAGAAAATTTGTGGTATAGAGAGGGTCAGATTTTTTGTGTTTGTGCACAAGAGTTTGGGATCAGACGATCCTTTACAGCAAATTACAGAGCGACTGGAAAAAGGTCTAAGGTAGCTGGTTGCTTTGGCTCCAGTGTTTTTAGCGGTTTAAAACTTCTGAAGCAGAATGCAAAACATATCTGACAACTCTTTAGTGGATTTCACTGCAACCACATAAGACTTAGACGTCATTTCGCATACACAAAGCATCCCAGCCACCTTCACAAGTGGCTTCGCAGCCTTTAGAACAGAGATTCCCTCCAAAATAAACACCCATTAAATGTCAGTTGGGTTTATTCCTATTATCTGCCCCAGTAGTAGGCCAACACTGGCTCTGTAGATGTTTGTGCCCATGGGAGTTTATATTTGAGGTCTGCAGTGGAGATTTTTCTTTTAGATCTCCATTAGATTCATCTCTATTAAAACTGTGCTTTGATGTGCTCTAAGAAATATTACAGTCACAATGATCTTAGCTGAGCTTCTAAACGACCATTCAGAGAATCAATTTGAATTACAGCTCAGTGTCATTCGCACAAATGTGTGATGCCACGTTGAAAGAGAGGCCTAGAGACCAGGACTTTGATTGAGTGGCGTGACACTAAAGGCACCATTAGCTCTGAGTGAACCAAATGAGCAAGCGTGTGTTGAGCAAATGCAGCTCTACACTAATGATGATGAGCTTTTTTTCAAGGGCAAAATGTGAGTCGCCTACAAGTAGAATTAAATGTTGAGAAACAACAGACTGGGCAGCCGTGGGGACTTTATGTTTAATGCAAATAAAAATAATAAAAACTTTTACAAGAAGACTTTTGTATTGCATAGCTGTTGTGTTTGTAATATAGTGTGGATTGATGAACTTGAAACTATTGTGTTATGCTTGTAGTAAGTCAGTAAGCCTTACATCTTAAAGTGCATTATGCTATTTTAAAAGTTCCTATTAAGTTTTGGAGGTCTCCTACAATAGTTTTGAATGGACTCAAGGTCAAAAAACACTTAATTTTTAACTAATTGCAGCATCACCTCATTTCTCACAGTCTCTGAAACGGTTCGATAAAGGATTCAGTCTCTCTAAACCTTCAAGGAGCCTACTCTGCTCTGGGGTGCGTTTCCCAAAAACATTTATCAGCCAACTATGGTCACAAGTTCAATCTATTGGTAATGACGGAACTTGCAACCATAGTTGCTTTTGGGAAATGCTTCCCTGATTGGTCAGATGGCCAAGTCTGTTGTGATTGGTCTACCAATTACAGTGCATCGGAAACTAAATGTATTTCATCTCTGGAGGCTTCCTCAACACTTGTATTGTATACACATTGATATAACATGCCGACAACATGAACCAAACTCTTCCAGGCCTCAGCTACAACTACAGTGTTTGAGGATCAAAGTAGACATTGTTCGTGGACAGCTAAAGAAGACCATAGGCTGGCATTATGCAAATTTGTTACAAACCTATGTTTGTGCAGGAAGTAAGACTGGAATTACTGACGACTCATTTTAGGCAGTTCAGAATCAGCTCTTTGTTTTGGGAGACAAAAGTACCTTTCACACAGCAATCCCGGTAAATTGCCAGAACGACTTTTCCGATAAATTAAAAATGTGCTGTTCACACAAGCAACAGCGTTCTGGCTTTTTACCAGTAACAGACCATTCACACATCAGTTCCAAAATACTGGTAAACTCTGTGATGATGTCATTAACCGGAAGTTAATGCCTTGTTCCTGAAGAAGGCTAGTTATTTTATTATACGTGACAGTATTTCTAACTGTTGTTGACAAATCTCTTCATCCACCTGGTTGAGGAGAATCGCTTTAGTTTCGGTATCACTCCAATTTGAAGACATTTGTAAACAGTGCTGAGTAAACACTTCATCTGCATCATAGTTTTATGAATGGCTCAAAGCCGTTGCTCTTTCAACGGCTTCTGATTGGCCCAAATCACTTCTTACGTCAGTGCGTTCTGAACTAGTATGTGCAAAATACCGGTAATCTTCATTCTGCGTTCACACACAGCGCATATACCTGTAATTTACTGGTAATTTTACAACTTCCCTAACTGGTAAATTGCCAGTTTACCGGCATATTTGAAAAGGTCCTGTTCACACATGATTTTTTTATCGGTAATTTACCGGTAATTTACCAGTGAGGACTGTATGTGTGAAATGGGCTAATAATCATTTGATCAATGAATTTTTGCAGACTTTTTACATTCACAAACAGTATATTACATACTACATGAAAGACAATATCCGAAAAAGCATAATAGTGACACTTTAATTGTGAAAATGATAAGTGAGGTAATTAAAAAAAAATAAAAGTGTAATTTAAGTGAGGTAAATAAAATCAAAAGAATGTAACTCTCTCTTTATTTTGTAATTTCTCAAAACTCAATTATCATGAATAATCTCACCAGCCTACATTCTTGTTCACTCTTTCCACACTAACTCTTGTCCTCATGAGCGCCCTCTATGCAACACTTACACAGGACACAATATATTTATATTGTTAACATGGAGATCTGAATTTATTTTAGCATTCAAATTCATTTCTCATGCCCTCTTCCTGTTGTGAAGGTTATTATCTAAATTCATTATGTTATACAGAATAACAGGTAGGACAGAGCTAAGTGAGAGTTGGCCTTGTACGGAAAAGGGAAGATAGAAAAATGGGAATCTGAGAGATAAAATAGCAGGGGAGCGGGTTTGGCGCGAGTTCTTTTCACAATCATGATATTTTATCATTGCGAGAAGAAGAGGATTTCTCAGCCAATGGATTCTGCGGCTGCATGGTTCAGCCACCCCATGGTGCTGTATACAAAGATTAAAAATAACAGCAGACCCTCTGCATTTCACACATGACATGTACACAGTGGCAAACTGGTGTAATGTGGAACTTCACAGTGGTCCCAGCTGTTTTGAGTCTCAGTACCCTGTTGAAAAGAGCCAGCTTGTTTTTGTTTGTTTAGAAAACCAGCAAGGAATATTCCAGGTTAAGTACAATTTTAAGAATCTGAAGCATGGTGTTCATTAAAAACCAAAAAGTTAAGTTAAAGTTGTATTACATTAATCTATATTATTAGATTTAATATTCCATTAAAAGCTGAAAATATTCAATACTAATAATCTAATTAAAAACATGCTATTTTACCCACATTTGTGTGTTCTATGTATATTTATGCTTGAAGAATTGCGTTATTCCTCTTTGGTAGCCTGAGTCAGGTCTCCTGTGTGCTTTATGTGCCAAGCGCTGTTTGTTTGACACATCGTCTTGCCTTAGTAAACATCAAATCAGTCACTTACTGTATGGGGTTCCATTTCAGTCCGGATGCTGCCACAGAAGGCAGCTGTCTATGTAGGCAGTAGACAGCGAGAACTCACTAAACTCCAACTTTAGACATGTGTAAGGGACTGCTTTTTTCAAAAAAATCAAAAGGATTAATTTAGTCGGCTGCACCCAAACACTAATAATACATAGAAATAGAATAATACTGTAGTTCCTGAATACAGTTTCTAAAATGATAAAAAGCAACATCTAGCCTTCTGGCCTTCCAATCCATTTCCCTTTCTTATTCCTCCTAACACTCTGTGGCTGTTGAAGCATCCAAAGAGCACAATGGCAATATCTACAGGCAACATTGTGCAAACAGTTGAATCATGCAGAATGTCATCCTTTGAATGTACAGTGTGCCGAGGGCTTCCAGTTGCTTTGCCATGAGGTGCAAAGCTAGTCATTTACTGGAGTCATCGCCGCTGCGTACAGACCTCTTTCCCACTGCCGTGATGACACTGAATTTACTCTTTTTTACCTTTGGACAGTCCTAGTTCTCCATGGGGCAGTTCTGGTTGTGCAAGACTGCAACTGGTCACATGGGTGGCCAACTGACAGATGCATTACTGTAAGAGATGGCACAAATTACCCAGTCTGCTCTCATGGCAGGCGACATATAAGACAATCTGTGGCCTGTTTATTAGTGGAGTAATTAGCTGGGCTCCTCCCTGGCACATGCACAGCAGCAGCTGTATGCACAGACCCCCTCCACTCTCATTTGTTTATCATTAGATGAATCCTGGAATCGACAAGTAATGCTACTAGGGAGGGAGCAAATGTTGGTGTAGTGCAAGGACCTGTCCCAAATGGCACACTTCATGTGCACGTGTGGACTTACAATGGCCGCCGCGTGCGTGTGTCCTTAAGTTGAGTGTTCTATTTGTCATTGTAGGTTTCAGAAGGGTGCTCTGCGGCCGATGTGCACCTTCGATGTGCACTTCTGCTGAGGAAGATAGTGAGGGATTAGGTTTCCATTTGAGACATGGCCCAAGATTCAGGCTGCATTCGAAATCACATACTTCCGGTGTTGTCAAAAGTATGACTTTGGTACCAAGTCGGTACTAAAATTAAAAAAATGTGAGCATTTCCCTCTAGCATTTTGAGCGCTGTTAAACGGATTCTTAAACACCTCTGATTGGCCATTGTGTTGACGCGCTCAACATATATGTCTGTGATTGGCTACAATGATCAACGGTTCAAACACATGTTGTCTTCACCGAGCGCTTACACAGATACACACGGGAGCGTATGAAAGCAGGCGTCTATCGGATCCGCTGATAGACGCCTGCTTTCAAACGCTCCCGTGTGTATCTGTGTAAGAGCTTGGTGAAGACAACATGTTTTTGAAGACATACATGTTGAGCGCGTCAACACAATGGCCAACCGGAGACATATATGTTGAGAGCGTGAACACAATGGCCAATCAGAGGTGTTCAACAGCCTTCAATGCTAGAGGGAAATTCTGGTATCGTCACATTTTTTAAATGTCAGTACCGAAGTCGGTACCGAAGTCGGTGAAGAACAGTATGTCACAAAAGAAGTATGTCATAATTCACAGTACTCATAAGAGAGTAGGCAAAAAGTCCCCAGATGACCTACTACTTCCGGCGAGATTCTGAAGTGTGCATACGATGGACACTTTACTATCCCATGAGGCCACTGAAGAGGATTTGTGAATGGCAGTGAAGAGACACAACTGACACTGGTAGGTCACATGATAAGGGCAACAGCGAATGTATGTAGTTAATTATACGTTCATACTATATAGAACATACTTTTTTACCAGTTGCGAAGTAATTACTTATTCAAAATAAGTACCTACTCAAGAGAGTATGTGATTTCGGATGCAGCCTAAGTCTTCCTGAAGAAGTCGCTTGAACCCCAAAGCTGTTTGTAATGCCTAATCATAAATAAATAAATGTAAAAACGGTTAATTAATTAAACCGCTGAACAATATTAAATGGTAATAAATTTTTTTTTTTTAAAACAGCTTAAATGTCTTGATTTGCTGGTCTACCATACTGGCCAAACTAGGGTGTAGTTGGTTTAGTTGGTCCTTCAGCTAGTCTCTCAACTAACAAACCACCCAAACCCCTCTAAACACAGCAAACTAGACCAGCCTAGGAGACTGTTGCCTTCACGCAAAATCTGAAATTTCCTACTTCCCACTTCTGAAGTCGTGATTACGAGCTTGTTGCATTCAAATGTGTTGTTGTGGGAAACAGGAATCATGGAGGACACCAGGTTTCCAAAATTATATTTAGTGTCCCATTCATTGACAACCATATAAACTATCACCGCACTATAATTTAAAAGAGAATGGTCAAATGTCCCTTTTACCCCGGTGCGCCTTAAGCCCCTGTTGTACCCTAATGTTGTCCAGTTGTCAAAGTGTAAACATGTATTATTAAATTTGACTGAATTTTGAAGAAGAAAAAAATACTTGGTGTTACCATATCCATTTTACCATATAGCACAAAATGTAATGCTTTTGATATGATTAAATGAAGTAGCCTAACATGCATTTTAGCTTAGCAGGCTAAATGATTAGCATGCTAACCTTAGGGATTGAATAACAGAATATATAGTTAGCAATAGCATGCTAACTGAAAACGTAAGAGAAAAATTAATATTTGACCATTTGTTGCTTCAGTATCAATATCATGTCATGTCTATACTGTATATGATATAAAACACCTTAATTGATTTATCATGGTTAGGACTACATTAATCATCAAGTGATGTTGGCAGCATTCCGATCAGGCACCATTAGAATGCCCAAAACTAGTTCTTTCAGCCAATGGGGTCGTTTTGGGGTCCTTCAGGGGGCCTGAATCTTACACGACAGCAAAGGAGGGGTGAATTTTTCTGTGTTTGGCTCCGGCGAGGAAAAGTGGAGCAATGCTGGAGGCAATAAATCATTCCCCATCTCTGAGTTTGTGCTTTGTTGTGCTTTTCCCTCTCAGCAGGGCCCATGATAAATAACTGTCCTCAGAGAGAGAAGCATATAAAAACAAGAAAATTAAAGTGATAAAATAAAACAATCCTGGCGTTCCGGCACAACAAGAGGTTTGGCCGAATGCTGGCAGGACGAGATATCGGTCTTCAGCATCGTAGAACAAAGCCAATGGGAAATTCAGCTGGCCTGCAAGTTTATGAGCCATTAAGTGTTTTCATGCAGCTAAAGTAGTGCTGACTCAACCCATATTGGGGGGACCTGAGCCATCTCATTCATTCATCACTCACCCTCAGGGCTTTCCAGGGCACATTCCAATTAAAAGCCCTTGGCTTAATGCTGGGAATAGCTGTATCGCTCGATCCCCTCTCTATGTTGCACACTCCTCACTCTCTATGTCTCTCTCTCTCTTTCTATCTCCGTGTGTCTAAGAGTGGGAGCGTGAGCATGCTGTCACACTGTACCAAGCTCGCCTCCAGGAGAGTTTCAGCAAGAGTAATGTATTCCTGTGCTGTCGCCGACAGATTCGGAGTAAAAATCACCAATGTTAACGACTGGGTTGTTGCATCTAAATGTATATCCAGTCACTCTGAAACAAATGAATCAGGGATATCAGTGCCCTGGCCAGATGGTGCATCGTATTTGCGTCCGTATTTGTATTTTCAGTCTTAGCTTGAAGCTTTTTTCCATGGCCTGGCACCAGAGACTGCACACATGACATGCCGGATAAACATTTGCCTTTTGGTAGACTGCACTTCATAACACAAAATCTCCATTGGATATGTAAAGCCTGGAAACGGGACAGTGTCAGATCCACACTAAATGGGGTTATGACTAGGGACTAGAAGAAAAAAAAATGTTTATATTGCAATATTAAGAAATACAGGAACATTTAGATGACTTGAATATATTTAGAAAGGACTAATCATTCTATAATGAGCAGGGTGATTTTGCATTTTTTTGCATGTTCAGTCTTGGGTTTACTCTTTACAAGAACTGCAGACCTCTTACAGTAACCATAAAGTCAACAGAGTTTTAAAAAAATTATATCTCTCCATTTTAGAGGGCACATTCCTGACCAATTCAGTAATGATAGAAATAATTGTAGTACTTATATTATGAAATAATATATTTAAAAAGAAATATATTGTAATACTGTAAATATTGTACTGTAAAATAAGAAACAAAGTATTTAAATAATAATTATTTAATAATTATTCATTTTATTTTATAACTGTAAGATTACAATTCTAATATTTATGTCTTAATTTCTTCATGATTTCTAAATTATTTGTCCATGCACATCACTATTATTTTTAAATTCATTTAAATTATTTTTTTTTATTTTTAAACTGTATTCTTTAATCAAAATACCTTTCCATCCTTCTTGCAGTGACATTTCTTCTCTTCTCTGATGACATGGCTCGAGGACGGGACAACCTGTCACTCACATGACATCACAGCAATAGCAAACCACAACCATCCAATCAATTCCCTATGGACAAAATCAAGTCCCGCCCTACATTTTTTGATTGTTTGAGAAGCTGTTTCACATCACAATAGGAAAGAAAGGACAGTCGTAACTCCCTTTTTTTATAATGCTTACTTAAACCATTCAAGCTTTTATTTTGACGGGTTGCCAGCCAAATTAATGTATGCACTGCCGGTTTCAGTGTAAAACGCTGCTGCACTTTGAATGCGGGCATATTTTTATTTAAAGCTCCAATATGTAGGAATTTTGTAATAAAATTTCCGAAAATAACTTGCACAGTGTGATATATTTCCTCCAGTTGTGTTACAATATTTCAAAAGTCTCCAAAGATCTTTTATTTCAGAGAAATTCCGATTTTAAATAACTGGCCGTCCCGGAAAAGAAATGTCGCGCCTCAGTGACGCAATGTCCGCTCTATCCTTTTTTTCCGGTGTGGACCATGTGATAGGATATTCCACCACACAGGATTTTTTTTTTTTTTTTTTTTTTTTACAACAACTTTATTGAGTTTTTTTTTCTTATCACAATAAACAATAAAGACGTCTGACAAAGAATAAAAAAAGAATAAAATAAAAAATATGACCCACCACACCAGAATATCGCATGGTCAAATGCGGAAGTGGTGGTTAAAGCGTTATAGCCATAGACTGTATGGTTATAGCTGTTATGGATCACGAACTCTTTGGCGAGTATTGAAGTGCCAACAAAACGAAAGCGTCCATATTCGGATACACGCGGAGTCACGGACTGTGTGACAAACGGAGGAATAAAACCCGGATAAATATCGGCAGGCGTTTTCGAGATGGAGAGAGCTGCGCGAATCTTGGACTTGACAGAGACTCTGCTCTCGCGAGTGTATTGATAGACAGGTAAGACATGCAACTGTCAATAATAGCACTTATAAACAAAGTTATATTGCTCTTTGTACTTTGGTAAGGCTTTTTATGACCGAGATTATGGCAGTACAATTAAATACAATCGGATATGATGTTAAAAAAATATATTTAGTCATTACTTGCAAATGTTCGTTCAAATTTACTTTTAGATATTGGTTTGAACACGTTAAACAACACGGCATTAACCATAAAAACGTAAAACTGCACAACATTAACCAAACAAATCATTTGACAAATAGCTGTATGTTGTAACGGGATAATATAGCATAACATTTCACGTTCCTTGCAGTTCATTAATTATGATGACATAAAATAATACGATCAGACATACAGGTAATACAAAAACGAATAAATTACCTCATCCGTGATCATGATTCATTAATTCCATGTAGATATATCGGTAGATGGTGAAAACGCATTAAAAACGACATCTCCCATCGTCACCTCCTTCATAGCGTCATCAAGCTTCGCCTTTGTTATTGTTGGAAACTGCGCCCTCCTGTGGTAAAATACCAAAGTCGCATACTGGAGCTTTAACTCTTTAATGTTTTATTCTAGCTTCATGCTTTCTTTTTTATCAACATTTGAAAGTGGGTACGTTTCATAAAAAAAGCAACAATTTGAAAATCAAGTTTTTGTCAAAGACTAAAATGTGCATAAGCAATGCTTTTATCCCTTTCTCTGTTCCTGTTTTGCCTGTGTTTTGATCCAAAGATTGCTCAATAGCAGAACATGGAAAGCCGGAAAATTCCGTCAATGGCGGGAAAAAGTTGATTAAATCACAGTCTGTGAATTGTGATGTGAATTTTATTTATATATATCGTGCAGCCCTGAATAGCGCACAGTCTTTCTCTCTTTAAGGCTGGGATGACAGTCCATTCAGAATTATAATGCACAAAGTCACATCCATTGGTCGTATATATGGTGGTCTTTTCCGGTTTTACCTGGCCTTTACGATTAGCATACAACATGATGTGAGTTATCGCTGGCATCGGCCTGTTTGTTTTATGGCAAGTGAAGCAACTCTGCTGCTATAGCTGCAGCTGAAACATTCCCATCCTATAATGAAGCCATTAAAAATGCTTGGCTGCTGCCAGATGGTTTGTCATTGAGCAGGACAGAAAGGGAAGCCTGCCGCAGTTGAGACCCCGGTGCCGTGATGGTTTGGAGGTTGTTGTTTTGCTTCTATAACAGCAATGCTAAGGAGATTAGCAACAACGTATCAGGGAAACCTGATGTATCTGGAAGCTCCTCTTTCCTCCATTTTCTTCATTAGCTCATTCTTATGGGAGAGCACAGCAATCTGCTTCTGGACCAGCACATGGGAAACCCAGACACACTCCCAAACACACCAGACAGGCTTTTGTCAACTTTACTTTTCTTATTTTAATATTATTGTAGATATGTGTCAGAAAACAGGGTTTTTATTGGTCTTTTGGGATACAAAAGCTTCATGAACAAGGTAGACATAATAGCCATATGGTTTTACTGATTCCTTTATATTTAGTGTTTTATTTTACTTATTAGTAAAATAAACTCCACTTTAAAAGGTTAGTTCACCCAAAAATGAAAATTCTGTCAGTAATTACTCACCCTCATGTTGTTCCAACCCCGTAAGACCTTCGTTCATCTTCGGAACACAAATTAAGATATTTTTGATTAAATCTGAGTGCTGGATCACTCCTCGATAGGCTTCTAAGGCATTATAACTTGCTGGCCCAGAAAAGTTATTAAAGATATCGTTAATATAGTCCAAGTGACTACAGTGGCTCAATCTTAAGTTTATAAAGCGACGAGAATACTTTTTGTGCGAAAAAAAAAAAAAAAAAAGAATTTATTCCACTATTCATTTCCTTCTCTCTGGGCCTCGATTTTTTTCACGTAATGAGCCTGATCTCATGAAAATGCGTCTCTTTTGCACGCATTGTGTTTATCATGCAATTTATACGTGAAAATGAGTTTTTACGTGCATATGATACGCAGTTACGCACCCCACACACGACTAATCCTACCCATGTGTATAATATGCACGTACCCCACCACTAAACCTACCCATGCGTATCATATGCACGTAAAAACTCATTTTGGCGTATAAATTGCACGATAAACACAATGCGTGCTATAGAGACGCATTTAGTGTGATCGGGTTGACGTAGTATAACAGCGCAGCGCTTCTGTGTTGTACGTCACACGCATCACACACATGACCAGCGTCGGCCAATAATGAGCCTACGTGTGACGTACAAGTAAGGAATAATTGACGACAGGCCGTTGAATTATTAGAAAAATAATGCACACCCGAGGTGGTAATGCGGTCACGACGCGAAGCGGAGTGGCCATTACACCTCGGTGTGCATTATTTTTCTAATAATTCAACGGCCTGAAGTCAATTATTCCGCTTATACTACAGTTACCACACCTCGAAACATTGTTCAGGTTATGTATTTCAAGACGTTTGTAAAGTTGTTGTCATTAAAACGCTCTTGTACGTAGGACTAATTTCTTACGCATCTACTCCAATGCCTCCGTTGCTAATTCCAAAACATCATTTTAGAGTTAGTAACGGAGGTTTGAGCCACTGATAGCAGACTAATGCTGGAGACACACAACTAGCTGACACATTCTCTGACTGTTTTCATCGCAGCAGATTTTAAACACCGACTTTGAACACAGACTGAACGCGCTGAACACGCGTTTGGACATGATCAGTCAAGTATCAAATTACATTCATAACCCGCCTTAAAGTGTGTCTTCGGCTTTATGCAGTTATTAATGCAGTTATTAGAGAGAGATGTTGCAATAATGAGACAGAAAAGCATGTGCATCAATATTATTATTTATTTAATTCGTTTTAATTAATTCGTTCATTCTTTTTTTTTTTTTTTTATTGACAGATGACAGTAGACTAGCCAAATAAATGAAACACAAAGCCCTTTTTAACAAGTAAGGCTTATCAATAATTATTTATTTGTTATTATCTGCAATAAAAATCCGTACTGCAGGACTATCCATTTATTTAGCCTATATTCAGTTTAATTTTCTATTGATTATAATATAGATAGGACTATACTTTATTTATTAAAATTAAACTGCATGTTTCTATTGATTGTGAAGCTAGACATTGAAAATTGCAGATCAAGCGCATGGGGCTGCATGCTTTTTCTTGTTATGAATTGTATCCTATTTTCCGTTATTACCGTTAACTATACGAAGTGATATGGAACTGTAATGCGGTCAAGACCTGCCTGGAACTACTTTAGCTGTGCGTTTCCCTGAAAATAATGCACACCTTAGAACGTTCGTCAACCAATCAGATTCAAGCATTCAACGGCCCTGTAGTATAACACAGAAGCGCTGCGCTGTTATACTACGTGAAAAAACGTAGGCCCAGAGAGAAGGAAATGAATAGTGGAATAAAGTCGTTATTTTTGGGGGGTTTTGCGCACAAAAAGTATTCTCGTCGCTTTATAAACTTAAGATTGAGCCACTGTAGTCACTTGGACTATATTAACGATGTCTTTAATACATTTTCTGGGCCAGCAAGTTATAATGCCTTAGAAGCCTATGGAGGAGTGATCCAGCTCTCAGATTTAATCAAAAATATCTTAATTTGTGTTCCAAAGATGAACGAAGGTCTTACGGGGTTGGAACAACATGAAGGTGAGTAATTACTGACAGAATTTTCATTTTTGGGTGAACTAACCCTTTAAGTTCCATTTACTTCTTTTCATACACATGCAAATGCTGGAGTCCGGAAACGCAAGCTCATGCAATGAAGTTTCGCATTTCGCTGTGTCCAAAGTTTCTGTTTACTGTTTGTTATATGTTGAATTTATGTTTTTTTTTTAAAAGACGCTGCAGAGTGTGACATCATATCACAACCATTGCAATTTCAGAAGAAATGTAGTGACCAAAAACATGTTAAACAAATCAAAGCTATTGGCACAGACTGTGAAAAATCTGGGAGGATTAGCCAATCAAAAGAGAGGTATTTACATATAGCCTTAAAGGAACAGTACTTATTTAACCTGATAAAGGATGAATTAATCCAAAATTGAACATTCTGTCATTAAGATGGGCAGTATGATAATATATATATATTACAAGAACAAGAACAAAGAGTTAAGTGCATAAGCCATGAAAAATAACTTGCACTTACTGAGGACACACACGAACCACACACAGAAAGCTCTCAGACAACATGTGATCATGAATTCAGGTCTTTTTCACGACTTGTTGCACTTGAACGGTCAGATAGACACAAAATAATGTTTAAAATGTCATTTAGTGTAAACTGTTGAAATGAAATTTAAGATGTATCAATATATTGGGTGCGTACATGACGTCAAAAAGTTACAGCAGCCTACATGATATATCGTTATTGTGAAATAAAATAACTTATATTGTGAAATATGGTTTGGTAATATCCCTTTAATTTTAAGAATCAGAGAGAGGATGATGTTTCTTCTGCAAACAATCCATCAATAAATGCAAAGAAAGCTACAAAAGTGTAAAAATCATCCCCTCTTAACATTAAAAAGCAAACTCAGGCCTACAGTACATTCATTCGTGCATTAAGTCAAGAAGACAAGCAGAACCGTTGGTTAGGACATGTGTGGTGTATCTCCAGAGATGGCGGGAAATTCGCCCTAATAAATGTCAGTTAAATGTCAACCGTTTGACCAGACTTCTCTAGCTATTATCAAGTGAGACCTACTTTGTACCAAATCACTGCACAGCCATTAGCGGCACCATTAGTAATGCTTGAGCGGCTCACTGTAAAATGAAAATAATGGAGTGCTGTAACCTGTTAGTAAAAAATTCTATTTCATATTTAATTTGCAACCTCAAATCAAGGCTGGTTAGTAAAGTCAGATGAGGAACAGAAAGATTTAAAGTAGACCATAACTATGTAAATGGCATCAAAATGGTCTCAAATAGATCCCAAATTTCAGATTTGAATATACAAATGAATGGAAGCACAACTCAACCTGTAATCCTTCTCACAGCACTGAATGTACCTGTGATGGTTCTCTTCCTTATCTAGTGTGCTGAGTTCGCTATGCTGCCTCTTTTTGGACTGAATGCCTGTAGAGACTTTCCCTTTTCTTTATTTATCTCCATTTGAGGCCTAAATCTCCCATTCAGCATTGTATTCCCACATATTTGTACATGTAAAGCAAGGTGTAAATCCCACAAATCCAAAGGTCTGTGAACTTCAAATCTCAAGCAATTCCCATTCTGGCACAGAGCAGAAAAATCAGCACTTTTGTACAACTCTGATAGAGGGATTGTGCCGCTATCACATTCTGATATGCGTTATCCTGGCCTGAGCTTGAGAGAGAAACAGTAATTTCATCTGGATTAGAGGTACTACATTTAGCACCTTGTACTGAGCTTGTTTGATTGTAGCACTCGGAGACTAAAGCTGAGCTCCGTTCCTGTTGTTTCTCACCCGATTGCCAGTATGCAAGGTTAAACAAGGCTGCTTACTCCAGTAAATGGAGCTGCACTAAGGTGTCTACAGCAGAGATCTTCTCTTTATGTCAGATCTGCACTGACCTTTTGACTTGTGAGCGTTCCAGTGAAGCGTGCCGATTGGACGATGACTGCAGGAAAGAAAGTGAGTCCAGGATAAGCCGAGCAGTGCTACAGTGGGTGGAAAAATAAAGCAATGGAAACTAGAGCAAATGGTTCTGGGATGCGTTTCCCAAAAGCATTGTTCGTGAGCTAAATTGATCGTAGTGGCCATTGGTGGCAATGTTTCTACAGTCTACTTAGGCTTACAATGCTTTTGGGAAACGCAGCCCAGGTATTCTGGGAGTACTTAACCTTCACTTAATTTGACCCCTATCTGTGCAAAAGCAGCGTTTTTTCTACTTTCCCAAATACCCGTTTGTCACTGCAGTGCATTGTATTTGTCCATTTGGGTCATTGCCTTCAAAAATAGAATATAAAAATTTGAGGTCATTTGATTAAACATTTAATCATTTTTAAAATGTTGCGTCATCTAAAACTTGTTTATGATTTTCTTTTTTGTTAAAGGTATTTAAATCAACATTTTTAGGGATTTTTTTTTTTTTTTTTTAGGAAAAAGCCCCCTTTTATTTGGGCTAACCCACCCACAAAGGCGGCATTTACAGTATTTGATTACAAGAATACTGTAACAAATTAATAATTTTCTATTCGCATATATTTTAAAATGTATTTTATTCCTGTGATGTCAAAGCTGATTTTTTTACTGCATTATTACTCTGAAATATTTTGATATGCTGATTTGCTGCTCAATAGCATTTCTTATCATTATCAATATTAAAAACATTTTTGTGCTGTTGTGGATATATTCATTGTGTTGCTCACTGTTATCAATAAAAAATATTTGTTTAATCCTCATACACTCTGGGACCAGAAATAGGCACATTTTACATTCAGGGGTGCCATTAGGTCCTGTCACATCATATAATTTGTCTTATAATTATGTGCACTTATTAACACTGCCAGTAAAAGATCACTCTATTCTATGAACAAATCAAATAAGTTGTCATATATAATCCTCATTTTTTTATGTAAGATAAAATGTGCTGGAAATCTTAAGAATGCTGCATAATGCACTTAAAACGTGGAGTAAAAAATAGGATTTCTTTCAATTTCAAATGTTTTCAGTTAAATTCACACCGAGGAATCGCCTCAGTAGCCCAGAGTCATAATGAGAGACGTTCTTCAAGTCAAATACGACCAACAAAGTGACAACACCGTGGTCTAGATGTCCTATACACTGGAATGACAGCTACCGAATGAAGCTGCCACTGAAACCTCACACTTATGTCAGGACAAATTAAAAATGTGTGCCGGCTTAGCTCTTTTCCTGGAGCCTATACACAAGCATTACGCAGAAGCATTGTGCAGCTGAAGGTTTCATAACCTAAAGTGCGTGTGTATATATATATATATATATATATATATATATATAAAAAATGACGAATAGAGAGGGGAAGAAAAAGAGATGGGACAGTGAGGGAGGGAGAGAGATGGGGCAGCACAGCGACTGAATTAGCAACTTACTCCAGGCGCATTGTCAAAACTGCTGCATGAGGACATGACCTCCATCGCTACCAGAATCTGTGGCTGCCATGCTGGGTGGAGAGGGTAATTCCTCATGCACAGCCAGAGTATGGAGCACATATATGACACATGAAATCCAAAGCCTTTTTCCCCTTGAGACGTCTCTGAATGTATATAATTACACCCAGCGCTGAGCTCTGGCTAGTATCTATTGTGCGTGGCCAGTGCTGTGCTGTGTCTGAGCCAGCAATCCCTGCTGTAGATATGCCTTTAAAATGCACATGCAGTGAATAACAAGCCTGGCTTTTGACAGAATGATTAATTACCTGCAAAGGTGCTGCAAAATCTTGCCATCGATAGAATGATTAATAAGCAGTTGCGTTCTGAATCTGGCGGAAATGTATGAATTTAGAGGCTCAATCTCGACGCTAAATATGCTTCTTCCTGCAAGTGTAGCTGTGTTTGGGGTTTATGATGGTGTGTGTGGTGTTTATGTGAGTGATGGATGGAGAGAGAGAGAGAGAGAGAGCAAAGGTGCATGTGTATACAGGGAGCAGAGCATGATTGTGTTGTGGAGGATTGTGGTGGGAAGAGAGTGCTAAATGAGACCACAGAGAGTTCAGAAAAAGACCTGGTGTAAAAGCTCTTCTTATGGAACACCACCATGCAGACTTTAAAGCTGGATCAACGTGCAGGATTAATGGTGGGTTTTTTGCTATCAACTGTGTGTTTTTATGGGCAAATTCCACATGTTTTATTTCTGCGTCCTTGAAGGGCTTTGCCAGAAGGGGACGCTACTCTTTGGGTTGATCCGAACAAAAATGAGCTGAATTGCTTTATGAAGGGCCCCACTGTAATTTAGGCCTAATAAAGATGTTACCTTCGATTTTTTAAGTTATATTTTTTGGCATTTATGCCTTTAGGAAAGAAGAAGCAGTGAAAGAAAAGGAGAGAGGGGAATGGGATTTAAAAACTCAATTGCTCTCTTGCACTCAAGGAATATCACTGGATAATATTCTTTAAGCCCAAAGTACAGTACACTTCAGTTTTGACGCAAACGCTTAGTATATGCACACAGACAAATGCGTAACCTTTCAAAGTATACTCCATTTGATAGCATTCGCAAACACAGACGCTCGACACATGCACTCTAGAAAGTTTCATCCCTGTTCAGTGTCTATTTCTCTCCAGAAGTAATATAAATGTCTCTTTACTCATGCAAAGTTGCAGGTATCTCTTAACCCCCTCACACAAGCACTCATCAACATTGATAATCTATTGCTGTTGCTGTTTCCATTAGTTTGTTGTTGTTATTCCACCTCATCTTTTTATTTTTAGACTGTGAAGCAAAAGACTGAGGCACAAAATTAGGGAAAAAAAAAAAAAAAAAAAAAAAAATTCAAGGCGCGTGTGAATTTGCATATGCATAAAAAACCGAAGAATAGTTTGGGCTTTAGATATTTACATATTTGTTTGTTTTTACTAAATGCCAAAATGAGAGAAACTGACAGATATGCAATATTTTCTCTCAATATTATTCTCACTAATAACAACTGAAAATTCTCATCAAATTTTATGGAGAGCAAGTATAAACACCTGAACAATATTAATCGAAAAGTCTTATCTCTCGCTGTTTTTTTTTTAAAAAAAGCTAAGCTTGATTTATGAATATTTTGATTATTACTTTTCCATGCCATTTAAATATTTTCCACCTTTCATTACGCAGATGCCGATCCTATTTAGATATTACCAAGATCTAATGGCAGCCCAGTCCCAATTTACTTCATTGATTTAAAAAGGTTTTAGCCACCCATCTGAAGTCAGCACTAAAGCTGGTTCATTTGCATACTAATTAAAGTCCTTAATCAGACATTTTGGAAAAGATGGAGAATTCTCAATGCTGATCATTTTTGCACCCTCAGGTTTCTAACTGCCAATAAATTGCTGTGCATTTACTCACTATTTACACATTGAAGAGAGCTGTTAGCTTGAACGAGGTCCACTCTTATGACAAATACACATGATGAATTTGATTATGCCACATCTAACTGAAAAACAAAGTGAGTTACACACTCCCAGGTGGCAGTCTAATTAAGTTATCAGGCACCTTTAGGGCATGTGGTCTGGTTCGGAGCCAACAGATGCATCTAGTCCAAATGACGATTGTTTGTTGCTTTCTTGGACCTAACAGCTTGCCAGTCAGCTTGTGATGAAAACTCAATGGCATAATCGGCTATATTGTATGCATTTAAAAATGATTAATGCAGTGATGTTTTTTTAACATTAATGAAACAGCTCGGCATCGTCTGTGAAGAAGCAGACATATGATGTTAGTTAATGCATGTTTGTGATTGGCTGCTTTTGAATAGTTTGGTTACAATCAGTCATGATGTTTTCATATATGAAGACTTTAGATGCAAAAGCCTCTAAGTGCCATCTGAAATTTTCTTCTAGAATGATCATTTTTATCAAGTTTGTATGTTTATGTTCAGTTATTTCACTTTAATGGCAATGAAAATTACCTATTAATTGTCATTAAAGTGAAATTACTGAACTTAAATATACGAGCTTGATAAAAATTTCAGAAAATTTCAGATGGCACTTAGAGGCTTTTGTATCTGAAGTTTTCATATTTAGCCTCATTATACACAGGACTGGGAAAAACGATCCCTTTTCCGATCAATCACGATCCTTGTTTGATTCCGAAGCAATTTTTTTTTATTTATATATATTTTTTTTTTATAGGCTATCTAGTGAAATTCAGATTTACAATCTCCAGGTAAATTAGATTAAATTTCTAACATGAATTATAAACCAAAGTGACATGTTAACAACTTTATTGACACCTATTTGTTTTAATCTAAACATTGAACAATATTGATTGGTTGTTAACCTAACTAGTGCATGGACTGTACACTTTGTGAATTTTTAATTGGGCTTCTCTCCGTGAACACATGTGCCATAGGGCTCCATGTAAGTTCTACTCTATTATTTTGGAAATCCCAGCTTTACCTGTGGGAAGATACCGGAGAAAGTTTGAAAAACAACAAACGAGCCGAGAGTAAAGGCCAAGCAGTACCTGCAAAACCCCTGACAGACATCCATGGACTCCGTCTCTGAAGTAAATCATTCTAAATGCTGTTTTGTCTGTTTGTCTTGAGGCTTCATATGTTTTCATGCGCTCCCTCACTTCAGCAAACAGACTGTCCATGAACATCTGCTGTATTTTCAGACAGCCTTAAACTGGCAATGTAATGTTCAAAGCGTGACCAAAGACTACTGAAGCTGGTACACGCTCATGTTGTGTAAAACAAATTCTTGAAACAGTCCTGAATTGAGCAAACAATCTTCATAAATGTAGCCCATGGTCTCTTGTTTCTGAAAGGCTTGCTTGATCAGCATTCAAGAAGTATATTCATTGGTATCTACAGGTTTCAAAGCAGAAACAAGCAGCTCTTACAAAGGTTCACTTTTCCTGGGGCTGTTCTTTGTTCCCAAACAAGATCCAAACAGAAAAGTGAAAGCAATTTTTGATTCTCTTTTTTAAGAACTTTGTACGCTTGTTCTATTCTTACCAAAAACAGGTAGAAAAGAAGGACAGCCCTAAAGTGCTTGCTTGCTTTGCTTTAATAATAAATAAATATCACTCATGTTTTGCAAAATAAACTAGCCTCACAGTATTTTCAATAATTTACAAGATGAACTAAAAATGAGTCGTCATTTGTTTGTGCACCCGATTCACTAAAGGAATTATGCAAATAATGTAACTGCAAATTTGCCCACACAAAAAAAGAAAAGAAAAAAATCGGTCGAATGCAGTTTGCATGCCACAATTTCCCAGATTGCAAACTGTTTCTTAGAGCTAAACATCTGCAAAATACTTTTTAAAATAAAATTTAGTTAACTGGCAGTCCAGCAAGGACAAAACATTTTTTTTTTTCAACACTGAATTTTGGGGTCACTGTGATTTTGCCAAGTAAGATCAATCATACTTTGTTGATCCTGGAACAACATTCCTGTCTTAAGCCTATCCCTATAGTCCTAAATCTAACCCATACCCATAACTTATCCTTAAAATCAGAGGGAAATGATAAGTGAATGACCAACACAGGCCCATTGGAAAAACGTAGGCCTACAGTAGCCTACCTGTGGCAACAATTTTGGAAAACGCAAAATATGTAGCAATACATACATATCACTGCAGTTTCCAACATACGAACACTAGAAGCAGTAAAACAGCAAGCACTTTTAATCATTTTCACACACAATTATGATTAGGCTACAGGGGCAGATTATGGATAAATAAAGATTTATTTTCACTCAGCTCCTTGCACAATAATGTTATGACCTCAAAACACTTTTTACCATAGTGCATGATTTGTAAACGGATACATTTTGTAGTTTGCATCACTTTGCAGCTCCATATCGGTTTTACTGACGTTCAAAGCTTGCTCGATAGGTCAGCTGGTACAGAGTTGTACTTGTGATGCGGAGAGCTCGGGTGTGAAAGACGAGTCATGATAAAAGTGCTCAAAGACAAGAGTTCAAAAACAAGCTAAAATGCCATGCTTATGATTGCATTTTTATGTCACATTTGCTTTTGTTAACACTATCGGGTAGTTTTAAGGTTTGATGTGTAGGCCTCCATTCTTTTTTTATGAGAAGCTTTTAGCGCCACTCACCGGACATTTCAATTCAGAACTGCGGTGAAATGTACAAACTCCAACTTTATAAAACGTTGCCATATTCACGTCCATCTGTTCCAGAAAAAAACTAAACACGCTTTTAGCGCCACTCACTGGACATTTCACTTTGAAACTGTCGCAAAACGTGCACGACTCAACGTATTTTGTGTTTTGCAAAAATGGTCCTGTCCCAAATGGCACACTTCATATGCACTTGCAATGGCTGCCGCGTGCGCATGTCTGTTAAGTCCATGAGATCGTAGGGTTTCCCATTTGTCATTTTGGGTTTCAGAAGGGTGCTTGCAAGCGCCCCCTTTTGTGGTCAATATGTGCCCTCGATGCGCACTTTTGCCGAGCCTGCACTGATGCCAGCTCTGCTGCAGACTTCTTCCCGACAGTCAAAGTGGCGTTACGTCACGAAAGTAGGAATACTGCTAGTGCTTAGGGTGCCATTTGGGACAGGGCCAATGTTGCCACAGGTAGCCTACTTTTTTCTACTGAGCCTGTGAATGACGTAGAAGCACCTAACCCAGGTTGTAAGCCTAAACTTGGCATATTCTGTAAACTTGTTCCTCAAATATAATTTGTTGATTGAAATGTTGTTCCAGGATGATCCAGGAACATGTTGTACTTGGTGAAATCACGCTCACCGGATTCTGGTTGCAGTTAGGTTACATTTTTAAAATGTGCAAGAAACCAATCCTGTGATTAAAAAAGTAATATAACCAAACCATGATGATATCCAGTTTCCTAATTAGTATGGCCAAATATATGCAGTTCTAAACTACAACTTTGATGCATTTTAGTCACAGATATGTTGATACAACCATTTTGTAAATGTTGTTTAATACAGTATTGGAGTACATTCTTTCTACTTCAGAAATTCAAGTTTGATTTAATTGCTGTTTCTTTGTTAATTGGGAACTTTATAGAAATTTACTAGCAAGTGAAAATTGATGTCAGTTTTTTTTTATTTTTCAGTGTAGGTTCTCTTTGGTTTCACTTTATTTTGATGGTCCCTTTAACACATTCTGTCGACTATATACAGTGAGGAAAATAAGTATTTGAACACCCTGCTATTTTGCAAGTTCTCCCACTCCCAAATCATGGAGGGGTCTGAAATTGTCATCGTAGGTGCATGTCCACTGTGAGAGACATAATCTAAAAAAAAAAAAAATCCAGAAATCACAATTTATGATTTTTTAACTATTTATTTGTATGATACAGCTGCAAATAAGTATTTGAACACCTGTCTATCAGCTAGAATTCTGACCCTCAAAGACCTGTTAGTCTGCCTTTAAAATGTCCACCTCCACTCCATTTATTATCCTAAATTAGATGCACCTGTTTGAGGTCGTTAGCTGCATAAAGACACCTGTCCACCCCATAAAATCAGTAAGAATCCAACTACTAACATGGCCAAGACCAAAGAGCTGTCCAAAGACACTAGAGACAAAATTGTACACCTCCACAAGGCTGGAAAGGGCTACGGGGAAATTGCCAAGCAGCTTGGTGAAAAAAGGTCCACTGTTGGAGCAATCATTAGAAAATGGAAGAAGCTAAACATGACTGTCGATCTCCCTCGGACTGGGGCTCCATGCAAGATCTCACCTCGTGGGGTCTCAATGATCCTAAGAAAGGTGAGAAATCAGCCCAGAACTACACGGGAGGAGCTGGTCAATGACCTGAAAAGAGCTGGGACCACCGTTTCCAAGGTTACTGTTGGTAATACACTAAGACGTCATGCTTTGAAATCATGCATGGCACGGAAGGTTCCCCTGCTTAAACCAGCACATGTCAAGGCCCGTCTTAAGTTTGCCAATGACCATTTGGATGATCCAGAGGAGTCATGGGAGAAAGTCATGTGGTCAGATGAGACCAAAATAGAACTTTTTGGTCATAATTCCACTAAACGTGTTTGGAGGAAGAAGAATGATGAGTACCATCCCAAGAACACCATCCCTACTGTGAAGCATGGGGGTGGTAGCATCATGCTTTGGGGGTGTTTTTCTGCACATGGGACAGGGCGACTGCACTGTATTAAGGAGAGGATGACCGGGGCCATGTATTGCGAGATTTTGGGGAACAACCTCCTTCCCTCAGTTAGAGCATTGAAGATGGGTCGAGGCTGGGTCTTCCAACATGACAATGACCCGAAGCACACAGCCAGGATAACCAAGGAGTGGCTCTGTAAGAAGCATATCAAGGTTCTGGCGTGGCCTAGCCAGTCTCCAGACCTAAACCCAATAGAGAATCTTTGGAGGGAGCTCAAACTCCGTGTTTCTCAGCGACAGCCCAGAAACCTGACTGATCTAGAGAAGATCTGTGTGGAGGAGTGGGCCAAAATCCCTACAGGAAACGTTTGACCTCTGTAATTGCAAACAAAGGCTACTGTACCAAATATTAACATTGATTTTCTCAGGTGTTCAAATACTTATTTGCAGCTGTATCATACAAATAAATAGTTAAAAAATCATACATTGTGATTTCTGGATTTTTCTTTTTAGATTATGTCTCTGTCACGGTTCATGAATCGGCTGTCTCATGCTGATGTGTCTGCGTGAGTGTATTGTGTGGGTGTGGTTACTCGTTGTGTTGATTAGTGTCACCAGCTGTCATTAATTCCAGTTCCCTTTATATGCCCAGTAATTTCCCTCTCATGTTGTCAGATCGTTGTGGTTGTTCCTCGGTGTGTGTCCTGTTCTCGTGCCTCGTCTGCAAAGTTCTTCGTCTGGATTTCGTCAGTTCTTCGTGTCGTCTGGATGTTCCACGGTTCCTGGGTTTCACTCGAGCACGCTGACCACCGCACCACCACCGGATCGCCATCTCGTCCCTGCTTCGTTTGCCACCTGAGTGTTTGTCCCCGACCTGTGTCTTTACATCTGACCATATATAAATAAACTGAGTTTTACTTGCATCTTGCATCCTCCTGTTATTTCCTCACAGTCTCTCACAGTGGACATGCACCTACGATGACAATTTCAGACCCCTCCATGATTTCTAAGTGGGAGAACTTGCAAAATAGCAGGGTGTTCAAATACTTATTTTCCTCACTGTAAGTAACATTGCACCTACATGTCTACTAACTCTCATTAGAGTAGAGTATTAGTAGACTGGTAGGGTTAGAATAAGTTACATGTAGTTGCGAAGTATAGTTATAGTCAGTAGAGTGTTTGTTGGAGGAGCATCACAATAAAGAGTTAGCAGGTATTATGCAGACAGTCTACTAATACTCTAATGACAGTTAGTTGACATGTAGTTGCAAAGATACTTATAGTCAACAGAATGTTCAAAAGGGACCATCAAAATAAAGTGTTACCTTCTCTTTAAGTAGACTCAAAACATTAATATAAAAACATCATGTTTTACTACAGCAATACAACTAGACCAACCTGCATTATTTGTAGGATGTTTAATCTAGGTTTAAAATCTGTTTAAGACATTTAAAAATATTTTTCACATTGTAAAATAATTAGCATGCTGTGAAAAGCTTCCGATAATGTTGTTGCCCTACAGTTTCCTAATACAAAAGACATTATAGTTTATTTTAACATCATAAATATGTATTTTCACAATGTTGCAGAAACATTGTTAGGCTATGTCCCCTTAGTCTTATTAGTCCTGGGCAAACGTAGCACAACTAGTGAAATTCACCCCACAGTCTTGTAGGAAGAATGGGTGAGCTGAGTGTGGCCGACTCAGGCAGAATGTGCATTTGGGGAATAGGGAACACGCTGACAGATTGATATCAAGTAAAAAAAAGTTCCAAAATGAAGTATATTCGTGCAGCAGCATGTTCAGCAGAGAATCTGATGGCAATAAACCTGAATGGAGGCAGGAGCCCGTGACAGTCACAGCACATATAATGTAAATTTAGCTGCAGTACAGACCTACATAGATTGAATGCAGCAGTGCAGCGATCGGGGCGGGCGGGGGATGGGAGCGGGGATGGGAGAGGGGGGGCAGCGCCCACTTCAATATGTCCTCAGACCTTTATTTACAACATCTCTGTAGTTAGCGCTGAGAATTTGCAGTCTCTCACTACGACAGCCTTGGCCACAAAACTAATGTGAGCGAAGATGTTGAATAATTTGGAGTGAGTCCTTGGTATCGATAACAGGGTCACCAGAAAAGCTGTTCAGTGAATTGCATTAATCTTGGCCTGCCGTACACCGCAATTCATCATGATGTACGTGAGGCAGGATATGGCTTGCAACTGAAGCCTGTCCCAGACCAAATGAAGTCATAAAATACACACCTTGGTGTTGAGGAAGCGCCCTCCTTTTTTTCTTTTTCCTGGAAGTGTCTTGTGAGGAAACGAGTTCTTTCCTCCCCCATTCTTTCTCCCTCCGTTCTTAATAGAGCACGTCGAGACTAATCAGCATGGTTTTTATGAGTTCATGATGTGGTCATACATCTAGAAATGTAACTTCATAAAAGATACATGGGAGCATTCACTAGAAACGACTAGTGTTTTTGTCTAAGTGTGTGTTGTTTTAACCCCCAATTCGCAAAAGGAATTATGCAAATCAGGCAAAACACACACGCAAAATTAGTCCTGAATGTAATTTGAACAGTGTAATTCTCCATCTTTTGGGTCTGTTCTGAGTGCTACTGTAGGAGGTGAAGAATGCAGAAGACTAAAATGATATCCCTTACTTTAGGACTGTAAAGAATCACTCCACCAGTGCAATCCAGACACCTGAATCAGCTGTTTGAAATGCCAAATGTGCATGTGTATACACACTGCATCTGTATGTATGTCAGTTGCTGCGCTTTTCTCTATCATTTGATGAATTTCTTTTAAATGAACTGATCATTCTGATCAGATATTAAGATTTTCCAGTTGCACAGTTCCTGTTACATTGTTGCGCCAGTAGGTGGAGACAACTGATTACTTGCATCCCAACTCGCGTACTTATGCACTATGCTGTTTTGTAGTACCTATAAATAGTGTGAGTAGTGTGTTCACACTGAAAGTTACCAAAAGAAAAAATGCACTTTAAATAACCAGATGATGCACTTACTTATCTGAAAAAAAAAAAAAAAAAAAACGAAGCGTGGGATGTTGGACACTTCATGCACTCAACTGTTGCAGCTTTAATTATGTAGCAGAGGGGGAGGAGCTTTCAGACTCCAATGTTGGACTGCAAAATAACCTTATAAAATCATACACTACACGATTGAGTACATAGTGCATACATACTGTAGTGTCGTAAGGGTGGATTTGCAGGGGTTCAAGCGGCAAGACTGCCCGAATGACTAAAGAAATGTTGTCAGCAAGATGGTAGAAAACTGTAAATTTCTTGTCTATTACCACCACCCACTGCTACTTATACCAACGACGGAAATAAGCGCAGTTACAATATCTTAATATGTGGGAGAGTGTTGCTATAGAGAGTGACAATATTGTATTGCAATAGGTAGCACTTCAAAGTCACTACCAAAGCAAAACTATTTAGCACATTATTTGTAATTGAATGACAAAATATGGTTATGGTTACACTTAAAAGAGTTACAAAATAGATGTATGAGATGATGATAACTCATACCTTTAATCTTACCTAGCACGTAAAATGTTACCTGAGAGAGAGAGAGAGAGAGAGAGAGAGAGAGAGAGAGAGAGAGAGAGAGAGGAAAGAGGAGGTAGAGAGAGCCCCAAGAAAGGGACCCAGAGAATAAGAGAGCCAGAGCACCAAAGAGACAGAGCCACAGTTACAATCTTCTTTTATCCTTTCCTGACCATGTGACTAAAACCCAAATGTGAGACGTTCAAACTGACCAATCAATTACAACTTCCCCCAACGTACTAAAGCTGTGACAATTCATAGACCCCCGTTGTCCACCCAGTTTGGCCTACAGCCCTATCAGCACCTCTGTGCCTTTTGGAATTCCAAATGGTCCTTGTGGTTGAAAGAGAGGATGGGAAACAGTAAAGCAAATGTCTTGGTTAATTTCAAATATCTTGGATTATTGTAAGTGCATAGTGTATAGTGCATCATTTGGGACACAACTATTTTGTCTTTTATAAGTGAATCACTGAATCAAATAATTAGTTCAAAAACACAGATTCATTCAGAAATGAAACAAGTGGGTGCATTTTCGTGTAGACTAGGAATCTATTCATACAATATACAAGAAGGATGAGAAGGATGCAACCTCACTATGATGCAGCCTTCCAATCGAGAAGCACTCAAGTGACATTTTGAGAGAGTCATGAATCATTCGATCAATCTTGTGTTCTTTTTTCTTCAAAAATACTAATTCATTCACAAATGTCTGTGTTGCTAGGAGCATTGAGAATCTTAGAGCTAATGTCACTTGGATTGATGCAAAGTACATAACACCGTGTCCTAACCAGATGCGATGCAATAAGATTAATTCCAGCGACAAATAATTTGTATGTCCACACTGGACGCGACGCGACTGCGAGATGCGTAAAAATCAATCAAAACCCACAGCCAATCAGAACGGCGCGTGTAGTTAGGACACGGTGTAATATTTAAAGTTGTACATTAACACTATTGTGCTTAACATTCTGAATATATTGTTTATATTTCAAATAAACCCTCTTCTTTTGAAATTTCTATTCATCAAAGAATTCAGAATTTTTTTTTATCAGTTTTCAAAAAACATTATTATTGATTATAATTAGAAATGTTTCTTGAGCAGTAAATCAGCATATTAAAAATTCTGAAGGATCACGTGACACTGAAGACTGAAGTAATGATGCTGAAAACTCAGCTTTGCCATCACAGGAATAAATTACATTTTAAAATATATTAATAAAATATATGCCTTGGTAAGCAGATACTTCTTTTCAAAAACCTAAAAAAAAAAAAAAAAAAAACACTGACCAACCTCAAACTTTTGCATGGTGGTGTATGTGATTTATTAAAACAGAATAGAGCATCTGTTCGTTTGATGCCCGGATACAATTTTTGTGTGCTTTACTGTATCTAGGTTGATCATGTTGTGCATTGTTTCACCCCATATTTTTTGGTGAAATTCTCAGTAAATTTGCTACTAAGTTAGTCATGAGAAATGTCTCAAAGGGAATCCTCCACTAAACTAACTAGAACATCATCTTACTAATGCAGGATTAGTCATCATGACTAAATGCCTTTGAGGATTAGCTCAGTCGAAGGATACCGTTGATTTCATCTGAATGAGTAACACAGAGTCACAAACTGACTTTGAATCCCAGATTCGCCTTCATTAATCTTCCTACTTCTGACCTTCCACATGCACCTCGTGACCACAAGACATGCAGAATTTTTAATCAAGAGGCAGCTTGTGTTGCAGGCAGTGAAAATCTATCATTCTCAAACTGCTATTGATGTGAACGTCAAGACCAGTGAGAGACCATCACACAGGGCAGAACTGCAGATCGCACAACAAAGCACTCAGTGTAATTAGCAGCGGGGCCCTTGCCTCCATATGAAATCACACTGATGAAACCAGGAGTGACAGTGCAGTGAATCTGAAGCACGACAGAGCTGCAATTCGCTTTATTGTAATGTTGAAATGCAGGCCGAAAACTGATCACGACAGAACTGCAATCGATTTATTGTAATGTTGTAATGCAGGCCGAAAACTGATCAAACACAAGCTGTGTTACAATCTCAACAAGGGAGCTTCTTTGAAATCTTTACTGTTTGACCGCTTAGGCTGTTTTGTTTTTTTCCTCTAAAGTTCATTAATTTCGTTATTAACCATATTAACCATGCCATTTGTAATTTTATATGAAAGCAATATGTTCAACAGGTTGTATTGTTCTGGCAAATTTAACCCTATAAAGCCTGCAGTGTCATATTTGATATGCAAATGTCTAAAGCCTCTAAATGATCAACATGATCAAAACTTTGCTGATAAATCAGTTGTACGTAACACACAATCTACTACATGCCTTCTGTCACCTGATTGATAGGTTTTACTTTAGTAAAAGTAATTTTAGTGTGATTCATAAAATTGCCTCTTTCAGGATGTGGTGCATGTGTCCTTTTTTTCTGTGAAATCTTTACTGATTTTTAAATGAGTGATTAACTTTTATATTGTTAGCATTATTTCACTTAAAGGACTGAAGCAACCTAGGTTTACTTTATTATTGATACATCATTTATTTAAAAAAAATTTGTTCAAATGTGAGTATCAAATATTTCAGCAGGCACACAACATCATAAGACATTGCAATTTGGTTGAATAATGGTTCTGACGTCAGGTGACCGAAATTCAATGTCAGGAAAACGTCTATTGTCAACGTCAATTTGATGTAGAATATGACGACAGCTGAGGTTGATATTGTGTTGATTTTAAGTCAGGGTTTTAAGGAACCAAAACCCAACGTCTGCCAAACGTTGTAAGATTAACGTCCACACAACGTCAAATTATAGCATCATTAGACGTTGATATTTTGTTGGTTTTAAGTCATGGTATCTAGTAACCAGAAGCCAACATCTGCTAAACGTCACAAGATTAATGGCCACACAACGTCCAATTGTAGCATCATCAGATATTGATATTTTGTTGGTTTGAAGTCATGGTATTAACTGACCAAAACCCAACATCTGCTAAACGCTGTAAGATTAACGTCCTAACAACGTCCAATTATAGCATCATCAGACTTTGACATTTTGCTGTCTTTAAGTTATGGTATCTAGTAACCAAAAGCCAATGACTGCTGAACGTTGTGAGATTAACCTCCACACAGTGTCTAATTATAGCATTATTAGACATTGGTATTTTGTTGGTTTTAAGTTATGGTATTAAGTAACCTAAACCCAACATCTGCTGATCGTCATAATGTTAATGTCCACAGAACAAAAAATTATTGAAATTTCATTTTTCAGATTTTATTTAGGTTAAAATCTATTGCTGATAATCCTGCCATTATATTATTTAGTGATGTTTGTAGTATTTTCATAGCCTGGCAAGCTAGACCTGGTCTGGCAACTCACCATAGACACGGCTCAATCCGAGGGGCGGGATAAATGGCTGTCTTTCAAATTCCCTCTGCACGCAATAGGACAGCGCTACAACCAACCAGAGCGTTTTCCCAACAGCGGAGCTAGTTGATAGATTCAACTTTTGCCATATCTGGCCGGCAAAACTACGAACACATCTTCCTTTTTTTAAGAATGACTTAAGTGCCGTTCTATGCTCTTTTCTCAAAGAAAAACCTAACTCCAAGTCCTCCGGAGTCGCGGACAAAGCCGATTCGAAAGACTGTTCTCCAGCAGCTCCGCCATTCTTTGTTTTCAAGTGGCAGGTAACCGTCGCAACTCTGTCGTCATTATGTTAAGCCCGCCCCGTCTACTCTATACACGACGTGATTGGCCTGGCCCAATTTAGGTTTTTGCAGCTCGAAAGTCAATGGAGAGTTGCTAGACTACCCTGGCTGCAAAATACATTTTGCTGCCGCTAGATTTCTAGGCTAGTATTTTCATGATAGATACACAATGTACAGTAGGTGGCGGTATGTGGTTTCGACACTAATCTGCCATGACACCCAGAGAAGAAGATGTACCTGTTTTGCATGTTGACCAGAGCATAGGTAAGGAAAATATAACTTAATTTTGGTCATGATAACATTTGTTTATTAGTTTTATTTTTTTGTGGGACATAGCGAGCTAGCATTGTTAGCAATGGAAAACACTTGAGTTTTGCCACAGACTTGTCCCAGCGTCTAGAACGCAACTGAGTTTTCAAGCGTCTCCATACTTGAAAAAACGCGGAAAACTACTTTTAAACAGGAAATGACGAAATATTTACGCACATATTTACAACTGGTCTATTCGCACGGGATTAGTATTACCTGAGGTAATTTTTTCGGACCTTTTTACTGAAGCTAAAAGTCGCCATAATCTTTACTGACATTGTCCGTAATGATTACTGAGATGGCACATTCAGACGGGACTAAAATCACAGAGAAGCTCTGGTAATTATTACTTTACTCCACCTCTCCATGTTAAACTATTCCCGTCCAAATAGGGCTTTATAATGCAGTATAGGTCTTAATGAGTCTTTATAAATATATTTATAGAATAGTAATACTTACTTATAAATAAGTATAAATGGGGCTATAATTCATTATAAGCATGGTCTTCATAGAAAGTGTTACCGATTGTAGAGTTGGCATCATTTTCCACCTAGCTTAAAGTGCTTTAAGTTTCACTTGGCTGCATCACAAGACTAACATAAGTATGATTTAGGGTTTTGTCTACAAATATAAAATTGAGTTAAAAACCCCAGTGAACATGCCATTGCCTCACCGTCAGTGTAATTTACAGAGAGGCAGCATTTAACCCTGCTTTTTAGTTTTGATTTATGCTAAAATATTAAGTTACTAATTAAGCAGTGATACATTTTCATATGTGAACATGTTGTTAAAGTATTTTAGTTTAAAGAATTTTAAGCCCAGAATAAATGGCTGGTTGCTCCGTCAGAGTGGTGGGTGCACTGCCTGTGGTAGGGGAAACTGGCTTAAGTTATAGACTTGTAATTTTCATTTAATGCTTTACTCAAGTGCCCAACGATGGAGTTTGATGTAAAGACAACATTAGGTTTTGATATCAAATCAATATTAGTTTTTGACATCTGCACAACGTCAGAGCTTGACGTCAAATAAACGTTGGGTTTAGCTGCAACCCGATTTTAATTTTCAACCAAAATTTGACATCTGCACAAAGCTTGATGTCAAACAAATGTTCGGTTTAGATGTCAACACGATTGTCATTTTCAAGCAAATTTGGAAATTTGCACAACGTTGGAACTTGACGTCAGACAAACGTTGTGTTGAGACGTCAAAACAATTGTCATTTTCAACCAAAATTTGACGTCTGAAAAACGTTGGAGCTTGACGTCAGACAAACGTCCGGTTTAGACGTCAACGCGAATGTCATTTTCCTGCAAATTGAGACTTCTGCACAATGTTTGGAGTTTGTGGTCAGTCAAACGCCTGGTTTAGACGTCAACACGATTTTCATTTTCAATAAAAATTTGACGTCTGTACAACATTGGAGCTTTATGTCAAAAAAACATTGGATTTAGAATAATTTTTTATTTTCAAATACACGTCTACACAACGTTGGAGTCCAACGTCTTCCTTTTGTCTAAAGGTTCAATAAACTGTTCTTTTTTGACTATTATTTCATATCAGGCTTTACAGGTTAAAGCCATGACCCATGAAAAAAAGCCATGAAACCATGAGCCATGAATAAAAACTAATTGTGAGATAAAGGTTAAAATGAGAAATTATATCACACTGCTGGCAACTGCAAAATATAATGCTGCAAAATGTATTCCACTGGTAAGACTTATAAACCAAACTTTGCAACTCATCAGTTTGTGATGTGTAATCCTAGCTGTGATGGAAACTCAGCTACTATCAGTCTGAAGGGTTGGCATTCATCACTACTATGAGATATTGGCTGCAGAATTATTACTAAATTACTAGAATTATTACTAATAGTACTAATATTTACCACTGCAAATTAAAAATAAATATAAAAATAATCTAAAAATAGACTATTATGTCACTGAAGTATTCTGTTACACAGGGGTGTAGAAACTATACGAACAAAGTAAAGGCAATATGAAGTCAGCGGCTCAGAGTAAACTGTTCCAGGTGCAGTTTGGTTCAAGAATATTATTTACGTCATGTGACATTCACCTGAACTGATTTCCTGAAAGGTGAATGTAGGTACAAGCGCTAAGCCTTTTATCACTTGTGCTTTTAATCAGCCAACTGTCAAAGCAAACGGTTGGCAATGTCTACTGCTTCGCTTTTAAAGTCGTCATTTTATGTACCCTGCTACCATATTTTGTCCTTTACACTGCGGCCAAGCAAAATAAGCTTTTTAAAATGATTATCTCCTGAATAAAGTCGAGGGAAAGTGAGAGTTTTATAATTGGACTGTCATGCAAATCACTCTTCTTTTTTTATTTAAGCAGCTTCAAACAAGTCAAAGAGAAATTCTGTACTCTCATACGAAATTCGCCGCTATAATCACTTTTTCATATATGCATTTAATTAACAGCTCAAGTAATAAGTCTTGGACTGTGTTTGCACAGACGACTCTACATGTATCCTGCCATATGACTCATCAAGTGTTGTGTGATGATTCCGACTTGATTTTGCGGCGCACGGCTCGGCTTTTGCTCATTTTGACTTCCTGCTTGCTGCATCTGCTTGTAATGCCCTCTGGGAATACAGCTGGGCTGTGGCCTACATGGAACAATAGCATGAAGAGCAGCAAGAAAATATTATAAACGTCTGGCTAGTTGCATTCTTCTTCGTTTGTGGAGCCAAATTTGTGTTTATTTCCGTTCTATTTATACTAATTGCATAAGCATCAATCATGCACAACGTGTAATCGGTGTGCTTTCATAAACAGCACTTGGTAGGTAAATGAGGGGCTCTTCGTCTAAGCAATCAGCACCTTCACGCATTTGTTTCTTGTGTACGAGACACCTGGGATATCGAACACAGTCGTGGCTCGTTGGGGAGCTGCAAATTCTTTCTCCACAGGAAGATGTGGACAAGACAGTCGATGATTCAGTGGAGTTGTCTCAGCTCCCCCGGATCCCTTGGCTGGCTGACGCTCCTCTCTCGGGCAAGTCAGATCTGTTTGATAGCATTTAGCAGGACAAGCAGATGTCAACTGCTGCTGACCTTGCCAATTATTACCCCAACAGAAAGCTAATGACAGCATATCTATTCACTCCTGCTGGGGAGCCTGAAAGCTGCCATTATGTTCCTTTAATCTATGCAGAAATTTGCATGTATTCTAATGTCTGAAAACCTGATAAAAGGAGGCCGTATTCATTACACGTATGACTCGGTTTCAGCCGGGGTTTTCAGACTGACAGCTTGATTATGCAAACTGTCTTTCTTTGAAGCATCTAGGGAGACTGGTTTCAACAGCCTCTTTGGCATTGGTCAGCACAGGGGCGTTTGCTGATCAATGATGTTAATGCAGAAGATGCAGAATGCTCGATCTCAGCAGACGACCAGGTTCATTGATCGGGAGATCGCTCACATGCTCGGTGTCCTGAATCACTGAATGTCTCAGCGTAGAGAGAGCTATTAAGAGACCATGAAATCAAAACTGGACTTTTCTGGATTTTAGTCCATGTCAGCTTTGAGATTATCAGTATGGTCGCTGTGATTTTGCCAAGAATGACGTGTTTCTGGATCAACATCTTTTGTTTTTCCCTACCCCTAAACCTAACCCCACCCGTGCTATCCCTAAAATCATGGGGAAATGAATAAAAATGGTGTAGAAGCCCTTAACCCTTGTTGTAAGCCTGAACTTGACATTAACTGTCAGTGCTACATTTTTCTAAATGTCATAATCATTTGTTAACAAACAAGCATTCATTACTTCAATGAGCTCATTGTTTCTGCATTCAATTATTACATTGTTTAAAATAATACCTTTTTCGCTAACTGTGATTATGTATATGTACATTTCTGAAATACATAACTTAGACAGTTACCTCTGATAACAGATCAGTCTAAATTGTAATGTGGACTCATGCATTTTCTGTAAAATTGCTTTGAAATGCTGTGTATTGTGAAAAGCGCTATACAAATAAATGTGAACCTATCAATCAGATTGGTTGATTGGAATGTTGTCCCAGGATCAATGTATCTCTTTCACCCTGTATGCTAGTGCAGGGCTCTCGACTGTTCGGTCATGAACCAAATATTATGATTTTTTTTTTTTTTTTTGAAAACAGCAGGGAGAATCAATAATAAATGCAGATCATAAAACAACTGAACTGTACATACTTAGGATATAATTAAACAGGCTTATCAACTTTTTGAAGAGAGTAGAAAACACTCTTCATCAAATGCTGGGCTTTCAATCAAACTCTGTTGTGCAAATTCTCTGTCATTTAGAAGCAGCCAAATGAGGCATATGAAGGACATTTTGCATGACTGCCTTTATCCTCTAAGACTATGAACAAAGCTAAAAACACAAAAGAAAATACAGCCCAAACTAGATTAAACAGGGGTTCACTTGCCGTAAAGATAAAGAAAAACCAACAAACGGACATGAAATGCTGTTCATCCGGTCACAAAACTGCCATTCACCTCAACAGCTTAGATGAAACTGAAGAGAAAATGGCTGACTTCACTTATTTGTTTACTATAATCACCTGTAGGTGTCTCCATATCCCCTCCTTTTAGATGCACCTAATACACCATATTCAATGAATATTATTTTACAAGAACAAACATTTTGGCACAATTCATAATTAATTTATTTTCCCCGTTACAGAGACACAACAATAGACGCCCAGGTTGACTAGAGGGATGCGTCCGAGAGCTCAGGCAGATGATTTGTTGCTTCGCTGCCTTATCAGGCAATGACTTTGCAGGCAGCATTAGCGCATGAAGGTACCTCACAAAATTGATTTCGGACAGACTTCTAAAGCAGTGTAACAGTTTAATGATCTACAACATAATAGATAGAATAATATTTAATGACTACAATAGTAATTTCTCTCTAGAAATGACATCAAAAATGGGAAATGTTGGTCAAAAACGTACATTTACACACAAACTGACCACCAACCGGAACTTTCAGATGCCATCTTGATTTTTTAGCTCAGCTGTCACAGAATGGAAAGCACAAGATTGCAGGATATCAAAGGCAGAGAAGGATACTGTACATCTATGATGCCTTCAAAAATGTACCAGTTTAAGGTAGCCTATCTCAGGAGACATGAAGTGAAGCTAACATTAGATTCGGACATGCCTTGATGCCTTCCTACCTTAGAATGCATCCTCGGAAATTTTGTGAGGAGGTTCAGAGAAACACACAGCTCTAGTTTAAGTGAGTTCAAAAACATTTTTACTTGAAATGCACTTGTCACACAAGCTATCAAAAGGAGTATACTTTGAATGGCTACGCCTTTCGTTGTGTGCATACGCTAAGCGTTTGCATCAAAACTAATACTTTGGGCTTTAGCATGGCCCTGTTAGCTCCTGCTAGTAGATGCTGCAACTACAACATCTGAGCGCCCAAAATATTTTTCTCCATTGACAGCCATTTAAAAGTAGCTCTGTATTCCAATGAATTATTCATATTAATCCCAAGTGTGAAATGGACTTGATATTTTCCCCCTGTCTGTTGCCTTTGATGTCATAGCTCAGGATGGTGACTAGTAAAGGGTTTTTGACCATAGTCGTTCTTCGATGCCATGGGTTTGATGCCTAGGAAATGCGTGAATTGAAATATATGTCACTTTGGATTTATGCACTAAAACAATTATTTGATCTCAGCTGAACAGTTACAGGAAGTCTCTTTTTCACTAAGAGCCTTTCACTCCTCACACATGAATCCTCCATATACAGTAACTTTAGTTTAGTTCCTGAGGGACGTGTAATTGCATTCGTCTCAGGCCAGCAGTACAAGCAGACAAGACTTATGCATTATTCATCTGCATTCCCTTTGCTGTAGTTCAAATTAGAGGTCATCGTCTAGCAGTGGATGAGGTGATATTACACTTGCCCACTGGAAATAAACTCCTACCTTGGTGGGAAGAAGAACCATACAACTTTCATTGTATTTACAAGTACCACCATGTGGTTTAGGTATGTTTCAAGGTCTCTCTCTCTCTCGCTAACCAGTCATAATCTCTCCACTTTGACACACTGCAGGTACTCTCACTTCTCATTGATTCTGCTGAAGCAGTAGAGAACTCAACTCAGCACGCTCACCCTAACACCTTAAGAGTGCAATTAACAACAGAGACACTCTCATTTCTCTTCTCTAGAATGAAATTGATCATTGACATTCATACGATGGGTAGTGGAGGCACGGATATTATCAGTACAAACAGACAGTGGTGTATTACAAACCTTTGGGCTCTAATAAACCCTAAGATAGAATCGTCTCTTTTCTGGGCTTTGCTGATCTATCATTTAGAGCAGGGGATTTCAAACTCTGGGGCTGTACGGAGATCAGAATCCGAAAGAGCTTTATTACCAAGTGTGCTTGTGCACACAAGGAATTTACCTTGGTATTTAAGCTTCTGGGTAGCCTGGCTAACGTCAGACCTCTTCTCATTGAGACGTGGTCTGGGAACCACATGTTCATTTTCTCGTATTTGAGGCGTGGTTTACGAATGCCTAGAGCCGTTTATTGGGCGCTACGAATGTCTATCAAATGCGCCTGTACGTAGCTCATAGCCAATCGTTTCAATTATACCAGATGACGTATGTAGAGCGACAGAAATTCGACGAGGAAGAAGACGAAATAAACTTGCGTTCTAGAACACTATCTCAGGCTGCATCGAAAGGTAACTTCGCGTCTGATGCCATGTTGGATCCATAGATATAAACAAACTGCTTCGGTGTGTCACATAGACGTCGTCATCGCCTTGCTGCTCCCCCCCCCCCCCCCCCAGTCTGTGATTGGTTCCCTTTTTGAGGGGAAAATCTGGTCCATGGTATCCAGGCTGCCTAGCAGCGTGAATAAAATCGTGCTGTGCGCAAGGCAGCATGGGGAAACCCAGGCTAGCTTCTGGGCCACACATGATGCAAAATTTGAGAAAGAATTTTAAAAAAAAAAAATGTAGAAACATATTTTTAGGTTATTGTGTGCATCTGAAATATTAATAAAACACTACTGTTCAAAAATGTAGGGTCTGTAAGATTTTTTTTTACGGTTTTGGTGTCTCTAATGCTCATAAAGGCTGCATTTATTTGATAAAAAATACAATAATATTACGATTTAAGCTAACTTTTTTTCCATGTTAATATATTTTGAAATGTAATTTGTGATGGCTAAGCTGAATTTTCAGCATCATTACTCCAGTCTTCAGTGTCGCATGATCCTTCAGAATTTGTTTGTCTATTCTATCCATATCAGTGTTGAAAACAGATGTGCTGCTTAATATGTTTGTGGAAACCATGATATATTGTTTTCAGGAATCTTTTCAACATTCATTCTTTTGTAACATTATACATGTCTTTTCTGTCATTTTACTCTCATTTTAATGCATTCTTTCTGAATGAATGTATTAATTTCTTTAAAATAAAAATGGTAGTGTATTTAGTAAGGAATAATTGACGACAGGCCGTTGAATTATTAGAAAAATAATGCACACCCGAGGTGGTAATGCGGTCACGACGCGAAGCGGAGTGGCCGTTACACCTCGGGTGTGCATTATTTTTCTAATAATTCAACGGCCTGAAGTCAATTATTCCGCTTATACTACAGTTACCACACCTCGAAACATTGTTCAGATTATGTATTTCAAGACGTTTGTAAAGTTTTTGTCATTAAAACGCTCTTGTATGTAGGACTAATTTCTTACGCATCTAATCCAATGCCTCCGTTGCTAATTCCAAAGCGTCATTTTAGAGTTAGTAACGGAGGTTTGAGCCACTGATAGCAGACTAATGCTGGGGACACACGACTAGCTGACACATTCTCTGACTGTTTTCATCGCAGCATATTTTAAACACCGACTTTGAACACAGACTGAACGCACTGAACACGCGTTTGGGCATGATCAGTCATCAAATTACATTCATAACCCGCCTTAAAGTGTGTCTTCGGCTCGGCTTTATGCAGTTATTAGAGAGAGATGTTGCAATAATGAGACAGAAAAGCATGTGCATCAATATTATTATTTATTTATTAATTCAATTCGTTTTAATTAACGTTCATTCTTTTTTTTTTTTTATATTATTGACAGATGACAGTAGACTAGCCAAATAAATGAAAAAAAAAGCCTTTAACAAGTAAGGCCTATCAATAATTATTTATTTGTTATATTATCTGCAATAAAAATCCGTGCTGCAGGACTATCCATTTATTTAGCCTATATTCAGTTTAATTTTCTATTGATTATAGATAGGAATATACTTTATTTATTAAAATTAAACTGCATGTTTCCATTGATTGTGAAGCTAGACATTGAAAATTGCAGATCAAGCGCATGGGGCTAAATGTTTTTTCTTGTTATGAATTGTATCCTATTTTCCGTTATTACCGTTAACTACGCGAAGTGATATGGAACTGTAATGCGGTCAAGACCTGCCTGGAACTACTTTAGCTGTGCGTTTCCCTGAAAATAATGCACACCTTAGAACGTTCGTCAACCAATCAGATTCAAGCATTCAACGGCCCTGTAGTATAAATAATAATAATTATTATTTATTTATTTATTTATTTATTTTTAAAGAAGGGGATCCCTTGAAAAGTTTAAATATGGTGAACTAACCTGAAGGCTGGAGATTGAAGCGTTGTACCAATCAGTGAACTTTCGACAATGATGTAACTGACAGGAAAACAGTTAATGTAGCTCTATAGGCAAATATAATATCACTGACTCCTAATGACATCAGATGGGCCCCCATTGGTAGTGGGCCCCTGCCTCCGATTTTTAGATTCCCAGTGATCACCCCAAGCGGTCGTATTCAGAGGTCTTTGCAACCTCAAAACACGCATGAAATAGGACAGTGCTCATTTCAAGGGCAGTCAATGCTGGGGACATAACACGCTGTGGCAGTAAAGCACCAACCCTGCGATTTATCAGTCTGGCTAAATTAAGGAGATTGCAAAATGTGGTTCCCTGTGTGAATATGAACAAATGTGGCTTTTAATGTGATTGCCGGAGGCGGTTGTGCCATCAGTCAAGGTTAAGGCTTGTTGCGGTCAGGGACTGGTTTCATAGCCATCTTAAGTGTGCAACAACAGTACATGTGGATGCTTTGAAAAAGCACCTGTTAAAATTAATGAGCCAGCTCTCTTCCCTTTATATGCATGAGATACTTCTGAAGACATGATGCATCGGATTACAAGACGCACGCTCTCGCGTCCAAAACAAAATGTGGTAATTTACTCTGGCAAGTTGGTGGAGTCATTCATAAGCCACTCGGTTAACACATAAACGAATTTGTCAGAACAGACAAATAATCTCGCATCGGCTTCTGCCGATTTGTCACACGGCATCAGCGACACGCGCTCCCTCTGATCATTTTGAGCCTGGATGAGAACCAGAGGATGTGCTCTTTCACTCCAGTGACAGGTGGATTTATCATCCCCATAACAAATGCTAGACACATCTTTCCCCTAAAACTGAAGCCAGATGGAGGGAGGATTCGTAACTAGCAAATCGTCTCGGCTGCAGGGTGTTCCTTTTAAAGGGAAGTCGGCAACGACGCTGCAGAGAGGGCAGAAAAAAAAATCGCTGACAGTTCCCTGAATTGGCATGTGTGACCTGTTAGCATTGGCTCTCCTCTCCTGTGTGTCCTTGCTCCTGGATGCACGATCTCGGACACAGGTGTGCCCATTCAGCATGAATGATCAATGTTATGTGCCATCCTGCTGTATACAGAGATGGAGTGTGTTTCCCAGTTGCTAAAATGGGTCTGTGTTTTAATATGACCAGGATAGAAAGCGAGGGAACCTCAGTCACGCTTGAGCAAAATTACATCTCCGTTTCCCCAATGAGTAGCTTTTTTTAGCTAATTTTTTTAACGGATATAAATAGGTAGGTCAGTCTGATGCCAGCTGTAAAGAATAGCGCACCTCCAAAGGTCATATAACTCTCCTCACATTATTTACCAGTTAATTTATCGGCTGTAAATGCATGCAGAAGATGTTTTATTGTGCATTTCTATTGCTGCTGAACCACATGTATAGAGATGATTACCAGCAAGCTGTTTCATCAAGAGAGAGATAATATGAGCACGCTACATTGAACTTATGAGTTTGTGCTGCCTTTGTGTTTCCCACTGAAAAAGCTCCTCGTTTATGATGAAGCATACAACACATTTTCAATTCATGGCCTTTCCTGGGGAAACACATCCTTGATTACACTAAGAATATCCTCCATGTCTGCTTCATAAAACTAAATTGGGCCGTGTAGGCTATGGACCATCATAAGTCATTTTGATTAAGTTAGTGATACGCCAGCCGCTACAAAAGCCCACTTTTCATTTAGGTAGAGGGGTGGACTGGGAGCTTATGGAAATGCCTGAACAGTAATCACAACACTGCATCCTGACTAGTTCAACAAAGGTGGAGTTTAGGTTTAACCCCTTAAATATATAAAGACTATATAAATACCGGTTCGTTGGCAGAAACCTCTAAATGCCAGCAAAAGCCTCTAAGTTGACAGAACCAATCAGAAGCGAATCAACGCGATGATTTCAAGATGAATAACAATGTGATATGAGCCAGCTTTCAGTTTTTTTATCCTGTTTGAAGAGATTTTTTAGCAAGTTTGTAGCCCACTAAAACTATCAATTTTATGTCAATGAATAGTTGAGATTTGACTAATATCAGTTTAATGTTCACTGTCACAACTTACAGTACACTTTTTATGGTTATTTATTTATTATTTATTCTTTTTTATTTATTTTTGATACATCAATTTTATGTTTTTTATATATATTTAATATTGTATATTGATTATTATATTTACAATATTATATATTTTTATGTATTTTGAGCGTAGTGTGGTGTAGTTATTGTATGAAGTCTTCTATTTGTCTTCTGTTTGTTGTTGTTATCCAATAAAGTGTGCTGTCATTTTGTGTCATTATGGTTATACTGTGTGAATAATTTTTTTACTATATTTTTGAGCCTTTTACCTTTATTCAGAAAGTGGAGAGTGACTGGAGAGAGATCACATTCGAACCTGGGACCCATGTGAGCATTTGGACCTGAATATGTGATACGGACGTGGCAGTAGTGATTTTGTAACTGTTTACTATGTCTTGTCCAAATAGGTGGAGTTTTTTGGAGAGAAAAAGCACACATGGACTTGCACTTTACTGTTACTTTTGGTCAATTTATTGCATCCTAGCTAAATAATAAGAAAGGGATAATCCACGGCTAGCTGTGCATTAAATGATTTTAATGCAAGACGTGAAGGCAAAAAAAACACCCAACGTGAAGGGGCATTCAGGTCATTTAATACACAGCTAGCTGTGGATTATCGTGCTTATTGTCATTTGCCAGCATTGACAACTTAAAGCTGTTATTGATGTTTGCAGAGCAATATTTGACGAGTAAAAATGACGGTTATTTTTGTCAGTTACACCTCATTAGATCATTCTGTCCGCTTTAAATCAGACACAAAGATATAGTATAGTGTGTAAGATTACATTTATTTGAATTAATGAATTATATCATTTATTTGAATTCATTATTGAGTGAGTGAGTGAGTGTGTGTGTGTGTGTGTGTGTGTGTGAGAGAGAGAGAGAGAGAGAGAGAGAGAGAGAGAGAGAGATGCGTGTGTGAATTATCTGCGTTTGTTTAGCGTCTCTTTGTCTATTTACAGCAAAGCTGTAAGTTTAATTACATCAAAACCAGCGATGTTACCCCCTCGTTGATGACAAATATAATGTATAGCGATTCAGTAGCGAAGCGTTTGGCTATTTGCTAGTTAGCGAAATCGTTTTAAAATCTTCCCGGTGATATTTGTTATGACACCCGCTTCAAATATTACAGAGCTCATGATAACTTTCATTAAAGGGATACTTCAGGATTTAGCATTAAGCTTTGTATTAGTAGAAAACCTGTAGTATTTTCGAATTACCGTGGTTTCCACCCTCATATCTCCCTGAGATGAGAGATTTATGTATTTTTTGTCTGGAAAAAATCCTCCGATGACGCAAAAATCGTCATTTTGCGTCATCGGAGGATTTTCTGGCCAGAGGCTAAAGACTACAGCCAGTAGTAGGGGTTGTCCCGCATGTGTTCAACCCGCCCACAGGAGGTGGGATCTCACTCACAGAATCTACACAGTGTCAGCCGGCTTATAGGCTCTTGTTCTGTGGAGAAAGCTGAGTAGTAGGGGTTACCATCCTCTTTTTCCCGAACATGTCCGGCCGTCGAGATCGTCCAAAATGTCCGGGATTCAGCTTTTGCTTTCTGCAGTCACCATTCATTGTTTACATGCACACCTTTTGTTTCAATCTAACTGAATTCATTCCGATTGGTGAATCTGAATGTAGTGTTTACATGAACACTAAACAAGTGATCGGTTGATGTGCGTTTTAACATTGCTAAGAAAATTCCCGCTCCTCCTTGAGAGATACAAGACCGGTGCGTCTCAGTAATCACGCCACCGGCCTCGCGCCGTTCTCTCGCGGCCGTCAGCCTCGTCCTGCTCGCCACAGTAAACATAATGAATGGCGACTGTAGAACGCAAAAGCCGAATCCCAGACATTTTGGGCGATCTCGAAATTCTGGGCAAACTCGTCACGGAGACTCACTAGCAGCTTGTTGTTTTCAACTGCTCTCTCTTACCGGTAGGCGTGGCTTGGGAGTGGCCTCCTAGGGCAGCGAAGCAAGTGCATTCTGGGAGTTGTTGTCTTTCATCCACATAAGCCAAAAATACATTTTCTGGCTTTTCTCAGTCTCGAAAGCTCCAAATTCAAAAATAATTTCACATTTCTTCTACATAAATGACCTATTTTAAATACACATTAATCTTTCCAGAGGTGAAGTATCCCTTTAACTCTATAAGTAAACCCACTTCACCAGCTAATTACTCCCCGATAGTGCCATAGAAATATACATAGTTACCGCAAAAACAGAAGTTCAAACACAAAATTCTAAAGATGGCTGCACGCTTGTTTCTCTGGCGCATAAGGTTATTAAACTGACTAAACGGTTTTATTGCAAACCTTACAGCCAATCAGAATCGAGTATTCAGACAGACCATGGTGTACTTTTAAAAAGTTTAAAAAGGTTTTTTTTTTTTTCTAACAATAAAACCATAGTATGCTGTAACTTTCAAAGATAATAGAGGTTAATCAGAAGATACAGTAGTCGTGCATACAGAAATTTCATTTCTAATGTACATAAAATAATTTCATACTGTATGCCTGCCCAGTTACATTACATAAGAGAGACACTGAAAATAAATGTGTGGTGTTGGGGTACTCCGTGGCCCGTGGATTGGGAAATACTTGAGATGATTCAGTCAGCTCATTCACCTCCCACTGATGGAGATGTGAGATGTTTCTGTGCCTGAACAATAAATGGCGGTGCTTTGTTGCATAGAACCATTGAAAATTGACGTCCGTCACACTGAAACCAACTGGATTAAATTAGGAGCATTTTCTTATTAGAGAAGAATCAGATATGTTAATTTAGTTTAGATAGATTTTAGACAATACATTAGCATTTCTTCTTCACCGATATCCGACTATTGTGCTATATGATTTGTCTTTTAAGGATAGATAAAGGTCAAGCACTTTTCAGAGTGGGAAAAAAAGTGCAAGAATCTGTTATTTTATCATAAATAAAGTGATCTGGCTCTCCGGTACGTGCAACACAGACATGTGAATGGAAATAAATGTTTTATAGTTGCGTTTTCTTCGATTAGTCCTGTCATTCCGTCAGCTTGTTCAGCGTAATGCTTGTGCTAGCAGTTTTTTAATGGTAAATAACTTTTTAATCTTAAACTCCTATTCAAAGAATTTAATATACTATATTCAAAGCAGTCAGAAGTGACATTATTCAATTCTGTCAGTGTTTTGGCCCACTTACAACAACGGCAGTGCAGGGGAACAATGCAGAACGGGCGAATCTACCCCCAGTCTCAGCTGCCGAGTTGTTGATAGCTTTAATCACTTCTTTCTGTTCTGTTTGTGTTGTCACGGATAACAAAATTGAACTGAATTTCTAGGCTCTTTATTCATCATGAAATATTAGAGCTGTCAAGGTGTAATAGAGTTTGACAGAGATATACAGAGCATCTGTGTCACAGTTCTGTAAAAACAAATACAAGTGGTACAACTGTAATTGATCACAGATTCAAACCGATCAAGTGAACGCTTAGATAAATACATTAATATAATAGATTTGAGAAATAACAAGGGCTTATTTAATAAATATTTCATATTTAATGATCTTTTTATAAAAACGAGGCTATTTCATTCTCATGTACGTATCTCATCCAGTGGTAGAAAGACTTGATATGGATGCTGACTGTATTGCACTGTGACATTGTTTATTCGAAACATATGTTTGTTATGATTACGTCATGTTTTTTGTTTTTTTTTTTTTACACTTGCGGCTTTGCACTGGCAAACATTTTGCTTGTTATTATGCCTGCAGTGAAGTGACATTGAGCAGGACAGACTATGAAACCCAATGCAGTAAACTTCACTCCTGATGTGTGTTTCAAGAATGACGAAGGGGCGGCCGGGGCTAGTTGTCACATGGGATACTTCTCAGTAACTGTACGGTTTTGACTCATAAGTCAAATTACACCAATGTGTGTTTTCTCTAGCAAAGGGTTTGTGATTTATTTACAATTGCCAAGTCCGAAACAATTTGAAATTAGACAGATTTTTTTTTTTTTTTAAATCTGTCTTATAAACAACTTATAATAACATCATACTGATTTTTAGCTTTAGCTGTTGAGTTAACAAGTGAACAATAAAAACACAAGTAGCATACATTCAGATAACAGTATGGTAACACTTTATTTCAATAGTCCACTTTAGACATTCTACTCACTATAAGTAACTTTGCAGCTACATGTCAACTAACTGTCATTAGACTATTAGTAGACTTAATATCTGCTACCACTTTATTTTGTTGGTCCCCCAAAAGACATTCTACTGACTATAAGTAACTTGGCAACCACAAGTCAACTTGTTCTCCTAACCCGAACCCTAACACCTAACCCTAACCTAACAGTCTACTGACAGTCTACTAGCCTAATACCTAATAATCTAACGAGAGTTAGTTGACATGTAGTTGAAAAGTTACTTATAGTTAGTAGAATGTCTAAAGTAGACTATCGAAATAATTCGATAAAGGTCAATTTGAACATAAAAAGGTTCAGTGCATTCAGGGCAAGTTGTGTTTAAAATACTTTTAAAGGGGTGGTTCGGGATTTTTGACATCGGACCTCATTTTTAAGTCAGCCTGGTTGTTATTCATCAGTGGAGACATTTTTTTTTTTTAATTATCCAGTCCTTATATTTGGATAGTTAGCTGATGCTAGGCTAGCGCGAGTCAATGGTAGATGTTAGCCCACCATTAAAAACCGTTTTACCCACTCCACAGTGCACCAAACGCAAATCAATTATAACACTAGACTATCGATGCAAATGTCCGTTGAGAGAATAATGTTAGAAATCAAACTTACCTTTCATCACATTGCATTAGTTATAATTTGTTCCCTGTAATCATAAGCCTTGTCTACAGCAGCAGCGGAGTGATATTGATTACCTAGGCAACCGAGTGAGCCGGTACACACATGTACTACACACACTGTAGAGCGCTTCTGTTCTGTTTACTTTTTGCCGCATTACTAACCGGAGCAAAGTAAAATTCCGCAGCTGCTGAGAAACTAGTTCCTTTGGGATCATTGAGATGAAAGGTAAGTTTGATTTCTAACATTATTCTCTCAACGGACATTTGCATCGATAGTCTAGTGTTATAATTGATTTGCGTTTGGTGCACTGTGGAGTGGGTAAAACGGTTTTTAATGGCAGGCTAACGCATCTACCGTTGACTCGCGCTAGCCTAGCATCGGCTAACTATCCAAATATAAGGACTGGATCATTTTTTTTAAAAAATGTCTCCACTGATGAATAACAACCAGGCTGACTTAAAAATGAGGTCCGATGTCAAAAATCCCGAACCACCCCTTTAAGTTGGTCAAAACTATATTTTTGTGTATTCATAGGCTGCCACATTTCTTCACATTTTTTTTATTTTTCTGAAAAATCTATAATATGCTATTTAATTGATGATTTCATAGTGACAACTTATATTGTCTGACAAAATGCCATACACAAGGTGAATTAACTACATCTTTTTTTATGGGTAACAATGGTTAAAGCTGCAGTCTGTAGTTTTTCCTCTTTGTCGCCATCTCTGTTCGAAATCTGCAATTGCAGTTATTCGCGGAATTATCAGCTTTACGTGGGTTGTGCCTCGGCATGGCACAGCGCGGATGAATCCAATGTTTTGAGGAGAATGTGTGGCTGTCAGTCGCCGCGCCGGTGTGGAAACTGTCATTCGGAATCACAGATTCTACTTTTTGGAAGTATGTCCAACATAAGAATTTTCACCGGAAAATGTCATCTGAACAAGTAACCTCCACTTTTGTTCTGACCAAAAAAATTATCGTGATTTTAACGGTAAAAAACGGTAAAAATTCTACAGTGAAAAACTGTTAATTGGTTAACAGAAAGTTTCCGTACTATATACTGTAAATAACTGTGATAGATCTAATGGTTTTATTTACAGTTTTTGAAAGTGAAAAAGAACAACTCATTGTATAATTTACAGTGAAAAAACGTAAATTGACATTCCCACAATTCCCTGCGTGACACTTCACATTTGATCTATTTTTGTTAAAATAACTATGTTTCTTCATAGTTTTCTTAGTTTGTTCTAATCAGTTATGTACATTAGGGTTTTATGTTACATTTAATGTTGTTAAATTAATGTTTATTGCATTTTTAAAATTTCATGTGTGTTACCATGATGGTGTTTAATGTTTGTGTGAATGACACTGTGCAGCTTCTATTATATTAGTATTACATTTCTTGTGTAAGAGTTGCTTGTGTTGTGATGAGCTTTGATTGATCATGTGACTCTCATCACTGCTGTGATTGTTGGTTATCAGTGTATTGCAATGGTACAAAACAGATATTAATACTTCAATTGGATGTTAAATTCACAATATATCAGATAATGAATTACAGTTTATTACTGTAAATTTTAAGTTAAGTCTGTAAAACCAATAACGTTGCTACCGTATTTTTGACGGTAAAGTACTGGCAACCACAGCTGCCGTTTTTTTACCGTAAAAATCACGGTTTAATTTTTTACAGTGTAAGGGGAAAAAAAGCATTGCAGTACATTGCGCTGATTAAATCTGATCGCTAATCATATCACGTGAAACCGTGCTAATTATACTTTCTCAAATTGTTAAAGGGGACATATCATGCTAAATCCACTTTTTTAGCCCTTAAATGCATTTTGTTGTATATTTGGAGTGTTTAGAAGTACAGAAAAGTTGAAATTATTTTCTTCAGGTGCTTCGTTGATATCTTTGTATTCTGGTTTGGTCCTATTTTTCAACCTGTTCCGATTTTTCTGTTTTCTATGACGTTTTTTGAACTATTACGTCACAGTATTTGCAGCGGAACTGCCAAATAAGGACATCGACTACCGGCTCAACACTTCGAGCAATCCGCCATTTTTATTTCTCGCTGCAATTTTGTAGTCCAAGCTAAAGGATGAAGAAGTTACGAGAGGGTAAGTTAAAATGTTCGGTTGTTGGATGTAGTAACCCACACGCTTGTGACAGGGCGCATGTTTAACTGAAAGAACGAGCAGAGAGAGAGACCCGGTCGCGCGCACTCTCTCTCTCTCTTCGGAGCCAGGCGAAAGTGTAAACAAGACATCACCGTCTCCAAACTAGGCGCTGTCTTGCTCTCTCTCCCTCGCACATATTAATCAAAATAAATCGACACGGTGGTAAAAGGTCGGAAGACCAAAGTTTCATGTGTAAATACAGTAACACACCATTGCGATACATCCATATGAAGACGTTGTTCTGCAGGTTCGTCGTCTTCATTTTCATCTCGCTCCGGCTCCAACTCTGGCTCGAACATGTAAGGCTGGCTGGACAAGTCTTCCGTTGTTGACATTTTGTTAATAACGTGTGAATAAAAAGTTTCTGTGCCGCTAGATAATCGTATCTCTGCTATCAAACTACAAAAATGGCCGAACGGGGTGGAGTTGAACCTCTGCAAGCTGGAGAGGGGGCGGGGTATGAAGTGTCTCAATTGTATTTAAAGAGACCGCACCAAAACGAGTTGCTCTCAGACGCACATCAGAAAAGGGGTAGAAAAGGGGCCTGTGGAGCTATAATAATGAGGAATTCAGACCCAAGCATTGCAGTTCCGCTTTATATAGACTACAAATGTATGATTTATATGTAAAAAGGAACGATTTAAAAGCATGATATGTCTCCTTTAATGTTTACAACATCAGCATTGCGTGACTACATTTAATGTGTATTAGGGATACCTGTAGTTCAGTCTCTGTGCAGTTTAATTTCGAATTGTCATACCAACAAATTAATGTTCCATAGAATGTTCCACAAGTGATTGTCGTTTGAACCTTTCTGGATACGCCATCGAATTGATAAGTTTAATTATATCAAGTGCTGTGAGAAAAGGCTATAAATCTCCACCTCCAACATCCTCACACACAACATAGCCTACTAGCCGAGACATCTTCTTCATGTGTACAGATGTGACGTAATGACGCAAAGACATGCTCGAATGTCCCGCGGAAATCCACCAGTACCACTGGAATGAAAAACATTATTATAAGCTTACCGTTTTGAATCGAGCTAAGGCAAGCAGATAGTTTTGAACACTGGCTGGTTATGCACTTGCTAAAAAAAATATTTTGGATAATTTTTAACCCAAAAAAGTTACGGACTGCAGCTTTAAGGAATGAATAATGATGTTAATAATGTTGTAAAAGTATTGCTTGTTCATGTTAAAGGGATGGTTCATAAAATTGTCATTTACTCACCCTCAAGTTGTTCCAAACCTGTACAGTATACGTTTTCTTTCTTTTTCTGCTGAGCACAAAAGAAGATATTTTTAAGAATGTTTGTAACCAAACGGTTGTGGGGCACCATTGACTTCCATTTTTTTTTTTCTATACCATGGAAGTCAGTGGGGGTGCCCCACAACTGTTTGGTTACAAACATTCTTCAAAATATCTTCTTTTGAGTTCAGCAGAAGAAAAAAGAAAAAAACGTGTACTGTACAGGTTTGAAACAACTTGAGAGTGAGTAAATGATGACAAAATCACATTTATTGGTGAGCTATCCCTTTAACTAGAGTCAATGTTAACAAATGAAAACCTATTGCAAAGTGTTACCTTTTAGGACAAAGTAGCAACTGTGTAAAAAAAAAAAAAAATTTATTTCTTTTTTGGATACAGTAGGCTATCTCCTCGACAATCTAATAAACAGTTATCAAAGCTGGTTGGTCGAAATACCCCAGTGGCTTGAACGGAGTTATAGGCACTGCAGCTCTCTGCCATATAATGTCTTTTTGTTGCATGTTTCTGAAAACTATGCCATACATTAAAAAAAAAATTAAAAAAAATGGCCCAAAACAGCGTAGCCCTCGAAGTCCAACATATGGCAATAGATGCCCATCTCCAATCCGTGGAGGAGGCATTTGTCTGTAGTGCCATTCAGACCAATGACAGCAGCATGTGGGCGTGTGTTGAGAGTGTGTGAGGTGCTTTTTGAGTTTAGTAAATGACTGCAGCAAGAAATACTGTGGGGCTGGGGGGCTTCTGAGCGATGGAACAGACCCTGTGTGCTGAAATATCAGCGTTTGGGCTTTTCTGACGAGGATTCAAGAAAAACACTGAAACAAAAAAAATGAGCAGCGTCTCCTAACTGGACCAGACAATGGAAGTAGCTTCATGCAGCACTAACAATTCACCCAAGGGAAACAAGTACGTACTAAATCAGACTACCTCAGCCAGAGGTAGCAGAAACTAACGTGTGGCTCGAAAGCGACACATTTCTTCACTGGGATGCATGCAAAAAGAAGCGTGGAGGAAAAGAGCAGACGCGTATGTATATTTTCCCAATGACTTTGGTGGCATTCCAGCACTGTGAGGAGATTTAGTGTGTAGTTTATTTTGTTTTAAATGTTTGCGATGGAGCGTCTTTAGATATCCTCGGCGACTACGCATCTAATGCTGCTATGGATCGTCCGGAATGAACATCTGAATTTATCTCATCGAGTTTTTTCCACAGCGCTGCTTCCACCTGAAATTCCGCAACCCGTATGAAACAGGAGCTCCGCTTCACCTACACAGCCGCTGTCGGGAAAATGACCAGCTCGTCTGTATGCTCTTGAGATTTGTTTGGCCTTTCTGGGAATCTGAAACAAGCAAAGGACGAATCGTGCACCTCAGAAGTGAGAGAAGAAGGAATTGTATGGTGCTCTGAGCTGTAACTACATCTACTCATCTCCAACCTGACACAATGTTCGCACTCGGGATTTATTTGTGGGAAACTATTGTATTTTTCAGGTACGTATCGCGCTGTTTTGATGCGAGAGTGCTTTTTGCTCAAACAGGCTATTTTCTTGTTTTCTATCGAGGTGGTTTCTTTACTTTTGCTGAGAATTGTGGTACCCTATAAAAATACAAAAAAAAAAAAAATACAAAATCGTCGTATCAATGATTGAGTCGTTGGCCTGTTAGTTCATCTGTTGTAATATTATGTCTGCTAATTTAAAAAAATAAATAAACTAAGTCATAATTCCGTGTCATTCAGTCATCCAAGTCAGAGATGGCAAGGATTCATTTTAAACCAGGCTAAATAGCGAACACTAGTGGTCATTCGATGAATAGAAAGTTATCAACAGGCACATATGAAGGCAACAAACTACCTAAAATCATTCAGTGTGTGAGTGTGAGATATATTTAGTAACTTTCTGGAGTGTTTTTATATGTATGTGTATATATATATATATATATATATATATATATATATATATATATATATATATATATATATATATATATATATATATATATATATATATATATATATATATTAGCAGTGTCATAATCCCTAAAGCTAATAATTCCCAAACTAGGGATATATCATGGCAGATGTGTTGTGATTGACAATGTAATTACATTATCCATCCATCTATCCATCCATCCATCCATCCATCCATCAGGTCTGTTGTTATACAGTGCAGTTCTATGACAAAGTATAGGCCTGTAAAAACTTACACCACCCTTATGCTGTCATGTTTATGCACATTTATTCAGTTTACTTTTTAATTACAAAATGAATATTTAATTTTACAGATGCAATCTATTTCAATCATAATCATATTTAATTTATATCATAACACTGATTATCTCAAACGTAAGAATCCTCTATTACAATATCATGAACATACTCACCTTATCTGGCTGGTGGTTTGCAGTAATTATTTTGCATTCTATGGGCAGTGTTTAGTTAATGAACTAGAATCAGGATATTGCAGTCTCAGCTCTTGCTGTTGAACTTTTGCAGAGGCTGTTAATTGATATCTTTCTCCTAGTTTCAGCCTACACTCCAACCTCGTTTCACATGCAGACTTATTACTAAACATTGATCGCTCTATCGATGCTAATGCCACTGACGAATACAAATTGTACACAAACATAATTCGCTCTATGAATTGCATCTCTCTAATTGATTTCCATATTAGCTTGCACATTTTCCAAGCTAGGATTGTCACGTGAGAGACTGCTGTGTGCATGTCACTGGAGAAGCAGAGGCATGGCTATTAAAATACATGTGTAAAGCAGTTATGATGTTATGTCATCACAATAAAATATGCAGGTAATGCTGTGTTAAGCCAGTCCAATTATTGCAGCTGTGTGCATCTCTACACTGTAAAAGATATGGCAACATCTAAATGAACAGAAACATTATTTATTACGACTGAATAAACAGTAATTTAGCCCAACGAAGCAACATATTACAAAATTAAATTTGACAAGATATTGGACATTTGAGGAAACGAACATTCTAATAATATGACTAAAATATAACCAATATTCTAAAATGACTTAAGAAACAATTGACAAAATAAACTTTTTGTTTTGGATTAAATAACTTTATTTTTGCATTACTTTTCTGTGTTGTTACTCATCAAAGATGTACTTCATGTCATCAAAACCCATTAATATTAAAAATAAACGCTTTCTTTGTAGGATTTGTTCAAGAAGAGTCAGAAAAAATCAAATGAAACAAAGCAAGGACTTATTTTTTGTAGTGCTGTGTCAATGTCAGTGTCCCTCTGTTCCATCAGCCCATTTTTTTTAATAGGCCTATATATATTTTTATTTTAAACAATGTAATCTCTGTGCTGGTTTGCATGAAGATCCTCTTTAAAGGTGTAGTTGCATTGCTGTTTGATATTAATGCATATCCCTATTTCTGTTAAATTGCTGCTTGGCTCAATGATGAAAACTATGAAAAAAAATTGCACTTGCCTCAATGCCTCAAGGGTTAATATCTACTAATAGAGATTTAGTTTCGGTCTCTCTGGTAATTGTATATGCACAGGTAGTGACTGCAGCGCCGGATACATATATGATCTCAATTTTGTGCTCTTAGAGCTTTTCAAATCTAATTTTTCCACTCAAAGTGGAGGAAAATGAGGGGAAGGACAGCTTGTTCATCATCTAAAGAAAAAAAAAGCTATAAATAGTATTCATTGTAACCATTATTTTTAGGAAGGATCATTCCTAACTCCTAATGCATCATTAATAATCAAAGACAGGATTGTACCACAAATAGCACTGACCCATCACTAGCAATACTCATTTTGATTTTGGATCCACCACCTTTCTTTCTATCTGAGAGGTTATTATTTATTGAGGTCTGTGCTAAAATGAAGATTTGAAGATCAAGTAATTTGGGGTTTATTCTGACATGTTCTCATCTGTCCTTCAGTAACCGCATTGACAAATTGAGAGCAGCTTGAAGAAATGCCATCTTGGTGCCAGAGAGGCCTTTGATTTCTTGAGTGTTACAAGATCAATAAGGATTGTGTTCATCAGTGGTCCTAAGAACATAATGAGCTACACTTAGGGCTAATGATTGGATCCTCACATTAAAGTATGCAGGTCTCTGGGTTGTTTGCATATATTTTCTGGCAGGAGGCTCTGGTTTGGTTCCTGCTGCATCAGCAGAAGGATCAGGCCCTCTCCACTGCCATGACCAGCATCAAGGTTCATTTGTTCAGTGCTGCCTTCATCAGTGAAACCATTAATTACTAAAGATGCAGTTTAAAGGTAGGGTAGGCAATTTCGGAGAGGCTAGCAATAGCAAGCTAGCTTTCCTTCAAACCTCCTTCAAAACACTGGAACGAACACAGCAACAGCAAAGTATGCAAAGCGTCGTGAGAGACGGCGTTAATTTACCTCATGTCTCAAAGCACATAACATTACAATAATAATCAATGTAAACAACTTCCAGAGCTCTTATTTGTACCACATGACTGCTGCAGATTTATTTCAGCGTTGATAGTGATGTCAGAGAAACGCATACATTTGAGTCTGAGGACGTGAACCGCTCTGAGTAGAACGTCACGGGGTTGCCATCTTGTAATTACAGTTGTGACATGGCGTGACCGCAGCATAAGCTCTTTGATTTGGTTCAGGAGGAACTGTAAAAGGCGACTGCTGTTTTGTTTTTGGCGCTCGGTGACTCTGCATAGCCTCATGAAACCCTCTAATGACGTGTGATGTTTGTGTGTGCGGAGGTATGGAAATACACACACTGATAGGCAGGTAGGACATCCTATTATTGCATTCGGACCGAGTGCAATGATTGGACGAATATTTTTCTGTCCTGAGACTTCCACAGAAGATATATGTAGATAAGTACATACCACTTCTATTATTGATTGCTATCAGGATGTGAAGAGAATTTCAACCAGTATAACAAAAAGAAAATTGCCTACCCTACTTTTAACTCACATTACGTTTCCAGTTTACTCCATCTTTTGTCAGCTACTGGTTACAATGAGATGGATATGCAGGGAACCAAAACTAATAGCGACTGTATCCTCAGATTTCACACTGTCACCAAGATTTTTTCGATGGTGTGTTCATGTAAAGAGCCTATAGTCACAGAGAATAGCTCTGGAAGAGACTCAATAATCTGGCATGCCATGACTAATCTCATTATGCTTGCATTGCAAAATTTTACATTAAACACAAATGAATGTGTTTCTCACAATGGGATGATTCACTCACACAGTCACACACACACACAGACTATATATATAATTAATTCCTGGGATTCTGTATTATTTCAGATTTCAGTCCCTTAGACTTTTTAATGTGGTGTTCACCAAAATAACAAAATAAAAAACTTTTCACAATATTTTGGTATGTCCATTATAATAAATAAAAATAATGATTGCATTTAAATCATTTTTATCTTAATATCTTATTTCTATCTTACTGTAAGCATTTTGTCATGTCCCTAAGGCACTTCACTGAATTTGTACTTATTTAACAAATATTTCCCTAAATATTTGATAAAATGCGCATATTATTTTCTTGTGAAAAAAAGAAAGAAAGCTATTTTATAAGAAAAACGATTATAGAGCCATGTCCCTGAACTCAACCCCGTCATGCCACCCATTCTCCACCACTCATCATTGAAATGACATCATTCAGGTCTCTTTAACAGTGGTGCAGAAGATGGTAAGTAGTTTCAGCATTTTTATTCATATTTTTGAGGCGTATTATAGGCAGGGAGGGTACTGTCAAGCTTAACAACTCAACCCCATCACATAAAATTAAGATGGATGTATTATTTCTCAATTTTATTTAATGACATGAGTAAATACAATGTACTTATTTCATTGCTGCCATGTATGGTCTACTTTAATTTTTTGGATCAATATTAGTTTAGGTACACTTCAGTGTCGCTGAATATTGATGGGGACGTGTCCCTAGCGTCCCTGCTAAATTCTGTGCCCTTGATACACACACGCATGTTGTTTTCATGTTGTATGGGGACTTTCAATTGGCATAATGATTTCTATACTGTACAAACTGTCTCTTCTCTCCCCATACACTAAACCTAGCCATCACAGAAATCTTTCTGCGTTTGTACATTAACATCAGTTTGAATGATTGATAAGCTGTTTTCCCATGAGGACCAAAAAATGTCCCCATAAGGACAATGATTTTGGATATTGCCGTCTTTGTGGAGATATTTTTTCCCCATAATATAGGGTTTACCAGGCCACACACACACGCACTAAGTCTGCATTTATTTGATCATAAATACAGTAATATTGTGAAATGTTACAACTTACAATTTTGTTTTCTGGTTTTATCATTTATTCCTGTAATGGTAAAGCTGAATTTTCAGCATCATTGCTGAAGAAACATTTATTATTTTCATCAATGTTGAAAACAGTTGTGCTAGCCACTTAATATTTTTCTGGAAACCATTATACCTTTTTTAAGGATTTTTTTCTCTAATGAAAAGAAAGTTCAAAAGAACAGCACTTATTTAAAATAGAAATCTTTAGTAACAATGTAAAAGTCTTTACTATCAATTTCTTTTTTATCTGAATTTATTCATTTATTTTCTACACCTGTATCTACAAAGTTGAGCTTTTGGGTCTTTACTGACACTTTTTTCTTATGCTGTTCATTTTGAACCATTCAGCGTGTGTTAAAATGAAAGAGTTTAATTAAAATGGATTAACAGTCTTTTGTTACGATGACCGATCACACATTATGTTTAGATTTAAAAGAGATATGTTGAGCTGCATTTCCCAGAATATTCTCTATGACGCATTCACATTTAAATGCCATACACTTCTCCAATTTAATAGTTGCCCAACACCAGTAAATGTTAATGAGCAGAAAGAATAATGATGTGCGGAATGGAAAAAGCCTGACTATTGCTTATTTCGAAAATAAAAAGGATAAGTGGTGACGCAAGAAAGTCAATGGACATGAAAGAATAATGGATATGCTGCCGAAATAGTTAGACAGGATTCAGTGGCTGGTTAAGAAAATAGAGCAATTCCCTTCAAAGAAAGACCCATGAAATTGGCAAGAACAGGACCATGTCTCAAGGACTTAGGTGAAATCAATATACCAAAGGCTCTTTTATGATTATCATCCTCCATTTTTGTCAGACACACTGGTGCTGTATATGAAAAAAAAAAAGTCCATTGTTCCTGTGAGTTTTCAGTAATCAGGTATGTGAGAGGACTTATATAAGTCAATAGATATTAAAGTCCATCATGTTGCACAGAGACGTGGTAATTAAATGTAGGGCAGATAAAGAGCCCTATGGAAGCAGTTAAAATGTGACTAATCAGCACTAAAAGTGGTCTTAGGCTAAAAATCCCGTGGGATAAGTTATCATGTGACTCGCAGGCCAGTTAGTGACCTGACTTTTAGTGTGAATTCAGCGGGCGGGTTACACTGAGGTTTCAAAGGGATGGACATGCACCCTGTTATCACTTATTAAGCTCTAATGGCTTTCAATGCTAATGAAGACACAGATACTCCTGTATGACGAGGTCTCGATTCATTACCATGTTCATTTAGCTTTTTCATAGATTCTCTTTTGGTCTAAAGTGAATAAGCTTCAGCTCTGGAGATTTAAACCCAAAGCTTGTCAATTGTTTAATATCACTTTTTGAAAACGACAGCATTTAATGTTATAGACATAGACCTTTGTAACGAGAATGAAAGCGAGGCCGTGAGGGATAGACGTGCATCTCCTCAGTGGGTTGTACTGATATTTAATGCGTTTTTGGATTGTTCGGCTGATGAAACGCTGCAAACATATATTTCCAAGAAATTTCAGTAGACAAAAAAACTCTGGGCAACGTGAGCTGTGGAAAATTATGTGATTTAAGAGTTTTATACTGCTTTTTACAGCAGATGCCATTGAAAACACGGGTAAGTCTATCCCTCACAGCCTCGCTTTCATGTTATGGCGCTGCTCCGAATAAGGTCTATTGGTTTGCCAAAGGGTAAAAAGTGTAATTGTAATTGAATATATATATCATAATGCAGTGCCTGTCCTCCTCTGTTCTTTAACGCACATGTCTTTCTCCCATTCCACAGCTTGGCAGCGTCCCAACAAGCAGCGGCTCGGAAAGCTGCCTCCCCCATGCCCCCGTCAGAATTCCTGGACAAGCTTATGGGAAAAGTGTCCGGTTATGATGCAAGAATCAGACCTAATTTCAAAGGTAGGTGTATCCACCAAGACACTGCTGGATATCGCAGGAATGTAGCCAAGCGGTACTTTAAAATGTTTAAATAGTTGGAACTATAATGCAAGAATATATGATAAATGTATATTGACTATTTGTCAGTAAATGGAAACAAGGGATGTATTGTTATAATAATCCAACATTTTTCCACAAACACGCATAGTTTTCCTGTACAAATTATTTTCAGATTCTGATTTCAAAGCATATTGCATCCAAACCTGATACCTAAAATTTAAATGATTCTCTTAAGATTTTTTAATAATAATAGAATAGCAGCCTGCTATATACCTCAGTGCATGACAGATATTGTTTAGGATATATTATATAGAGTGGATACTTTCTGAATGACCTGTACAGTAGTTATATTAAGAAAGCTTTTGGCTACATTGCTGTTCCTTTTCCATGATCTCGTATCATTATCCTGAGTGAATGTCTGTGGTGGGACTCGGTATCCTCTATATTATATTGTGACGTGTGCTGGCAATGTTAGTAATAGCCACTGCAAGATACATGTCAGAGGTTTCCTTATATTCAACAATATATTAATGTCAATCCCTGCAAATTACAGTCTGCCTGTTTCTTAGCTATTCTTGGAAATATACTTTTAAAAAAAATTTTTTTTTAGCTGTGTTAAAAGCAATACCTTGTCTTTTAATACATATATGAATTACAAAATACAAACTAAATAATATATTTGAAATATTTGTGACAATGTACACATAAACACAGATGCAAGATTAAAAGCTATGTTTCTTTCCCTTACAATTTTTTTCTGCATTTCTAGTGACTACTGCACTATTATGTAGTGTATATAATGTGCAGCAGTTGATTAAAGAAAGTGTATATATTCACTTCTTATGTATTGTGTTTGTGTGCATATATTTGGTATATATTCAATTCATTTCGAATATTGACCTGTTTGAATGCATATTATTTATAGAGCCAAATGTATCAGTTGTTTGACCAGTAACACTTTATAATAAATTTAGTAAACTATTAAATTATATAATGCTTAACAAATCATTATTGTACATTGGAATATGATCTGCTGATCTGTTAAGCTTTATGTAAAGTTTAATTATTGATTAATGAAAGATATTATAAAGTGTTCTCTTTTGACCAAGATATGTTTAATATAATGCAGGTTCTATGCTAAATGATATTTTAAAGAGTAAAAAATCTGTATATGTGCAATCTCACTCTTCCTTTGAAAATATAGGTAGGTAAAACCATTACTGAATGATAGGAACATTGCAGTAATGTATGCTGGGACTTTGTCCAGACTGTTAAACCTGCTTGAACGCTTAAATGGCAGAGGGTTACCATCTGATTTTGAGTGGCCTTGCATCTTAACCTTGCTTGTGGCAACGAATTTCTCTCTTTTATTTTTTTATTTATTTATTTTTGTTGACAGTCAGTGCTGTGATATGGTGAATGAAGTCTGACGTCTTCAATTTTTTGCTGTTTGCTGAGTTTTGCTGCAACCTGAATGGCGTCGGTTGATTGTTTTCTCACTTAAATTTACCCAGAAGAAGCAAATATTCTCAACATCATAAACTCTGCATTGCCTTTATGGTTTCAATGTGTAATTTAAACCCTATAATTGTCAGAAATTCTATATAATATAACAAAAGTTACAATGGCAGTTGATATACGCTGTCTGAATAAACACTGGCCCTCATTCGTGATTTCATTATGTAATTCATTCACTTCATTTTATAAGGGCACATGGGTCCCATGGTCACATGACCAGACCAGACATTATGAAATACAAAGGTTCGTCACAGCTGTCAGGTCAAGCATGTAACTACACTCTGAGCCGGAAGCTCGTGCGTCCTCAGACAGTTTTCTGTGCTCCACTGTAGAACGCATTCCCTAAAATTCATATAGCAGGCAGCCTGACAGCATATCCTGATACATTTCTGAAGGAAAAACCGAGAGAGAACGTTTCAAGGGTCCTAGGCTCCTACGTAAACAGCATCTGATGTGTGAAGACATTTTTTCCAGCTCATGGTGAGGAGGAGGAGTTCACCTCCTCTGATTACTGCCTCTCCTGCAAATTTGGTCGTACAGCAGTAGTGAAAAAGGGAGTGAAAAAGATAAGAATTGCCTGAAGCAACGAATGTGCTGGCATGAGAAGAAATTACACTGATCATGACTGGGACTCACAGTGGGAAATCCTTCCAACTGATTTAGCCGGGACCATTTGAAATGGAAAGATCATAGTCTGGCACATTTGGGGCACCCCATGCAGCTAGGACCAGGATTTATATATTTCCAGATCATAATCTTTCACATGTACCTTTTCAGTCAATGAATAATGTAAGATTTTATTTTAATAAGGCTGAAGTGTGTAATTTTTTGGTAACCCTTTCCAACAAGGTTCAGTTCATTATTAATGCATTAAATGTCATTAACTATCAATGCATTTATTAATTCAGGTACTTTTGTATTTTAACATAAAATTAAATATATAACTTAAAATTAACATATTACGACTGAATACGAATTTACAATGAATGAGTCCATTTACACTACTGTACAAAAAACAGAAAGGGGAAGAAAAATAAGTTATAAATTTATTATGACATCTTTAAGGAAGCGCTAAAAAATGTACTTTTATTTAACTATGTTTAAAAAATAGACTGTAATATCAGCCAAATCAAAGTATTTCGTTGAGCTAATAGAAAAAAACGCTAACAATCCTAGGTCGTTATTTAATATTATAAATACGGTTATAAACCCTCCTATATTAAATCTAGATCCGACCCCATTGATATGCGAGAACTTAATTAATTCATTTAAAACTAAGATTGAGAATCTTAGAGGAATTATCCCACAAATGAGCAGTGACTTTTTAGGCCTTGTTACACAGACTGCAGCTTTTAATCAATTTGAACTCATTACATGTCAGCGGCTGCGGGAAATTGTAAGCAGGCTGAAACCTACCGGGTCAGTTATGGATATGGTTCCTCCATGGTTTTTAAAAGAAAACATTGAGGTTATTGGACCTAGTATTCTTCAAATTGTGAATAAAAGCTTAGATACAGGTATTTTTCCTAGGCCTTTGTGCTACTAAAAAAACAATTTAGATTCAACTGACTTGTCTCATTTCAGACCGGTCTCTCATCTCTCATTTATGTCAAAATTTTGAGAAAAAGTGATGTTTAATCAACTACATGTTTACTTAGAACAGAATAAGATTGGTGAAGTTTACCAGTCTGGTTTTAAGAAGCATCATTTCACAGAGACTGCCCTTGTAAAAGTGTTCAATGATTTACTGATGACAGTGGATGCTGGTGATTCAGTAGTGTTAGTTTTATTAGACCTAACTGCAGCTTTTGATACAATAGATCACACGGTGCTGCTTTCGCGGCTAGAAGAGTATGTTGGGATTCAGGGGAAGGCCCTAAATTGGTTTAAGTCATACCTGACTGCATGGCTGTAAGATTTGGCTCATATACATCGAGATCGACATCACTAATATGTGGTGTGCCACAAGGCTCTATCCTGGCCCCAATGCTCTTTTCGCTTTATATGCTCCCGACTTATTTATCACATCTGTTAATGGAGTATCAGACAGGAAGAACTTTGATATCAACTCAAAATTTGCTGAAAATTCCAAGGACCAAGTTAAGCCAGAAAGGGGATCGTGCATTTGGGGTAGTAGCGCCAAGACTTTGGAATAGCTTACCATTACATGTTAGGGACGCTGACTCTGTACATGTTTTTAAAGTACAACTTAAGACATTTGTTTGCCATGGCCTATTCATCCTTTTGATGATGATTTTTATTCTTTTTATTCTATTACTATTGTACTATTTTGTCTATCTTACTGAGATGATGTAAAGCACATTGGTCAACATGTGTTGTTTTAATAGTGCTATACAAATAAAAGTGACATTAACATTGTGATAGACAAAAGTTTCGTTTTTTTAATGTTTTTGAAAGAAGTCTCTTATGCTCACCAAGGCTGCATTATCAATATTTCACAATATTACTGTTTTATATATTTAGTATTTTATTACAACTTAAAGTAACTGTCTACTATGTTAATGCATTTTAAAATGTAATTTGTTCCTGCGATGGCAAAAGCTGAATTTTCAGCATCATTATTCCAGTCTTCAGTGTCACATGATCCTTCAGAAATCGTTTCTTATTATCTTGAAAACAGTTGTGCTGCTTATTATTATTATTATTATTATTATTATTATTATTTAAACAAAATTTGGTGGAAACCATGAAACATTTTTCCGGATTCTTTGATTAATAGAACATTCAAAAGAACAGCATTTATTTGAAATAGAAAGATTTTACTGTCACTCAATTTAATGCATTACTTACTTTGAAAAAAAATCTTACTGAACCAAACTTTTGAACGGTTGGGTATTGTACAATAATTATTAGTTCGGCCTATTTTTTTCATATATATATATATATATATATATATATATATATATATATATATATATGTATATGTATATATATTAGTTCATGACACCTAATGTATTAACTGATGTTAACTAGTTTACCTTATTGGTACAGTGAGGAAAATAAGTATTTGAACACCCTGCTATTTTGCAAGTTCTCCCACTTGGAAATCATGGAGGGGTCTGAAATTGTCATCGTAGGTGCATGTCCACTGTGAGAGACATCATCTAAAAAAAAAAATCTAGAAATCACAATATATGATTTTTTTAACTATTTATTTGTATGATACAGCTGCAAATAAGTATTTGAACACCTGTCTATCAGCTAGAATTCTGACCCTCAAAGACCTGTTAGTCTGCCTTTAAAATGTCCACCTCCACTCCATTTATTATCCTAAATTAGATGCACCTGTTTGAGGTCGTTAGCTGCATAAAGACACCTGTCCACCCCATACAGTCAGTAAGAATCCAACTACTAACATGGCCAAGACCAAAGAGCTGTCCAAAGACACTAGAGACAAAATTGTACACCTCCACAAGGCTGGAAAGGGCTACGGGGAAATTGCCAAGCAGCTTGGTGAAAAAAGGTCCACTGTTGGAGCAATCATTAGAAAATGGAAGAAGCTAAACATGATTGTCGATCTCCCTCGGACTGGGGCTCCATGCAAGATCTCACCTCGTGGGGTCTCAATGATCCTAAGAAAGGTGAGAAATCAGCCCAGAACTACACGGGAGGAGCTGGTCAATGACCTGAAAAGAGCTGGGACCACCGTTTCCAAGGTTACTGTTGGTAATACACTAAGACGTCATGGTTTGAAATCATGCATGGCACGGAAGGTTCCCCTGCTTAAACCAGCACATGTCAAGGCCCGTCTTAAGTTTGCCAATGACCATTTGGATAATCCAGAGGAGTCATGGGAGAAAGTCATGTGGTCAGATGAGACCAAAATAGAACTTTTTGGTCATAATTGCACTAAACGTGTTTGGAGGAAGAAGAATGATGAGTACCATCCCAAGAACACCATCCCTACTGTGAACCATGGGGGTGGTAGCATCATGCTTTGGGGGTGTTTTTCTGCACATGGGACAGGGCGACTGCACTGTATTAAGGAGAGGATGACCGGGGCCATGTATTGCGAGATTTTGGGGAACAACCTCCTTCCCTCAGTTAGAGCATTGAAGATGGGTCGAGGCTGGGTCTTCCAACATGACAATGACTTGAAGCACACAGCCAGGATAACCAAGGAGTGGCTCTGTAAGAAGCATATCAAGGTTCTGGCGTGGCCTAGCCAGTCTCCAGACCTAAACCCAATAGAGAATCTTTGGAGGGAGCTCAAACTCCGTGTTTCTCAGCGACAGCCCAGAAACCTGACTGATCTAGAGAAGATCTGTGTGGAGGAGTGGGCCAAAATCCCTCCTGCAGTGTGTGCAAACCTGGTGAAAAACTACAGGAAACGTTTGACCTCTGTAATTGCAAACAAAGGCTACTGTACCAAATATTAACATTGATTTTCTCAGGTGTTCAAATACTTATTTGCAGCTGTATCATACAAATAAATAGTTAAAAAATCATACATTGTGATTTCTGGATTTTTTTTTTAGATTATGTCTCTCACAGTGGACATGCACCTACGATGATAATTTCAGACCCCTCCATGATTTCTTAGTGGGAGAACTTGCAAAATAGCAGGGTGTTCAAATACTTTCCTCACTGTAAGTGTTTCTTTGCCATTGCCATTGCCTATGCATTTTCATATGCATTTCCCCAAAATGTGTATCAAAAAGAGCATCCTGACCAGCTCAGCACAGCGGCATTGACTCAACCTTGAGGCGGTACTATCTGTCTAACTGACCAACAGTGAACAGGGGTGAAACCCGTTTGAAAACTACAAAAAAAAGAAAAAAAAAGAAAAATGTATTCTGTTTGGTACCACAGATATTACACACTTTAGCCTCAGTTTTTCTGGAATAGACAATATCTTAGCGCTCGCTGACAGATCAAAGTGCTGCGTTAAACAAATTGGGGACGTGTGAACCTGAGAGGAGCGGGGACAGTTGGTCCGCTAGCTTGAGCTGTAATCTGCGGCCGCTAGTGATGAATGCTTTGGAATGCAGCTGCGCCTCCCGTACCCACGTTAACCTTGTCCCTTCTCATCAGTCACAGCGAGGAGCTACGAGGCCGACAGCCACGAGGTGCTACAGATTCCGCCCAAATAGCACAATCATCGGCTGCTTGCGCCATGCCGTACACCAACAGTCTCCCTCCCGTCCCGTTTCAAACCAGCTGCCACGATGCATTATAGTCATGATCAGTGCAATACTTTCTGATTACTATTTCGCTTTGCTTCTGAATGGGTTCGATGAGACAAGTGTACATTTTGTAAATATACAGTCTGCTGCGGTATATTTACTGATTGCTTTTTTGTTTTTCTTTTTGGATGTCCTGTATTGTGTCTGTTACCTCTTTGCATCTCCTCCTCATTCATGTAAAGTGCAGAACTGAAGCTTTAGTAGCTGGTGGAGCTTGATGTTAATTTGGTGCTATCAGCACATGCTTAATGGGACTTTAATAGGATTAATGGGAATTCTCTAATGAGTCGGGGTGCAGCGTTCACATACAAACGGCAATGGTGAACCTACAGATGCTTTTCACTCGGTTTAAATGATGACAAATGAGTGAAATCCTGATCAAGACTGTTTCTTATGTGATGTTTGAAGCTAGCGGATAAGTTATCTGCAGAGAGCAGCAGCATCCCCAGCAGAATGTGTGTATCTGCTTTAAGAGGTGGCTATAAATGATTTTGTAACATCAAGCAAGCTTTCAGAGATGCTATGAACTGTATTTCCACCATGGGGGTAACGAAGCGTCTCAGGATCGCGCTAGATAATTGCGTTTTTATTTTGCGGGTAGAGAGAGAAGGCAATGCGTCTGTGAAGGGGGGCTGCGGGCCTCAAGAAACATCACAACAGAACAATCAAATGACACCGAGACAGAGCAAGGTTAGATGTGATTTTAATTTTTCATACACGTTTTAGCTCATCGCCTACAAATTGTTCCAGTTCTCACAGGGCTGCAGAGACAATCATCCATGGAAATGTAATTTTAAAACTTCTGTTACTCGCATTTGAGCTTGATCGTGCAACTCTAGAGCGATTTATCACTGTCTGCGGACTGGGGAAAAAAAATGGGTGTAGGGTTTACGTTGAAACAATTTTCACTCCGAAATTGCTAGTACTTTTCACAAATAATTGAAAACAGAGAAACGGCAAGTAACATTGACATTCAGAAATTTTGAAGTAGACATTTGCTTGTAGAACATACTCAATATCAATAAAAATCATTTTTACTGTGCAAGATGGTTAGATTGAGATTGGCCTTTGCAAAAGACCGTTTGGGTGTTTGCAAACAGAGATGACATGTTTTGTGGGGGGAGACTACACCAAAAATGTAAGCTTTTTTTAAGATTTATGCAATTTAATTAATAGTAAAATTCCATCAAATTGAATTTAATAATCCTTACGTAATTTTAATTGAATAATTGTTCAATTAATTGTTCAATTGCTGCTTGTTCTTTGATTAACATTAATGACAGGCAGCTTTAAGATCTGACGCTGCTGCACATGACGCGGATCTCACACGCGTCCCAGTTTCTCACAAGTCTTTACGTTCATTTAAGACTTTATTCAACTTATTTAAGACTGCTCTTATGAGAACACTAGTCAAAACGAAAATTTTTGCATAATTGTGTGTTATTGTTCATTCAAAGCAAAAGAGAACTCGATTATGGCTCGCCGTCTGTGCGCACGATACTGACGCGCGTCTTTCGCGTTCTCTTTTGTCTTGTTGCCCTTGAATTGTTGAGTTAAAAAAAATTTACACGTTAAAGGGATAGTTCACTTTGAAATTAAATTTTGGTATGTTTTAGCTTACCTCAAGGGCATCCAAGATGTAGGTGTCTTTGTTTCCGCAGTAGTTTCAATTTTAATATTTTCAGGTCAAACCGTTCTTGTCTGTCAGTTATATAATGCAGGTATATGGTCACTGTCTCAAAGAGCATGCACAGAGAAGTCCAAATTAAACAATTCCCCATCGTAAGTACACATTGATGGCCTAAGACACGAAACAAGCGGTTTGTGTGAGAAAACGAACAGTATTTATATAGTTTTTACCTCTTGTACACAACCACGTCCAATTGATATGAGGGCGCGCGCGCTTCCTGGTGTGTGACGTGTGCGCGCGTTCTGGTTTAGTCTGCGCCAGCGCCGGAAAGTGTACAAGAGGTAAAAACGATATAAATACTGTTCGTTTTCTCACACAAACCGCTCGTTTCGTGTCTTAGGCCATCAATGTGTACTTACAATGGGGAATTGTTTAATTTGGACTTCTCTGTGCATGCTCTTTGAGACAGTGACCATAGACCAGCATTATATGACTGACAGACAAGAACGGTTTGACCTAAAAATATCAAAATTGAAACTACTGAGGAAAAAAAGACACCTACATCTTGGATGCCCTTGAGGTAAGCTAAAACATACCAAAATTTAATTTCAAAGTGAACTATCCCTTTAAACTGTAAAAAATGTATCGCATGCTTTAACGTTAACAGCAATAGTTTAAATATTATCACATGCTTTAACTTTAGGGCTAATACGTCATGTCTGCTAAGAACTGCATATGCGATTATTATGTAGATCTATTGTTTTGTATCAAATTCATGCCCTAATAGTAGGTTAATCGTCGCTGGGTTCATTTTCAGAACTGTTTTCAATTAAAAGTATGAATAGAACATTTCTTCTTTTAATATACTTTTGTCTTCTCTGACCTCCTTAATATTAGCTCTGTACGATTGGTGATGGAAATGCACAGGGATCAGCTGTTCTCCACCCGATAAAGAAGTGGGCGTCTCTAAAAAATTTTGTCGCTAATATCATTTATCTAAGAGCTTTAGATGGGATAATCAATGCTAGGTCATGGGGACTGGGAATTGAATGGTTAACGTAGCTCTTTCACAAAGGATAAGCCTCTTGGGAAGTCCTGGATTATGTCGGCATCTGCGTTATTGGCGAACATGCTGTTGGGCTGAAGAAGTAAGGAAGGACATTGAAGTCCTTAAATCACCCGTCTACATTTCATGTTTTTGTATGTTAATTAGGATCCAGCGGATGAGTGATTTGTGTTTAGGGTAACGCACAAATGACGGCCACCCACGGTGCT